>NC_141686.1:327457688-327842688 GCF_964263255.1 Lissotriton vulgaris
CCCCCAGAGACCTTTAACAAGTTCAAAAAAAACGAGAAAAGAAAAATGTGACTAGTCCAAATCTCATGGGGATAGCCCTCAGGAAGACTAAAAATAAAGACAAGAGTGTGGTAATGGAACTTGGTTGACTAGGTGAACAGAAGTGCAGGCTAGCTGTACACCTGTAGGTTGACTGTAGACTTTCTCAAGCAGAAGATGAAAGTAGAAGCAGATTAATGGACCCCATGGGAGCAGATGTAGTGAGCAGCTCAGGACAGATCTAACTTCCAGGTCAAACCTCTATGGACCCCATCACATAAAGTTCTATGGTGTCACGAGAGAGTATCACTGCGGATAACACAAACAGAAACACAGGCAGCGTAGACTGGAGCTACAGGACCAAAAACCACAGTCACATGGAAGAACACAAGGAAGGCCAACACTCCCATGGAAATCCATGACCAAGGCCCACAATCCCATGGAGCTACATGACCAAGGCCCGCACTCCCAAGGATGATCCGAGTCTGAAAGAGTGGTACCAGAGAAAACCTGGACATCTTGAGCTAGTTTCCCGCTCACTGTGAAGTGACGTAAACCATGTAAAGAAGAAGCACGCGATGCACCAGAACTTTAAATACATGCAAATAACGATAGGTGTCACCAATTCATAATAAACATGGACACTTGAAGATTTTGCTTAATTCTTTATTAAACAGCCTTCAGCTGGCGCATATTCAGAAATAGACACTGAAATGCAACAAAGCAGAAATATAGGTGGATTGCAAAAAAAATATAAAATGGCAGGAGTACAAAAATGGGAGAGGAAAACTCAAAGGTAAATTACAAAAAAGCAGAATACGCGACCAATCAGGAAACAAGACACAACAGGGTGGTAAAAGTGTTCGGCCTCCAGATAGGCCCATTTTTACAAAGACACTTAAAATCCTAAATGGGGTCATTTTATTCTATTTCAATTTCTCAGTGGATGGTGTAAGGAGGGGGCATTATCTGCTGGTAAACAACAGGGAACACAGATCAGGAGATGCAGTTGATAAGTGAGAAGATTCTGGTTTCGGATTGGACAATCACTATTAGGGGTCACAGGTAGGGTGCCAAGTTAGGTTGTTCTGACTAAGTTTCATTTACTATTCTCGGTGCTGACATTAGGGTTGGGCATAACTCGTGTAACTCAATGCTGTGAAGTCACACAGAATGACCTCAAAGATTCCACAGGATTATGCAAAATGACACAAGAAAAGTAATTCTTTATTTAGTACTATTTTCTTAGAGTATATACCCGTTGCGTCCAAAATGAACGAGAGGCTGCATTTTGCCTCAAGAAATATTGCGGTATGCAACAGAACATGAATAGCAGTGCAAACAGCCACTCACGCTCGCTAAATGTGCTCTTGGGGTAAGATTTGCCACCAACTTTCTCCATACATCCTAAACCCTTAGGGCCCAATTCACAGAACTAACTTAAGACAAAACCCTAAACTTACTACCATTTTGGTATTCACAGAAGGCACTTACTCATTTTGGTATTCACAGAAGGAACGTACTCATTTCGGTATTCACAGAAGGAACTTACTCATTTTGGTATTCACAGAAGTTAGGATTCCTAACTTTAGGACTCCTAAATGCCTTCTGTGAATACCGAAAGTCTTAAAATTTGGATTTCTCTGAACTTTACTACTACGCCAGGTATAATGTATGCAAGGGGGGCGTATTGACGCAAGAAAGGGTCATGGAAGCGAAGCAGTGAAATCTATGAGATTTCACTGCGCCACTTCTAGGACTCAAATGCGTCAATTTCTTACGCCTGCCTCACAGCAGGCGTAAGACTGACGCAGGCCCTTTCACATGCGGCTTGCCCCATATGAAAGGACACAATGCTGGAGTTGCGTCACTTTTGTGACACACTCCAGCAATGCGTCACTTTTGCGCCATACAGATACGTCCGAAATACTGACGTATCTGTAACTCATTGCACCATGATGCGTCATACTATAAATATGAAGTATCATTGGTGTCGCAAGGAGGGTGCAGTGAAAAGCGACGCACCGTGCAGCGATGCGTCACTTTTCATAAATGAGGCCCTTAAAGTTCTGCAAACTCCCTGAAATTTGAAAAAGGCGCTAAGATCCCTTTTAAATCACATGCACACTGTTTTTTAAATGCGAGGAAGTGAGAGACAACTGCCTTCCATTATTCCTTCAGGCACCACCACCTGCCACCTTCCCCACTGCCGGAAGTCCGAGGGCGGGATTTCCGGCTGTGAAGAAAGTGAAAGACACCCAAGGGAGACTAGTGCGATTTACCCTTCTCCCTGTGCCTCGTCATGAAATGGTAAATATTAGCTGTGACACGTGTTCTGTCGCTTTTATTCTAAACTACAGAGCTCTACCTGGACCCCCACCTTGTGTCCCTTGAAAGAAGCGGGAGTGTCTCCCTTTTATACCCGCAGGTTGTGTTGTATAGTTTTCAGTTTGTACTGGACCCTGAGGCAGATGGACTCTGTCAGCTCCAGCAGCATTTGATGAAGCTCTTCAAAGTCGTCCCTCATGAACACGTGGGCTGCAGCCGGGGGGCTGGTGACGGCCTCCAGCTCAGTGCGGCTCCCACCCACAGCAAAGACCTCCACCCCCGCACCCCGGAGCTCCAGGGCCGGACCTGTGACATCATCCTCTGACCCCCGAGGTGTGATGAGGACCAGGACTCTGGGCACGTGGGCTCTGGCCCCCCCGCTCTCGACCAGCACCTCCCGTCCGACGAAAGAGAGGGCGCGCCCAATATAAACACGAGGGTCCATCCGTTCCAAGGTCCCCAGAGAGTCAATCAGGACACTGAAGTTGTGGGAGTCGCTGAAGGGGACCTCTATCCGGGCATCAAAGCCGAACAGGGCCAGGCTGAACCGCACCGAGTCCTGGGACACGTGGAAGCTTCTCAACAGATCTTCCAAGAAGGACCTCAGGAGGGGGAAACGCTCGATCTCTACAATGAAAAAATTATGGACTAAAAGCACCACGTCCGCCTTTATATCCATCCGACCAGAGCATTCTGTGGAAAGAAAAATAGAGACGGGTCAGAGAGGAGCGGACAACATGTGCAGAGGAAAACAGGGATGAGGCTGGGGGAGCCGGGATTCTGCCTCACAAAATATCCTGTGAAAACAATCACTGCACAACCTGTGCGCATGAATATAATAAACACACGCCAGCATCCACACTGCACTGTACCCAAATACACACCAGCATCCACACTGCGCTGTTACAAATACACACCAGCATCCACACTGCGCTGTTACAAATACACGCCAGAATCCATACTGTCCTGTACCCAAAAACACGCCAGCATCCACACTGCGCTGTTATAAACACACGCCAGCATCCACACTGCGCTGTTATAGACACACGCCAGAATCCACACTGCGCTGTACCCAAATACACGCCAGCATCCACTCTGAGCTGTACCCAAAAACACGCAAGCATCCACACTGCGCTGTACCCAAATACACACCAGCATCCACACTGCGCTGTTATAAACACACGCCAGCATCCACACTGCGCTGTTATAGACACACGCCAGAATCCACACTGCGCTGTACCCAAATACATGCCAGCATCCACACTGCGCTATACCCAAATACACGCCAGCATCCACTCTGAGCTGTACCCAAATACACACCAGCATCCACCCTGCGCTGTACCCAAATACACGCCAGCATCCACTCTGAGCTGTACCCAAATACACGCCAGCATCCACACTGCGCTGTACCCAAATACACACCAGCATCCACCCTGCGCTGTACCCAAATACACACCAGCATCCACCCTGCGCTGTACCCAAATACACGCCAGCATCCACTCTGAGCTGTACCCAAATACACGCCAGCATCCACACTGCGCTGTACCCAAATACACACCAGCATCCACCCTGCGCTGTACCCAAATACATGCCAGCATCCACACTGCGCTGTACCCAAATACACACCAGCATCCACCCTGCGCTGTACCCAAATACACACCAGCATCCACCCTGCGCTGTACCCAAATACACGCCAGCATCCACCCTGCACTGTACCCAAATACACACCAGCATCCACCCTGCGCTGTACCCAAATAAACGCCAGCATCCACACTGTCCTGTACCCAAAAACACGCCAGCATCCACACTGCGCTGTACCCAAATACACACCAGCATCCACACTGCGCTGTTATAAACACACGCCAGCATCCACACTGCGCTGTTATAGACACACCCCAGCATCCACACTGCGCTGTACCCAAATACATGCCAGCATCCACACTGCGCTGTACCCAAATACACACCATCATCCACACTGCACTGTACCCAAATACACAACAACATCCACACTGCGTTGTACCCAAATACATGCCAGCATCCACACTGCGCTGTACCCAAATACATGCCAGCATCCACACTGCCCTGTACCCAAATACACGCCAGCATCCACACTGCTCTGTACCCAAATACATGACAGCATCCACACTGCCCTGTACCCAAATACACACCAGCATCCACACTGCACTGTTACCAAATACACACCAGCATCCACACTGCGCTGTACCCAAATACACGCCAGCATCCACCCTGCACATTACCCAAATACACACCAGCATCCACCCTGCGCTGTACCCAAATACACGCCAGCATCCACCCTGCACTGTACCCAAATACACACCAGCATCCACCCTGCGCTGTACCCAAATAAACGCCAGCATCCACACTGTCCTGTACCCAAAAACACGCCAGCATCCACACTGCGCTGTACCCAAATACACACCAGCATCCACACTGCGCTGTTATAAACACACGCCAGCATCCACACTGTGCTTTTATAGACACACGCCAGCATCCACACTGCGCTGTACCCAAGTACATGCCAGCATCCACACTGCGCTGTACCCAAATACACACCATCATCCACACTGCACTGTACCCAAATACACAACAGCATCCACACTGCGTTGTACCCAAATGCATGCCAGCATCCACACTGCGCTGTGCCCAAATACATGCCAGCATCCACACTGCCCTGTACCCAAATACATGCCAGCATCCACACTGCGCTGTACCCAAATACATGCCAGCATCCACACTGCCCTGTACCCAAATACACACCATCATCCACACTGCACTGTTACAAATACACGCCAGCATCCACACTGTGCTGTTATAAACACACGCCAGCATCCACACTGCGCTGTACCCAAATACATGCCAGCATCCACACTGCGCTGTACCCAAATACATGCCAGCATCCACACTGCGCTGTACCCAAATACACGCCAGCATCCACACGGCGCTGTTACAAATACACACCAGCATCCTTACTGCCTTGTTACCAAATACACCCCAGCATCCATACTGCGCTGTTAACAAATACACGCCAGCATCCACACTGCGCTGTACCCAAATACACGCCAGCATCCACCCTGCGCTGTTACCAAATACACACCAGCATCCATACTGCGCTGTTGCCAAATACACACCAGCATCCACACTGAGCTGTTACCAAATACACGCCAGCATCCGCACTGCGCTGTTACCAAATACACACCAGCATCCATACTGTGCTGTTACCAAATACACACCAGCATCCATAATGTGCTGATACCACATACATACCAGTGTCCATACTCCACTGTTACCAAATATTTCCCAGCATTCATACTGCCCTGTGACCAAATACATGCAAGCATCCATACTGCGCTGTCACCAAATACACACCAGCATCCACTCTGCGCTGTTATCAAATGTAAGACGGCTGTGGAATCGCGTTAAATAAGCAACGGTTGTGCTGTCCTTGAAAAGGGATATAGTGAATGAAATACACATCCCCTGACATTGTGGGAGCTGGTACGCGGGCCCGTGGCTCCCACTTGTCACTCTATGTATACAGTCAGATGTCCAGTGAGGAGATCTATGACCTCGGAGCCCTGACAAATTTTCGGTATAGAAAAAAGGCAATTAAACATGTTGGCCTACTTAGAACGGGTATATAACATGCTTTGTTTTTAATATTGGGCAAGCTCACGATTTTGGATTAAAGGGTCTAATTGTGTATGTGAGTCTTAGCTCATTTTTATCTTGTTTGAGACAATTTGGTCTCTGCCACTTCACTGGGTCTTGTTTTCTTTTTTCTATTACTGATTCTCTCATTAGGCACACCTCTACACATTTATTTTACTGGACACTATACATATTTTTCACTCTATATGAGAAAGTTGCCGATGATGAATATGTGGGCAAGCTGGTGAGAACCTGCCACTAGTTCCTCTGGTGGTGCGCACGTGAGGCACTTTCTCTTTTTCACACACATTTTTGGTGGGACACATATTCTAATGTCAATTGGATGTGTTGTTGTGAGTGGTCTGACATACACCTGTTTTGTGATTCCTTTTTAAGTTAACCTAATATTCTGGGCATAGAGGACCGTACTAGACTGTGTAATTATTGAAACAATTGTTGGGTTGAGGTAAATACCCCCTGACTTCGGTCCTACTAAAAAGAGTGAGGAGTGCCCTGATAGCCAGATTCTTGTTGTTTGAATAATTGATGGGTGGAGGGTGATCTAGCTTAAAATTTTCCCTCTATAGCTCCTTGTTGTTTAGATGGAATCTAGGAATACCAGTGAGCATCCTGAAGAGCTGGTGGGGGAGGCAGAGAATTCAGTTGGGCAGCTTGAGGCGCCATTGGGCCCAACCGGGGAGAAATTACCTTCCAGGGTGGGCAGCCATGTTTCTTCCAAGGGCCTGTCCCCTTGAGGGCTGGAGGACACGGAGAGGGAGAGAGTGCATAAGTTGGAGCTAGCCATGCTCAAAATAGATGGTCAGAAGGACATAGAAGGCAAGAAAATAGAAGATGGGATGGAATTAAAAATGAAGAAGTTAGCCTTAGAGGAAAAGAAAATGCATTTTGAACATGAGAGAGTGTTGAGGGAATTGGAAAAGCTTAGAGGCCCCTCCCTCTGGTGGCAGCGCACCACTGGTGCCTGTAGAAACAAGGGCCTACATCCCCAAAGAAGTAGTTAAGGATTTCCACAAACATGAGGATATTGGTCAATGATTCAGGGTTTATGAAGCTGCAATGTTGGCTCAATGGGTCCCTGAGAAGGATTGGGGTGTGTTGTTATGAGGCCGCTTTGTTAGTGATGGGCGGCACACCTTGTTAGATTTACCTACAGAGGATAACGTGTCGGATGGCCACATGAAGGGAGCCCTAATGTCCAGAGATGCTTTGACCCCAGAGTTGTACAGACAAAGATTTAGGAATTGCAAGAAACTGGAGTCTACGTTTAAGGCTCTTTTTCCTAAACACTCTGTGCATTTGCTGCCCCTGTCTGTGCTCACCTTTGACCCTCCATTTTGTGATGTTGTTTTCCCCTGGTCCGCCCCTCCTCCCGCCACCGCCTCCCAGCTGCTGCCCCTCCCACGCTCCGCCCCTCCACCATCCATTTATGACCAATGACCTAACGCGCAGCGTCCACGCGCAGCGTTCGCGCCCCAGTCGCGCCGAAGGTGCGCCAAAGGTAAGCCCGTCTACGCCCGTCCGCGCCTGGACCGCGCCCAGCGCCAGAGCCCCTGGTCCTCGCAATGCCCAGCCCCCCCGCATTACTTACGGCGCCTCCACCCTCCTAGCCCTTAACCCCGGCTGACTCCCCAACTGCGTCCAAGCCGCTCCCGGACACCTCCATGGACCCTTCTCCTGCTACTCCTGCAAGTTCGACGGCACCAAGAACAACTCCTCATCTACGAACACACAACAGATATCCGACCCCACCCACCTACAATGCATCCTGCTCAACACCCGCTCGGTCCACAGGCACGCCATTGACCTCTGGAATCTACTAAACACCATCTCTCCGGACGTCGCCTTCCTAACAGAAACATGGATGAACGCCACATCAGCCCCAGACATCACCATTGTCATCCCGGAAGGCTATAAGATCATTCGCAAGGACCGTACCGGCCAAACAGGAGGAGGCATCGCTATCGCCCATAAGAAATCCATCCGCATCTCAACCAGCTCAGACGTCAATCTCGCCAACACTGAACACCTTCACTTCCAGATCCACATCGACCCCAAGACCACACTCAGAGGCACCCTCCTCTACAGGCCACCAGGACCCCGCGCACAATTTAGTGAAGACATCACGGCTTCGTCACTCCACACGCGCTCCCCTCCGAGGATTACATCCTTTTGGGAGACCTCAACTTTCACCTTGAAAAGTACAATGACCGCAACACCACCACCCTTTTGGACAACCTCGCCAACCTCGGACTTGCGCAACTTGTCACTACCCCCACCCACATCGCAGGTCACACACTCGACCCTATCTTCACCTCCAGCAAACATGTCTCCTTCAGCCACACCACTACTCTCCATTGGACGGACCACAGCTGCGTTCACTTTACCTACAACAAGACCCCTACCAACAACCATCCTCAACCCACTCTGCGTAGAAACTGGAACAAAATCACCATCGACCAGATCTCCTCATCGCTTCTTCAAAACCCCCCTGCCCACTCCTCAAACCCCGACCAAGCAGCCACTAACCTCACCCAATGGTTATCCAACAGCGCCGACATCCTAGCACCACTGAAAAAAACGACTTATCAAACTAGGCAGCAAGAAGGCCTCCTGGTTCAACGATGATCTTAAGAAATCCAAGAAACTCTGTCGCTCCCTTGAGAAGGCCTGGAAAAAAGACCCAAACACCAGCACCAAGGACACCTTCAAAAACGCCACCCGCATACACCACCAACTGATCCGGAATGCCAAGAAAGCCGCTTTCAAGGACCGACTAGATAGCAACGCCCACAACAGCAAGGAATTATTCAACATCGTCAAGGAATTTACCAACCCCTCAGCCAACTCCAACGACATCACCCCCTCTCAAGCCCTCTGAGACTCCCTAGCCTCATTCTTCCACAACAAAATTGCAGACATCCACAACAGCTTCGACAACCGACCCGAAGACCAACCCTCCCAACCCTCTGCAGGACCCCCACCCCCCTTGAACACCCTCAATGACTGGAACCCAATCTCCACTGAGGACACCATCCGTCTGATGAACTCTATCCACTCAGGATCCCCCACAGACCCATGCCCTCACCACATCTTCAACAAAGCTGATTCCATTATAGCTCCGCACCTCCGAGACGTCATCAACTGCTCCCTCAACTCCGCAACCTTCCCGGAAAGTTGGAAACATGCCGAACTCAGCGCACTCCTGAAGAAACCCACAGCTGACCCCACCGAACTCAAAAATTACCGCCCTATCTCGCTCCTTCCATTCCCGGCCAAAGTCATCGAGAAAGCGGTCAACAACCAGCTCGCCGCCTTCCTCGAAACCAACAAATCCCTCGACTCCTCACAGTCCGGCTTCCGAGCCAAACACAGCACTGAAACCGCCCTCATCGCAGCAACAGACGACATTCGAACTCTACTGGACGATGGAGACACAGTCGCCCTCATCCTCCTCGACCTCTCCGCAGCCTTCGACACAGTCTGTCATAGCACCCTTCTACAGCGCCTCAGAAACGTCGGAATCCAAGGAAAAGCACTGGAATGGATCACCTCGTTCCTTACCGGAAGAACCCAGAGAGTCCGCCTTCCACCATTCAAGTCAGAGGCCACTGAAGTCATCTGCGGCGTACCACATGGATCTTCACTCAGCCCCACCCTCTTTAACGTATACATGAGCCCCCTCGCGGTCATCGCACGCCAACACAACCTCAACATCATCTCCTACGCCGATGACACTCAACTGATCCTATCACTCACCAGAGACCCTAACACTGCCAAAACCAACCTGCACGAAGGAATGAAAGAAGTAGCCGAATGGATGAAGCACAGCCGTCTGAAACTGAACTCAGACAAAACAGAAGTCCTCATCCTAGGCACCTCCCCCTCCGCCTGGGATGACTCTTGGTGGCCAGAGGCCCTTGGAAAAGCACCCATCCCGACGGACCACGCACGGAACCTGGGCGTCATCCTGGATTCCTCACTTTCGATGAACAGACAAGTCAACGCCGTTTCTTCATCTTGCTTCAACATTCTTCGCATGCTCAAAAAAACATTTCGCTGGATCCCCACCGAAACTATAAAAACGGTCACCCACGCACTGGCCACGAGCCGCCTGGACTACGGAAACACCCTATACGCCGGTACCACCGCAAAACTCCAGAAAAAACTCCAACGCATCCAGAACGCTTCAGCCAGGCTCATATTAGACATCCCACGTAAAGAACACATCTCTGGTCACCTGAAAAACCTCCACTGGCTCCCCGTCAATAAGAGGATTACTTTCCGCCTCCTAACCCACGCACACAAAGCACTTTATGAACTTGGACCCGAATGCCTCAACACACGACTGTCCTTCTACACCCCCTCCCGCCAGCTACGATCCTCCAACCAAGCCCTTGCCACTGTACCTCGCATCAACAAAACCACCATGGGAGGTAGATCCTTCTCCTACCTGGCAGCTAAAACCTGGAACTCACTTCCCACTCACCTTCGCCTTACTCAGAACCACCTAGCATTCAGAAAGCAACTTAAAACGTGGATATTCGACAAGTAACTCCCCACCCTTCTTCCAGCGCCTTGAAACCCTCTGGGTATGTAGCGCGCTATATAAATCTCTTGACTTGACTTGACTTGACCACATGGGTAGAATATGTGTCTTTCTTTTGCAGAGCTTTGGATGGTTGGGTGAAGGGTAGCAAAGTGGATAATTATGAGGCGCTCTATGATTTGTTTGCATGGGAGCACTTGTCCAATAATTGTATTCCAGAGCTACCCCAGCACCTGATTCATAGCAGGCTGACTATTCCTAGGAAGCTTGCTGAGGAGGTGGACTGCTGCGTGAGCATCCAGGTCCACAAGGGTCGCGTGGGAGACTCAGCCAAAGGTGGCAGGGTCCCCAGCAGAGGAGCGGTGGGTACAAGGGTAAACAGAGGGTGTTCCAGAAAGGGCCCCAAAGTAATCCCCAAGGGAAGGGTTTCTAGCCTCCCCCTGAGAGGAAGCCAGGGGCCCGACAGATAAACCTGTTTATAAGGGACCCCCAAAATGTTTTAAGTGTGGTGAGGCGGGCCACTGTTTCTATGATCCCAAGTGACCCCTGAGAGAAAAAAACAGCATCCATAGGTGCACCACCCCGGCAGATGACGAGTGTAGCCCTGGATGAGGAGATGGGTGCCCAAGGTGGCTGAGGTCCCGCAAAAATGTCCCTAAACGCTTTAGGAAACTCTAATTATGTTCAGTGTCCAGCACCTACCCCTTTTTAATGTAGATTGGAGTGGGAATAGTAACTTAATTAGGTTCAGTGTCCAGCACCTACCCCAATTTAATGTAGATTGGAGTGGAAATAGTAAATTAATTAGGCAGTGGGTGACATCAATGGCCATAGAGTGGAGGCTCTTAGAGACACCGGAGCCAGTGTGGAAGCTGTCAGGTGTAATACCACTACTCTTATCGTTTTTTCAATTACCCGGTGAGGCGAGCCCTGTGGGGCTCTCGCTTCAGGCTCCAAGCGCCCGGCGCCCGCTGGGCCAGACCCTCTCCGGGGACAGTGGCAGATGGGAAGTTTGACTAGGGCAGAAAACCTGTCAAACAATAACGCAGGTTTTCTTAGGCGAGCTCAGGGAGGAAAGAAACCTCCCGCTGAGCAGAAGGGCAAAGGCCAGCTTGATCTCTATTTTCAGAATGAATACAGACCGTGAAAGCGGGGCCTCACGATCCTTCTGACTTTTTTGGTTTCAAGCAGGAGGTGTCATAAAAGTTACCACAGGGATAACTGGCTTGTGGCGGCCAAGCATTCATAGCGACATCACTTTTTGATACTAAGTTGTTGGCTCTTCCTATCATTATGAAGCATAATTCACCAAGCGTTGGAATATCACCCACTAATAGGGAACGTGCGCTGGGTTTAGACCGTCGTGAGCCGGGTTAGTTTTACCCTACTGATGATGTAAGCCAGCCGAGGGTGCGGGTGCTGGGGAAGGCGTCCTCCGGGTACCGGAAGGCTCTCCCCGGCCTGGCTAGGGTTTGGAAGCTGGGACCAGGCCCGAGCTCGTGCTCTGTCCCAGTGTTCCAGGGTGCGGGAGCCCCCGTCCTGCAAGCCAGCTGAGGGTCCGGGCATTCATCGGGGCCCAGGGAGCCTCTCTCGTGCCTGGCTAGGGTTCGGAAGCTGGGCCCGGGCCTGGGGCTTGAGCTCTGTCCCAGGGTCCCAGGGTGCAGGAGCCTCCTGTCCTGCAAGCCAGCCGAGGGTCCGGGCGTTGGGGAAGGGGGTCCACAGGGGCTTGGGGAGCCTCTCCCCAGCCTGGCTAGGGTTCAGAAGCTGGGACCGGGCCCGGGGCTTGTGCTCCGTCCCAGGGTGCGGGAGCCCCCTGTCCTGCAAGCCAGCCAAGGGTCGGGGCACTGGGGACGGGGTCCACCGAGGCCCGGGGAGGCTTTCCCCGGCCTGGCTAGGGTTCGGAAGCTGGGACCGGGCCCAAGGCCTGTGCTTAATCCCAGGGTCCTAGGGTGCAGGAGCCCCCTGTCCTGCAAGCCAGATGAGGGTCCGGGTGCTGGGGAATGTGGCCCACTGGGGCCGGGGGAGGCTCTCCCCGGCCTGGCTAGGGTTTGGAAGCTGGGACCGGGACCTGGGCTTGAGCTCCGTCCGACAGGCCCCGGGGTGCAAGCCAGCCGAGGGTGCAGGTTCTCCCCTGCCTGGCTGCTTTCAGAAGCAGGTACCGGGCCGGGGAGCAGGGGTTGCTGGCCGCGGAGCGGAACAGAGTTTTCTGCCCACCCCTACTGATTACAGTATTGTGGATTTTTGTTGTTTGGTCTTGTGTTAAGTCTAGTAAAGATTACTTATTTTTGTAAACTGGTGTGGTGTCCATTTGTAGTGTTTTCGCTGTATTATGTATGTGTTCACAAATGCTTTACACACTGCCTCTGAGATAAGCCTGTCTGCTCGTGCCAAGCTACCAAGGGGTTAAGAAGGGGTTATCCAGGAGTGTACCCCCCCTTTCCTTGACTAGAAGCAAGGGTCCCTATTTGGTCAAAGTTACCTACCTCTGCCAACTATAGACCCCCAATTCTAACACTCTCTAGAGTTCCAAAACCTACTGATTAATTAATACGATATAGATCAAAACAGGTAACACTCGGTGAAGATGTATATGTGTGCCAATTTTACATAGGTTCTGGAATTGACAGCAGCCCAAAGGCGGATCATTCCAGTCTAACGGGTTCAGAGTTAGGAGATTTAGATTAACATAATCCCTGCGTATCATAGTTTAATTAGGAATCCTGAAAGATTTCTCCAGGTTGTGTTGAGGAAACACTTGTGGTCTAGAATGGACCTTTTATATCAAATCACTGAAGGTTAAAATTGACCAGTGAGGCAAAATAGGACCGATTGAATCGAAAGAAGCATTGGAGTAGCTTTCTTCCATAGTAAAGTGCAAATTGATGGCTCCAGCAGGATGTGTGTAGATTTGAGGGGCGTGAATATTAATATCTGGGTGGATTGGAATGCCGTAGTTAACAAACAGGAAATGCTACCTTTGTTGAACAAGGCACAGTAGTCTTCCACATTGTATTAAGCGGATTCCTATTGGTCTGGCATCAAGTTCAGTAATGTTTAGAGCTTGATTAGTTACAGTTTTCAAGGTAATTTGATGCTGACATTGTTCTTTGCTATGTTATCTGACACCAATGTTAGAAACTCTTCAAACTTCTAGTTCTTAATGTCATCAGCTAAACCAGAACTAGGAACAAAATGTAATGATGCAGTCATAGTGAAGTGAAAGCATCTTTATTGAAGTTTAAAGGAAATGTTTGAAAAATATACAGAAGCCAGGATTAAATCAAATCTAGATTACTAGGCTGGGTAAAAGGTGAGATTAATCACAAATATAAATGTCTATCAACCTACAGTATATAAAACGCTACAGAATTTAAGCATTGTTTTCTTTAAACCTAGAATTCAATACAACCTGTAACCATAAATGCTGGGTTTCCCAGTCATTGTATGTTTTATCCTACTTTTCACAGGTCTCTGCTGACATCTGCAAGGGGCACCTCGTCATAGCTTGACAGGTTTCAGAGGTTATGAAAGACTCCCAGTGTAAGGTACGGTGATCCTAAAGTGTCTAAGAAGAGGGGATGTGACCTTGTGGCTAGCTTTCTGAAATAGAAGCCTGGAAACATATGATCCTATTCCAGTTTTAGCACAAAAACATTGTAATTCCAGTCAAATCAATTTATAGCCCTGTTCCACCAATTGGAAATGTGTGTGTAAGAACCGGGACCACCAGCTCTCCAGGGGGTAGCATGGCTCGAGCGGGAAGGCAGCCAGGGGCTTGCGTGTAAAGCAGCTACTTAACACACTCATCCAATGAGACACACAGTGGGCGCAATAATGGAGACCACACCAGTAGTTGTATTTGTAAATCAAGTTCTTTTATATAGCCTTTGGATCAAGCAAGTAATGCATTTAGCAAATCATTGGTATTTCATTTACGCATTCCATTAGGCAGTTTCAGTAAAGACTTGTCATTAAAGTAATAACCAGCTCATCTGAGCAATGAAACATTAAATAACACAGCCTGTCGCAGCATACTCTTCAGCAGGCAAAGAGGGTACTTTCATAAACCTGGAGGATCCTACAAGAAGCGACCATAGCATTGCAGTAAAGTACCACATTAAACCTCCTGTGGATGCCTTCTAAACTGTACTTCATAGGAAGTGATAAAACATTTCATCAGGTACTTACAGTACAACAGATAACTTCAAAGAACACAGCCACAAGCATTTCTTCTTGTGAATACTGATCGTTTTGCGACCCAGAATCCGATCATCAGAATACCATTAGAATTAATCAATACACATCACAGTTTGATCCCTTCAGGAGCTGTAGAAGCCCGCCCCTGTAAGAAATTCAGTACAATTGAGTAAATCACCCTTCCATTAATAGGCTTGTAAATAGGGTGTAACCATGAACTTTTCAGACTGGATACCTGCATGCAAAACGATATAGGGGGGAAAGTGTCTATCCCCAGACCACCTAGTTCTCGAGGCACAATGGAGGGGGGGGGGGGGACAACGGGGCCCAGTCTTAGTTCACCCCGGGGGAGGGGCGACCTCGGGCCTCCTGGGGACTACCGCCCTCCTCCCCGGGGGTTACCTGATGTTCTTCGGCCCTCCGGGGCCCTTGCGAAGTCTCCGCTTTCAGGGAGGGGTCTGCGACCCTCCGGGGGTCTCGCTCGGCCCGGCGCGGTGCAGGGTGGCTTCTGGGCACCGGGGCCCGGGCAAGGGTGAGATGTGGGGCTGAAAGGAGGGGGCACTCAGGCTCCACGGCCCCCTCCGCGTTGTTTATGGGTCATCTCAGGGCCCACCGGCCAGGTTCTGAGGCCGGGGCTGAGAGGATCGTGGCCGGGGCGGCTCCAACCAACCGCGTAGCCCGCCTCGAGGGCGCACCTGCCTGAGCCAATGGCAGCGCGGCGCCCGGGGGCGGGGCAGAGAAGCTCCCCGGTCACGTGACACGGGCACAGCTTGTCTTCGGGCCTACCGCGGCCCAACGTGTGGAGAACGGCAGACCTCTCCTCACATACGGGGGCCGCCGTGGGGGCAATTAAAGCTGGCGCAGGTCGCCACAGGGGAGTCCCGTCGGCCGCGACGAACGCGCGACCTCCTCGGGTGCCTCGGACGGCACGGCAGCCCCGGGCAGCGGCGGTGAGTGGGGATAACAACAGCGCCTCGCGGCGGCGATGACAGGCTCCGCAGCGCTACTCTTGGGGCCCAAATCAGTCAGCTCAGGAGAGCGCTTGGTGTTCCGGACAGTTAGGAACCAGTGCTTGACGGTGAGGGGAATCAGGCAACAGCGCGGGTGGAGAATTCCAGTCAGAAATGCCACTTGCTCAGTCAGAACAGCGCTGGGGCACAAAGGGAGTAGATTATAGCGCTTTCTACACAGCTTGGCAAGAACTGTAGGCTGGATGGGTAGTAAAGCAGTTCAGTCAGGGGGAGACCAGGGGGGCAAGGTGGGCCCACTGCACGCAGGGGGTGAGCAGGGCAGCACAGTCCAGTACCTGGTCGGTCCTCCAGCAGTCTCTGGTCACAGGAAAGCAGTTTTCTTGGCGCTTGGATGGTTCTGCGCCCTTAGTTGCTTGTTTCTTGAAGTTGCTGAGGAGAGGAGGGGGTTTGAGTTGAAAGCTTGAAGAGTTTCTCCTCAGTCACTGCAGATGGACCCTGGGGTTCCCTACCACTGGGCCAGATCAGGGGGCTAGCTTGGGACACCTCACCCAGCTTAAGAGGCAGCACCTAAATCCTGTCACTCCCAGTGGCATAGGTTCCTCACTAGGCCCTCCCGCCTAAAACTCCTGCGTGGGTTCCCCAGGTCAGTGATGCTCCAACTAACTAGAAAATGTTCCCTTCCTTGCTTATATAGCGTCAGTTGGCAGTTGGAATTGGCAGTTGGTGTCACCTCCCCTGATCTGGAAGGTTCCAGGAGCTTCTAGGGTGTTCGACCATTCTGGCTATGGGCAGGCTGCAATGGCAACATTGTTGGGAGTCCCTGCCAGCTCCTGGCAACTAGAATGCGCATTAACAAGACCACACTGCAGTAGCAGGTGCCTATGGCAGCCATGTTGAGGGAAGAGGGCACCTGTACCTATCATTGATTTCAATATTACACAGGGCATTACAACCTCGCAGGGCCTATACAATTACATTATAAAGGGGGCACATCCTGAATTAGGGGAAGCAAAAAGCAAAACATTTCTGTGAAAAGGGCCAAGTCCAACACATCTCCCCCCCAGCCAAAAGCCAGGGTAGACCAATCATCACCTTGATTGTCTTCCCTGCTTGGGGCGGAAAAAGGTGGACGCAGGCCCGTTACTTCCATGGCATCTGCCAGATCTTCACCATTCAAACCATCCCACTGGTGTTCCCTAGTGGGATGTGGCCAGGACTGGCCTCTAGACAGTCCAAAAGTCTCTGGCCCTAACTCTCTCTCAGAGTGGGGGACAGTAGCCCCAGGCCCGTAGTACCATTTGACCACTCTCCTTCTCCTCCTTACAGCTCCAAACTGCCACTTCTCGTCCCACCTGGAGTCCAAACCCTCAGGTTGAACTGGTGACAGGGGCGAGTCCTCCCTCCCCCTGCACTCCCTCCCAGAGTTCCGCACCCTCCTACCCGGAGAAGTACCCCTGATAGTCACATCCGGGGGACTCTGATTACAGATGTCCCACCTGCCAGGTCCGGAAAATCCTCGACCTGGCCCCCCAAACCGGGATCTGCGCCCTGTGGCTGAGCCGGAGACGGAGGAGAGTCCTTCCTCCCTCCGCATCCCCTTCCAGAGTTCCGCACTCTCCCACCGGGAGAAGTACCCCGGGAAGTCAATTCAGTAGGGACCTGGATTACAGGTACCCCACCCTCCAGGTCAGGAACTCCTGAACCTGGAACCCCAGTCCAGGATCTAAACCCTGCGACTGGTCCGAACCCCGAACCACTGGAGCTCGGATTACGGATGCTCCGGGTTCTACTGGCATGAGGGGATCCCTTTTACTAGAAGGCACGTCAGGACAGCCTAGGTTCCCAACCTGGGGTCCCCTTATGGAACTCTCCAGGCCCTGTGACTGCGGTTGGGGCACCTCGGGACACCTTCCCGTCTCACTCCCTCCTGTAGATGGGATGTGAGGCCCTACAACCCTCTCACTTTCCTGGGACCTAGCTGGGCTTCTCCTCACCTCTCCCGCCTCGCTGGGTCGGAAGATCCCGGCACCACTCCCTTCAGGATCACTCCCACGAACCTCGGGTACGCTGCCACCATTAGGAGTTTCTGATGCACTTAATTGTAAAGCTTTCAGCTCCAACTCCTTGAGCTGAAGCTCGTGCGCCATCCTCCTCTCCTCCATTGCTAATCTCTCTCTTTCCATAGAAAACTCTCTATCTTCCCTTTCTCTCTCCCTCTCGTGCTCCAGCTTAGCAAGCTCCAATCTCAATCGCCTCTCCCTCCTCCTGTCCTCATACACCTTTGACGACGCACTCCCCCTAGATACACTACTCCCCGCACCGGAACGTCTTCCTGGCAATACATTGTCTGACATGTCAATGTTGAGTAGGCCTGGGTCTTCCTGAGTGTCCGCCTCCCCGTGTGTGACCTGTTCCCCATCCTCTTCATCCTCTTCTGGGTGGGCCCTTACCCATGCCCTCAAGGCGGCACGGAGCTCTTCTTTAACAGCTCTCGTCCCCACAGGCACCCCCATCCCCTGACAAAACTCCCTTAACCGCACTACAGTGTACCTATCAAGGTCAGCCAGCGGGAACTCCATTTTGCCAGACAACCTGATAGAAAAATTCTATGACGTAGGCAATAATGCTGAGTCAACACCGGTTCCTACACACTTTGCAGACTTAGACAGTGGTGGACAATTAGGTTTGCTTGCAGCACCACAGGTGTCCACTTAATTGCAGCGCACTCTGTCCCACTGGAGGGTGTTAAGTAGCTACAGGTCCTGGATCCCACCGCTCGCCACCAATGTAAGAACCGGGACCACCAGCTCTCCAGGGGTTGCATGGCTCGAGCAGGAAGGCAGCCAGGGGCTTGCGTGTAAAGCAGCTTCTTAACACACTCATCCAATGAGACACACAGTGGGCGCAATAATGGAGACCACACCAGTAGTTGTATTTGCAAATCAAGTTCTTTTATATAGCCTTTGGATCAAGCAAGTAATGCATTTAGCAAATCATTGGTATTTCATTTACGCATTTCATTAGGCAGTGTCAGTAAGACTTGTCATTAAAGTAATAACCAGCTCATCTGAGCAATGAAACATTAAATAACACAGCCTGTCGCATCATACTCTTCAGCAGGCAAAGAGGGTACTTTCATAAACCTGGAGGATCCTACAAGAAGCGACCATAGCATTGCATTAAAGTACCACATTAAACCTCCTGTGGATGCCTTCTAAACTGTACTTCATAGGAAGTGATAAAACATTTCATCAAGTACCTTCAGTACAACAGATAACTTCAAAGAACACAGCCACAAGCTTTTCTTCTTGTGAATTCCGATCGTTTTGCGACCCCAGGATCAGATCATCAGAATACCATTAGGATGAATCAAAACACATCGCAGTTTGATCCCTTCAGGAGCTGTAGAAGCTCGCCCCTGTAAGAAATTCAGTACAATAAAGTAAATCACCCTTCCATTAATAGGCTTGTAAATAGGGTGTAACCATGAACACTTCAGGCTGGATACCTGCATGCAAAACAATATAGGGGGGGAAAGTGTCTATCCCCAGACCTCTTAGTTCTCGAGGCACAATGGAGGGGGGGCCAACGGGGCCCAGTCTTAGTTTACCCTGGGGGAGGGGCGACCTCGGGCCTCCTGGGGACTACCGCCCTCCTCCCCGGGGGTTACCTGATGTTCTTCGGCCCTCCGGGGCCCTTGCGAAGTCTCCGCTTTCAGGGAGGGGTCTGCGACCCTCAGGGGGTCTCGCTCGGCCCTGCGCGGTGCAGGGTGGCTTCTGGGCACCGGCGCCGGGACCCGGGCAAGGGCGAGATGTGGGGCTGAAAGGAGGGGGCACTCAGGCTCCACGGCCCCCTCCGCGTTGGTTATGGGTCGTCTAGGGGCCCACCGGCCAGGTTCTGAGGCCGGGGCCGGGAGGATCGTGGCCGGGGCGGCTCAAACCAACCGCGTATCCCGCCTCGAGGGCGTGCCTGCCTGAGCCAATGGCAGCTCTGCGCCCGGGGGTGGGGCAGAGGAGCTCCCCGGTCACGTGACACGGGCACAGCTTGGCTTCGGGCCTACCACGGCCCAACGTGTGGAGAACGGCGGCCCTCTCCTCATATACGGGGGCCGCCGCGGGGGCAATAGAAGCTGGCGCAGGTCGCCACAGGGGTGTCACGTGGGCCGCAACGAACGCCAGACCTCCTCGGGAGCCTCGGACGGCACGGCAGCCCCGGGCTGCGGCGGTGAGTGGGGATAACAACAGCGCCTCGCGGCGGCGATGACAGACTCCGCAGCGCTACTCTTGGGGTCCAAATCAGTCAGCTCAGGAGAGCGCTTGGTGTTCCGGGCAGTTAGGAACCAGCACTTGACAGTGAGGGGAATCAGGCAACAACGCGGGTGGAGAATTCCAGTCAGGAATGCCACTTGCTCAGTCAGAACAGCGCTGGGGACAAAGGGAGCAGATTATAGCGCTTTCTACACAGCTTGGCAAGAACTGTAGGCTGGATGGGTAGTAAAGCAGTTCAGTCAGGGGGAGACCAGGCGGGCAAGGTGGGCCCACTGCAGGCAGGGGGTGCGCAGGGCAGCACAGTCCAGTACCTGGTCGGTCCCCCAGCAGTCTCTGGTCACAGGAAAGCAGTTTTCTTGGCGCTTGGATGGTTCTGCGCCCTTAGTTGCTTGTTTCTTGAGGTTGCTGAGGAGAGGAGGGGGTTTGAGTTGAAAGCTTGAAGAGTTTCTCCTCAGTCACTGCAGATGGACCCTGGGGTTCCCTACCACTGGGCCAGATCAGGGGGCTAGCTTGGGACACCTCACCCAGCTTAAGAGGCAGCACCTAAATCCTGTCACTCCCAGTAGCATAGGTTCCTCACTAGGCCCTCCCTCCTAAAACTCCTGCGTGGGTTCCCCAGGTCAGTGATGCCCCAACTGACTAGAAAAAGTTCCCTCCCTTGCTTATATAGCGTCAGTTGGCAGTTGGAAGTGGCAGTTGGTGTCACCTCCCCTGTTCTGGAAGGTTCCAGGAGCTTCTAGGAGGTTCCAGCATTCTGGCTATGGGCAGGCTGGAATGGCAACATTGTTGGGAGTCCCTGCCAGCTCCTGGCAACTAGAATGCGCCTTAACAAGTCCACACTGCAGTAGCAGGGGCCTATGGCAGCCATGTTGAGGGAAGAGGGCACCTGTACCTATCATTGATTTCAATAATACACAGGGCATTACAACCTTGCAGGGCCTATACAATTACATTATAAAGGGGAGACATCCTGAATTAGGGGAAGCAAAAAGCAAAACATTTCTGTGAAAAGGGCCAAGTCCAACAGTGTATAATGTGAAAATGTTTATTGCAAAAATGTAAAACCCATACCTTGAATCCCAGCTGGATCCCCACTAGGTCTTTGTTTCAGTGTATGCAAATTAGGGGTAAAATAAAATCGTGAATCCAGTATTTGTAAAGCGCAAACTACTCACCCTTATGGGTCCCAAGGCGCTGGGGTCCATCGTAGAAATTAAGTGAGCTATTGCCCAGAGTCACAAGGTGCTGGCTGATCCGCCGCCGGAGCCAGGGATCGAACCATGAGCTCTTTGCTCTGAAGTTAGCTGCCCTGACCACTGCACCACACCTCCCCATGAGGGGCACAACTAGCAGAGTTACGGAAAACTCCATGACATTCCACAGAATTCTGCCGATAGGTGTAAAATATGCAGCTCGCACTATAATTTACCACCGGTAACGTGAGCAGCGCTAAAAATCAGCACAAACTGCACCGTGTGTTGCGCAAGAGCACTCGGTTATTCGTGGTGATGTTGCTGGTGCTCAGTAGAAAATCTACTTGAGTGGCAGCAAATCTACTCCAATGGTAGCCCTCTGGCCACAACTGCTCGCAAGCGCCAGCAATCACCTACGTTAGAAAATTGTGCTAGGAGATGCCAATTCTCACTCACTCTCAGCAGCTCGCATATTCTGGAGCCTCAAATGAGTAAAAGTCAGCCTGATAGCCATTGCCGGAATTTGGACAGAACTCTGTGTTGAAGAGTAACCCGAAGTGGCCACAATTCTGTCAATTCCACGGGTGGAACAGAATATTTCGCCCACCCCTAATGTAAATGCATTTCATATAGTTATCTTATGATATAATGGCTTGAGTGTATGTAAAGGTATCACATGTAGTTATCCTATTATAGCAATGTTTGAGTGAATGTAAAGGTATCTCATGTAGTTATCCCATGATATAATGGATTGAGTGTATGTAAAGGTAATTCATGTAGTTATCATATGATATAATGGTTTGAGTGTATGTAAAGGTATCTCATGTAGTTATCATATGATATAATGGCTTGCGTGTATGTAAAGGTATCTCATGTAGTTATCCCATGATATAATGGCTTGAGTGTATGTAAAGGTATCTCATGTAGTTATCCCATGATATAATGGTGTGAGTGTATGTAAAGGTATCTCATGTAGTTATCCCATGATATAATGGCTTGCGTGTATGTAAAGGTATCTCATGTAGTTATCATATGATATAATGGCTTGCGTGTATGTAAAGGTATCTCATGTAGTTATCCCATGATATATTGGTGTGAGTGTATGTAAAGGTATCTCTTTTTTTTAAAAATATTTTTTATTCCACAGTTGGAGCAAGTTGACAACACAAGGAAAAAATTAACAAATTATATAGTTAAAAGTTAACACAATTAACACTAGTAACACTTCGCTATGTCACGTATCTAAATGTTCATTAATTACACCCCAGATCAACATGCCAAGTCTCCGTTTTTTTACCCCTTTTATGGCATAAAGACTCCATTCTAATTCATACTGATTATATAATTTGGCTCGCCAAAATTCGAATGCTGGAGGTTCCACTTGTAACCAATCTGATGCGATACACAAACGTGCTGCAGTTATAGCTACAAATAAAAAATGCCTATATTTATATAAAGCAGTTCCATTTCCCACATTTTGCCCTACACCTAATAACATAAGTGCTGGGGAAATCTTAACAGTAGTATGAATAATCGTAGTGAGAAACTTTTCTCTGCTAGTCAAAAATTGATGCAGTTTGCTACAACTAAAAAATATGTGCTATCGGCGCTATCACTCCCACATCGAAAGCATCATATAGTGTGCCCCATTTAATTATCCGCTCTGGAGTATAATATAATCTAAATACGGTCTTAAAGAATTGAGCATTTAAATTAGCAGACAGAAAAGCTTTTTTAGACATCAAAATCGCATCTTCTATTGACGAATCCGGTTCCCTCAGCTGAGCCTGCCAATATATGTTATGTTTCTGTAAATCATCTGGTCTATAATGCATCAATATGTTATATAAAATACCAATTTTTTTCCGAGATTGGATAGCCTCGACTAGGGCATTAGAGACTGGTTGAATGTGCTTTCGGGTTAAAAAATCCCGAACTTGAAGGTATTTAAAAAAGGAAGTATTAGTCAGTTGGTATTTTAGTACCAAATTCTCATATGTTAATATGAGCCCAGTTGGTTCAAACAAATCCCCAATTTGCGTTATGCCACCCGATGCCAAAAAACAGAAGGGAGTATTTTATCTGCATTAAAGGGTGTATAATATGCGAACTTCCCTCGCTTTATCATTCTGGATACCTTCCTCCAGACTTTAAAAGCTGATTCCAAAACTTTAAATCGAGTTCTTTTATAGTAGTTACCTTCAAGTTCTTTATATAAACAACTCCTGGCTTGGTTCCCTAGAAGTAAATAAAATATAGATGGTGCTTCAGCCACTTCCTCTACCTGCTTCCCAGTTAATGGTAAATGCATTCTTTGCAAAAAGCATACATAAAAATACAACAAAAAGTCAGGAATAGCTCGACCGCCTCTTTCAATAGGAAGAGTCATCAATCTCATCGCCCGACGGGATTTCCCCGGGGCCCAGAGAAATCTCGCACATAAATATAGTAGTTGTTGCGAGTAGTTTAAAGGAATCTCAAAGGGGATGGCTCTAAATAAATATAATGCTTTTGATAAAATACTCATCTTAATGATATTACCTCTTCCAATTATTGTTAACTGAAGACGTCCCCATCGATCTAGAGATTCTTTTATATGTTGTAGTGTGGTGGCCCAGTTAACATCTACTATGTCTTTCATAGATGTCTTTATTTTAATACCCAAATACATTACTTCCGAGACAACTCTGGGGTCCGTGATTTGTATGTTGTCCGTGCATAAAACTTGTGTTTTTGAGGAATTTAATTTGTATTCTGAGACTTGACCGAATTCATAGGCCAGCCGCTCAATCTCCACTAAAGCCTCAACCGGATTCACTGTCGCCACCGCAATATTATCCGCATATGCGAATACTGAGTGCAAGATATTTTGCACATTGAATGGTTTGATATGCGGACTGTTAGATAGTCTATTTAAAAAGGGATTTATAAATAAAGCAAAGAGCAACAGGGAGCAAGGACACCCTTGCCTAGTCCCTCTTGTAATTTTAATCATTGCCGATTTCTTACCCATAGCAGCTATTCTTGCGTTTGGAGCAGAGTATAACACCTGGATTGCTGTTAAAAATGTTACTCCAAACCCTGCTCTATGCATAACCTCCCATAAATGATCGAACGCTTTCTAGGTGTCTAATAAAATCAGTCCTAGTTCTCGTTTTTCTGCTTGAGCAATATCAAATAAGGTGATGACTTTGTTTATGAGTGTGACAGTTCCTCTATTAGGAATGAATCTGTGTTGATTTAATGAGACTAACAGAGTAATAACTTTAGAAATGCGATTAGCAAGAATTTTAGAGTAGAGTTTACTATCACAGTTGAGTAGGGAAATCGGGCGGTATGAACCAGGCATCTCTGGGGGCTTACCCTTTTTATTAAAAACAATGGTGGCGTCATCCCATGATTTCGGTGCCTTACGGAGTTGTGCTGCTCTGAAAGTATCAAGCATAATATATTTTAGTTGGCCAAAAAAGAGTTTATAACTTCTCCCGAAATATAGTCCGGGCCTGCAGCCTTCCCATTTGCCAAGCTTTTTATGGCAAGTTCTAATACTTCCATAGTAAAAGGGCTGTCCAGCCATTCCTTATCGCTTTCACTTAGTTGTTTAAAACTCCCTAGGCCTGGTGATAAATCTGCTCCCAAAGCTTGCTGCTGCATATATAATTCTGTGTAGAATTGGTGCAGAATATCAAGTATTTTCTCTGCATCGTGATGTAAATTACCATTACCATCTTTTAAATTGTATGTAAAGGTATCTCATGTAGTTATCCATTGGTATAATTGTTTGAGGGCATGTAAAGGTATCTCATGTAGTTATCCTATGGAATAATAGTTTGAGTGTATGTAAAGGTATCTCATATAGTTATCCTATAGAATAACGGTTTGAGTGTATGTAAAGGTATCTCATGTAGTTATCATATGATATAATGACTTGCGTGTATGTAAAGGTATCTCGTAGTTATCCCATGACATAATGGTGTGAGTGCATGTAAAGGTATATCATGTAGTTATGTTTTGGAATAAGGGTTTGAGTGTATGTAAAGGTATCTCATGTATTTATCCTATGGTATAATGGTTTGAGTGTATGTAAAGGTATCTCATGTAGTTATCCTATGGTATAATGGTTTGAGTGTATGTAAAGGTATCTCATGTATTTATCCTATGGTATAATGGTTTGAGTGTATGTAAAGGTATCTCATGTAGTTATCCTGTGGTATAATGGTTTGAGTGTATGTAAAGGTATCTCGTGTAGTTATCCTATGGTATAATGGTTTGAGTGTATGTAAAGGTATCTCATGTAGTTATCCTATGGTATAATGGTTTGAGTGTATGTAAAGGTATCTCATGTAGTTATCCTATGGTATAATGGTTTGAGTGTATGTAAAGGTATCTCATGTATTTATCCTATGGTATAATGGTTTGAGTGTATGTAAAGGTATCTCAAGTAGTTATCTATGGTATAATGGTTTGAGTGCATGTAAAGGTACCTCATATAGTTATCCTATGGTATAACGGTTTGAGTGCATGTAAAGGTATCTCAAGTAGTTATCTATGGTATAATGGTTTGAGTGCATGTAAAGGTACCTCATATAGTTATCCTATGGTATAACGGTTTGAGTATATGTAAAGGTATATCATGTAGTTATGTTTTGGAATAATGGTTTGAGTGTATGTAAAGGTATCTCATGTATTTATCCTATGGTATAATGGTTTGAGTGTATGTAAAGGTATCTCATGTAGTTATCCTATGGTATAATGGTTTGAGTGTATTTAAAGGTATCTCATGTATTTATCCTATGGTATAATGGTTTGAGTGTATGTAAAGGTATCTCATGTATTTATCCTATGGTATAATGGTTTGAGTGTATGTAAAGGTATCTCGTGTAGTTATCCTATGGTATAATGGTTTGAGTGTATGTAAAGGTACCTCATGTAGTTATCCTACGGTATAATGGTTTGAGTGCATGTAAAGGTATCTCATGTATTTATCCTATGGTATAATGGTTTGAGTGTATGTAAAGGTACCTCATGTAGTTATCCTACGGTATAATGGTTTGAGTATATGTAAAGGTATATCATGTAGTTATGTTTTGGAATAATGGTTTGAGTGCATGTAAAGGTACCTCATATAGTTATCCTATGGTATAACGGTTTGAGTATATGTAAAGGTATCTCATGTAGTTATCCTAACGTATTATAGTGAAGGCAGGGCCTTGATTGCGCACATTGCTATGTTAGCATAGGCTTACTAGAAGTGTAAATGCCTTTTTACCTTTTTGCTGCTTTTGCACACAACACTTCATGTAACTGTTATTGTAAGATACCTTTCCCCATCGGGGACAGAAGCCTGGCAATACCTTCTACACGTTGCCTCTGACTACTGGGCTTCTATTTCTCCTAGCACCTGAGGCGGAAGCCGGGTGACAGCCTACTTGTGTAATTTTAATAATCTCACTGTTACAATTGTTTATTATTTGCGGCGTAATTTAGCGTTTTAAACTTGATTTTGTTTAAACTCTCACCGCACTGTCAGCGCGTGTTCTCCGTGCTCACAGACGATTAGGCTCTGTGGCAGGAGACGCATCTTTAGCCCCCGCTCGCTCTCCAGGTCCATAAACTACAACTCCCAGCGCCCTTGCGCGATCGTAGGGACTACAAAGGGAGGAGTCGCCCTCTGGTTGCGAGATACCTTTCCCCATCGGCGACAGAAGCCTGGCAATACCTTCTACACGTTGCCTCTGACTACTGCGCTTCTATTTCTCCTAGCACCTGAGGCGGAAGCCGGGTGACAGCCTACTTGTGTAATTTTAAAAATCTCACTGTCACAATTGTTTATTATTTGCGGCGTAATTTAGCGTTTTAAACTTGTTTTTGTTTAAACTCTCACCGCACTGTCAGCGCGTGTTCTCCGTGCTCACAGACGATTAGACTCTGTGGCAGGAGACCCGTCTTTAGCCCCCGCTCGCTCTCCAGGTCCATAAACTACAACTCTCAGTGCCCTTGCGCGATCGTAGGGACTACAAAGGAAGATGGTTACCACTTCGTGCAGCGAACGCAAACAGCGACCGCGCCATTGTCGCGCCGGAGTCGCGCCAGAATCTAGCCCGTCTGCGCTCGTCCGCGTCTCGGAAGCGGACGGCGCGGCGAGAGAGGCTGGCTCTAGGCTCATGTATTCGGCTGCTGACCTCCATTCCCTTAGGAAAGGTAGGGGTGTGTGTAATGTGATCTTTCCTGGGTGATGGCGAGGCAAAAGGCGATGCCAGGGATGCGGGTGGATACCAGGGAACTCCCCGGTGATGGGGGCTTTTAGCCCTAAGGCCAATGTGAATTATAGATGTCTTTTACTTAATACTCGCTCGTTGAGCAAACATGCTCTTGATATATATGAGCTTTTGACTGTTGAAAAACCTGTCTGCCTTATGCTTACTGAAACTTGGCTAGGGGAGACTTCCAATCCGGACATTGCGACAGCTATACCTCCTGATTATGTAATATTTAGACATGACAGACTTAACGGGAGGGGTGGAGGGGTGGCGATTGTGGTCCAGAGATCTATCTCATGTGTGGTTATCCCTATGGAAACCATTTTCGGCTGTGAGTCCCTGGCCTTTTCCATAGCCCTATCTCCCCATCAAGCTTTCTCTGGGCTCCTGGTCTATAGACCACCGTGCCAGATGGGCTCCTTTTATGAGGAGTTGCAGGTGCTGGCCTCGGCACTTTGTATGAAGACAGAACACTGTATTGTGCTTGGGGATTTTAATATACATATGGATGTGGAGATGGATGGTGATACGATTAAAATCAACGATATCACAGCCCCTTTGGGACTCATCCCCCAGTTGGCTGTCCCGACTCCTAACAAGGGCCATACCCTTGATCAAGTGTTCTCTACCATTCCACTTGCTATGACCAGCCCTGTTCCTGTCCTCTGGTCGGACCATTTTCTGATTAGCTTTCAGATCCTGGGCACCAGTAAATTTTCCTGCGCAACGTCGAGCTATCCTAGGCGGACTGGCCGGGCATACCATTGGGTGACCCCTGATGCTTTGGCCCAGGCCTGCCTGGATCATCCTTGCCCCTTATCAGGAGACCTAGAGAGAGATCTCGACTTTCTGCAGAAATGGCTAATGGAGCGATTAGACGAACTAGCACCAGCCATTGCTCCCCGGACAACCTTTAGGTGGGCCTCCGCTCCTTGGTTCACTGAGGCTTTGGCGCTGTCCCGGCGCAATTGCAAGGTAGCAGAGAGGCTCTGGCGACAGCCGTATGATCCTAGGGCCAAGGCTGCCTATAGGGCTACCATTAAGATCTATCAAGCTGACATTCTGGCCGAAAAAAAGAACTATTTCTCAGCGAGAATTGAGACTGCTTCTAGTAGCTGCAGGGACATTTTTACTGTTGTAAAGGAGTTTATAACTCCTAAGGCAAATGCGTCGCAGCATGAGTTTTCTGAGCCGTGGGTGACCTCGCTAGCTAGCTTTTTCACAACTAAAATCAAGCAGATTCAGGACTCTTTTTCATCCTTGGGCCCGAGTGTTGTCACTACTCCTGGGGACCAGTTGACTTTGATAGCTGGAACTGGGCCCTCTCTCTCGGAGTTTCCATCTCTCTCTGTCTCTGCCTCCCCGGATCTCTTAATTAAGCTTAAGTCAGGCTCACCCTCTGACCCTTGCCCCGCTAAATTTCTGGCTAGGGTTGCAGAGGTTTTAAATCCGCTAATTAATCCCATACTTAACCTATCTTTGACTAGTGGTGTGGTTCCCGCGGTTAGGAAACAGGCGATGGTTGTTCCACTCCTTAAAAAATCGGGTCTTGACCCTGAGCTCCACGCCAACTATAGGCCGATTTCCCTCCTGCCTGCTCTCGCAAAGATAGCGGAAAAGCATGTGCACACTGTGCTTTCTACTTTCCTTGAAACCCATAGCCTGCTGCACTCCACCCAGTCTGGCTTTCGGTCTAACCTAAGCACCGAGACGGCGCTTCTGGAGGTCAATGAGGCCATTAAAGAAGTGCTGGATGCAGGAGGAAGGGCCATGTTGGTAATGTTGGACCTGTCGGCAGCTTTCGACACCGTCCCCCATGAGGGTCTTCTCAGCAGGCTCCATGAGATCGGCCTGAGGGGGACTGTGTTGAGCTGGTTTCGTTCCATTCTAGCCGGACGCCGGCAGGTGGTCTGGGCCCCCCCTTACTCAGCCGAAGTACCGCCTCTGGAGGTCGGAGTTCCACAGGGCTCGGTTCTGAGCCCGACTCTATTTAATATCTTTCTGACCCCTTTGGCGGTGCTGGTGGAGTCCTTTGGGGCCCAGATCGTGTCATATGCCAATGACACCCAGCTCCTTTTTTTCTTGTGGGAAGGGGGCTGAGTTTGACGGAGAGAGCATCCGTGGGTGTCTTGGGGCTGTTTTCGAATGGTTTCAGTGAAACAGCCTCAAGTACAACCCAGATAAGTCAGAGGTGCTTTTTTTCGGGTGTCAGACTGACCCGAGCTGGCAGGATTGGTGGCTGGTGAACATGTTCCCTCCCGCTTCTTCCTCTCTGGCCGCTTAGAACTTGGGGGTCAAAATTGATAACAACTTGTCGCTTATGTCCCAGATCCTTGGTTTGTCCGGCACTTGTTTTGGCCTCCTCAAAATGCTGCGACAATTTCTTCCCCTGCTCCCGCTTGAGCATAGGAAAACCACGGTCCAGGCTCTGGTGTGTTCAAGGATGGATTATTCGAATGTCCTATATCTGGGGCTTCCCGAATATCTACTCCAAAGACTCCAGGAGGTCCAAAACTCGGCTGCACGGGCGATTTTTGGCCTACCGAGCCGAGCGAGAGCCTCAGATCTTCTACACTCTCTACACTGGCTACCTATTCGGAAGCGGATTGTTTTTAAAGCACTTACGCTGGCACATAAGGCACTCCATGCTATGGGAGCGAAATATCTTCAAAAACGTCTTGTTTTCTACAAGCCAACTAGATCCCTAAGATCGGAATCCCTCGGCCTTGCCGTTGTTCCTGCTGTCAAGAAAGCAAGGGCTGGGGGGCGTTATTTTAAACGCCTGGCGCCCCAGCTATGGAATACTCTTCCTTTGTCACTCCGCTGTACTTCGAACCTGCTGATCTTCAGAAAGGGTCTAAAGACGTGGCTTTATGCTCAGTAATCTACTTGATCTCTTTCCCCTTTTTTTGCCTGCCTTTTTGTAGTCGGTGTGGGTTTGAAAGCACCGGGACACTCCTTGAAGTAGCCGAGCGCTATATAAGGCACCCATAACATTAACATTAAGTTAGGCTGCGAGAATTTCTTCGCATGAGAATGTCTTATTTTCCACGCCCCTAGACTTACATTTCGACCTTAGTCTGCACAGTGAGTGTTGATGCCTCCAAGGTTATCATAACAATGTTAGGTGTTGTTCGGTCGGATCGGCTCATGCTCTAGAGACTACATGCACGCAGCTGCAGCTAGCTGAAATTCTGGTGCCTTTAATATTACACTGCATACATGATTTTAGACACTTGGAGAAAAATCCGTTACCAGAGAGCGAGAGCTTTCACAGATCCTGATGTGATTCACCTATGCTGATCTTGGAGGTATGGGGTCCCCTATTTAAGCCTTAGAGTACTTCTTTATTTTATAAAACACTAGCAGCCCGTCCCGACGTTGTCCGGGTATGAATTGCTGCCGGCCAGTAGTATATTGTTTTGTAGGATTTCGTTTTGATAGCATTTCTTATCTGTGACAGGCCTGTGAAACGCTCCGATTCACAGTGCACTGCTGATGCACTTAAGAGTGCGCGTTCAGTAGTGTGTGAACTCGAGTTTCCCTACTTTATTTTTCCTTACAACATTATATAGCGCGAACTCGACAACATGGCACAAGCACAATTTACATTACAGAAGAACACATTCATTTGTGGTACACACGGGGAGACAAAGCGATTTGCCTGGAATCACAGGATGTTGAGCTGATGCCGAGATTTGAGCTCCCCAGCTCTAAAGTTCGCAATTCTAGAACTTGTGGCGGGAGGTGTATCTAAAAGTGTATGTCGGTGCTGGCCATCACTGAGAGAGACCTGTGCATTTTTCAAATCGGTGGTGAAAAAATATGAGTATGTTGCTGGAGATGTGGGCCGCCGTGCCACCAATGTACATACCGGGGGAGGGTAAATACCCATTATTCCGCAACTTTCTTTCCGCATACCATCACTCCGCATACTTTCATTATGAAAGCAGCATGACTCCGCAATGCCATTATAATTAGGGCTCCCGGTTTTATGGTATTTATTTTTTTGCCATTTCCGTCTGTATTTATCCATATTTATTTTGGGGGCATTTTTTCTGTATTTATCCACATTTATCTTTGTCACAAGCAAAGACTACGCTACACCTAGTATTTTTCCACATTTTTTTCAGTCCCCAAAAACACATGTGCAACTGCTTGTACACGGACACAAGAGCTGAGGGAACAACAAACCTCGCTGCCTTCCTCCTCACTAGCAGACTCTACTACCATCCTCCTTGCTGGCAGTCTCCTGACTAGATTTAAGTAGATTCAAATGCAAATCTGTCTTGAATCCTGTGCAATCCCGCTTGGCTTTCTTCTTTTCCCTCACAACAGACTCTTCTAGGAACTTTAACAAAAACATTTCAAAGCCCATAGGTTTAAATTAACTCAAGTCAAATACTGGTAGTGGCTCATCAGCAGCTGGAACCGTGGTCCCCGAGTCTGACTGAATAAAATCTTTATTCGGAGTGAACCATGAAAGACAATAAAAAGAGCACATATAATGCATAAAATAAATAAATAATGCTTTTCCAGCTAAAAAGTAAAATTGTTAAAATAGCATTACAGCGACCATTGTAGAACGTATGTGGTGTAGAGATGGCATAGTAATAAGACCCCTACAACATTCAATAAGTAAAAGTTTATGAATTATAAGAAGCTAAAATTATAAAATATCTATGCAACAGCTAGTTCGGAGCAGGGTTAATGCAACGATCACAGAAGGATGACCTCTTCCCTCTTTCTGATAATGAATGCCCTTCTCATAAAATGTAGCACCCCATAGCATGTTTCTTTTACAGAAATATTCTGTAGAAAAACTAGGCCTTCCCTATGGGTTCTCAATTCTACCCTCTGGAGAATGTTTGTGTGCACACCCCCATAGACCTGCTCCATATGACCCTGCAGAAATCCGATTGGTTTTGTACAAGTTAAGCAATTCTTTTGTTGATTCCTGTTCGAGCCTGTGGGGAAATCTGAAGATTGCCTCAATGTGCCTATTAAATTGTTGTGCTCTGGCGGTTAAAAGCGAGTTCCATGCAAGAGAAGAGCGGAAGAAGCGCCCTAAATAGTTAAAATAATTCTCTGTCTCCAAAGCTGATTTCCCCGTAAAAAAGGTTTTTGCTTTCGTACTGCGAGGTCTGCAAGTCATGATAAAAGACTTGGAATAGTTCACCCCAAGATTCAAATTGCAGAGCAGAGCTGAGGGCCGCTTAGAAGGGGTGAGAACACACAAGAAAGCCTCGTTAGCAAATAAATGGTCTTTTAACGACCTGTGAAGTACTCTGGTGCCACTGTGTGTGTGTTGCCGCGAAGCTGTCTCTGCCGGGCTGACACACACAGGATGGGGGGGGGGGGGGGGGGGGGGAGGGGAGTCAGGGGTGTCTGAAGCTCTTTAATCCCATGGGCGTAGCGCGCCATTAATCTGTCACCTGAGGCCACATAAATACGTGCCGAATTTAAAACAAAGGCTGGGGCAGCAACAAAAGGACCAGGCGCGTGGCATCTCTGGGCTGTAGCACTGCCGCCTGGCAAAATTTACTACTATTTTACCGTTTTTACATTTAAATACAGACAAAGGAAAAATTGTTTTCCGTCTGTATTTATATGTAAAAATCCGTTTAAACGGAAAACCGGGAGCCCTAATTATAATGCATGGCGTTACATTTTATATGCTTTTACCACGCATACATTTACAACGAAATTCGTTGTAAATGCATAAATGGTAAAAGCATGTTTTTTTTAAAATGTTTGGATAAGGTAAGTATGGGTATAGGGGTATATGTTTTGGGGTACTGAGGTATAAGTTTTGGGGTGTTTGGGTATTTTAAGGGTTCAGATGTAGTTTTGGGTTATGGGGTATAGGGGTAGTTTTAGGGTTTAGGGATAGGTATGGGTTTTGGGGTACAGGGGTATTTTTAGGGTTCAGGGCTAGGTTTGGGTTTTGGGGTATAGGGGTATTTTTAGGGTTCAGGGGTAGGTTTGGGTTTTGGGGTACAGGGGTACAGGGGTATTTTTAGGGTTCAGGGGTATGTTTGGGTTTTGGGGTGCAGGGGTATTTTAAGGGTTCAGGGCTAGGTTTGGGTTTTGGGGTATTGGGGTATTTTTAGGGTTCAAAGCTAGGTTTGGGTTTTGGTGTACAGGGGTATTTTAGAGTTCAGGGTAGGTTTGGATTTTGGGGTACAGGGTTATTTTTATGGTTCAGGGCCAGGTTTGGGTTTTGGGGTACAGGGATATTTTTAGGGTTCAGGGGTAGGTTTGGGTTTTGGGGTACAGGGGTATTTTAAGGGTTCAGGGCTAGGTTTGGGGTACAGGGGTATTTCTAGGGTTCAGGGGTAGGTTTGGGTTTTGGGGTAGACAGGTATTTTAAGGGTTCAGTGCTAGGTTTGGGTTTTGGGGTACAGTGGTATTTTATGGTTCAGGGCTAGGTTTGGGTTTTGGGGTACAGGGGTATTTTTAGGGTTCAGGGGTAGGTTTGGGTTTTGGGGTACAGGGGTATTTTAAGGGTTCAGGGCTAGGTTTGGGTTTTGGGGTACAGGGGTATTTTTAGGGTTCAGGGGTAGGTTTGGGTTTTGGGGTACAGGGGTATTTTAAGGGTTCAGTGGTAGGTTTGGGTTTTGAGGTACAAGGGTTTTTATAGGGTTCAGGGCTAGGTTTGGGGTTTGGGGTACAGGGGTATTTTTAGGGTTTAGGGATAGGTTTGGGTTTTGGGGTACAGGGATATTTTAGGGTTCAGGGATAGGTTTGGGTTTTGGGGTACAGGGGTATTTTTAGGGTTCAGGGCTAGGTTTGGGTTTTGGGGTGCAGGGGTATTTTTAGGGTTCAGAGGTAGGTTTGGGTTTTGGGGTACAGGGGTATTTTAAGGGTTCAGGGGTAGGTTTGGATTTTGGGGTATAGGGATATTTTTAGGTTTCAGGGCAAGGTTTGGGGTTTGGGGTACAGGGGTATTTCAGGGTTCAGGGTAGGTTTGGGTTTTGGGGTACAGGGTTACTTTTATGGTTCAGGGCTAGGTTTAGGTTTTGGGGTAGAGGGGTATTTTTAGGGTTCAGGGGTAGGTTTGGGTTTTGGGGTACCAGGGTATTTTAAGGGTTCAGGGCTAGGTTTGGGGTACACAGGTATTTTTAGGGTTCAGGGGTAGTATTGGGATTTGGGGTACACAGGTATTTGAAGGGTTCAGGGCTTGGTTTGGGTTTTGGGGTACAGGGGTATTTTATGGTTCAGGGCTAGGTTTGTGTTTTGGGGTACAGAGGTATTTTTATGGTTCAGGGGTAGGTTTGGGTTTTGGAGTACAGGGTATTTTTAGGGTTCAGGGCTAAGTTTGGGTTTTGGGGTACAGGGGTATTTTTAGGGTTATGGGGTAGGTTTGGGTTTTGAGGTACAGGGGTATTTATAGGGTTCAGGGCTAGGTTTGGGTTTTAGGGTACAGGGGTATTTTTAGGGTTTAGGGATAGGTATGGGTTTTGGTGTACAGGGGTATTTTTAGGGTTCAGGGCTAGGTTTGGGTTTTGGGGTATAGGGGTATTTTTAGGGTTCAGGGGTAGGTTTGGGTTTTGGGGTACAGGTGTATTTTTAGGGTTCAGGGGTAGGTTTGGGTTTGGAGGTACAGGGGTATTTTAAGGGTTCAGGGCTAGGTTTGGGTTTTGGGGTATAGGGGTATTTTTAGGGTCCAGGGCTGGTTTGGATTTTGGGGTGCAGGGGTATTTTAGGGTTCAGGGTAGGTTTGGGTTTTGGGGTAAATGGTTATTTTTATGGTTCAGGGCTAGGTTTGAGGTACAGGGGTATTTTTAGGTTTATGGGGTAGGTTTAGGTTTTGGGGTACACAGGTATTTTAAGGGTTCAAGGCTAGGTTTGGGTTTTGGGGTACAGGGGTATTTTATGGTTCAGGGCTAGGTTTGGGTTTTGGGGTACAGGGGTATTTTTAGGGTTCAGGGGTAGGTTTGGGTTTTGGGGTACAGGGGTATTTTAAGGGTTCAGGGCTAGGTTTGGGTTTTGGGGTACAGGGGTATTTTTAGGGTTCAGGGGTAGGTTTGGGTTTTGGGGTATAGGGGTATTTTTAGGGTTCAGGGCTAGGTTTGGGTTTTGGGGTACAGGGGTATTTTTAGGGTTCAGGGGTAGGTTTGGGTTTTGAGGTACAGGGGTATTTTTATGGTTCAGGGCTAGGTTTGGGTTTTGGGGTACAGGGGTATTTTTAGGCTTTAGGGATAGGTTTGGGTTTTGGGGTACAGGGTATATTCATAGGGTTACGATGGGTTAGTGTTTAAGGGTGTTGGGGTATTTTAAGGAGTAAGGGAGGGTTATGATTATGGGGTGCAGGGGTATTTAAAGGGAGCAGGATGGACACCCGAAGCTGGAATGTACAGAACCTGGGAAGAAAAAACAATGAAATATTGGGCACAACGCTCGCTTTTTTTCCCCATAATCCCGCGCCCCGCACACGCCCACGCCCCCAGCACATGCCCACAGCACAAGATATGAGACATGGCATGAAGGGCGGAACGTACCACACGCCCCCAGTGTTTGTCACGCCCCCAGCACACGCCCACAGCACAACGCAGACACGCCCACAAGGGACTACTTTGCTGGCACGGTTCTTTTACCTTTTAAATGTATATGGTGGTGGTCTGCATAGCCTATGTCCTTCTGCTGCAACTGTCCTTTCCAACGCTGTATGGGTGTTCTGATTGGTGCTGTGGTTACTGAGATTACCCGCCTCAAAGGTTTGGGCTCTCTCTTTATATTATTAGTATAGATAGTTCCTTTCTTGTGAGGCACTCGAGGACCTGTTTCCACCATCATTATAATATGATTTCTGTTTTTGTGTTTTATGGAATTGTAACAATGCTGATCGTATTATTTTTAATCATATGCCTGCTTATGTGAGCAAAAGTACTGCATCGTAGAGCACGTCATTAAAATAAACATTTAAAACTTTACAATGTCTCTTTTTTACCCATGTTGTGGACTGGTATGAGAATAGCAAACGAAAGAGTGTTCTTGAATCCCACCATTCCTCAGAGTAACCTATGTCGCATGTTCTGGGTTGTCTAATCATTGGTTACTTTGCTATAGGACGAAAAGCTAATGTGACACTGATGCTAGTCAGTTAAGGGTTCTATGTACTGAGGTGAGTTTTTCGTTCAGTGTAGGGGTTTGAGTGTATGTAAAGGTATCTCATGTAGTTATCCTTTGATAGAATTGTTTGAGTGTATGTTAAGGTATCTCATGTAGTTCCTATGGTATAATGGTTTGCGTGTATGTAAAGGTATCTCATGTAGTTATCCTATGATAGAATTGTTTGAGTGTATGTTAAGGTATCTCATGTAGTTCCTATGGTATAATGGTTTGCGTGTATGTAAAGGTATCTCATGTAGTTATCCTATGATAGAATTGTTTGAGGGTATGTTAAGGTATCTCATGTAGTTCCTATGGTATAATGGGTTGTGTGTTTGTAAAGGTATCTCATGTAGTTATCCTATGGTATAATTGTTTGAGTGCATGTAAAGGTATCTCATGTAGTTATCCTATGGTATAATAGTTTGAGTGTATCTAATGGTATCTCATGTAGTTATCCTATGGTATAATGGTTTGAGCTTATGTTAAGGTATCTCATGTAGTTATTCTATGGTATAATGGTTTGAGTGTATGTAAAGGTATCCCATGTAGTTATCCTATGGTCTCTGATCCACTGCCTCAAGATGGAATAAACCTTCCAAGCCATGGTTTTCAGATAAACTAAGGAAACAAAAACAGCTCTGTAGGAGAACAGAAAAACAATGGAGACAAAATTATAGTAAAGATTTGAAAAAGGAGTACCCACAGGTACTAGCCATCTATAAAAAACTAATTACTGAAAAAAAAGTAACTATTTCACCACGAAAATCCTGGCTTCAAAAAACTCAAGTAAAGAACTTTTTGCTACCGTCAGAAAATTGGCAAAACTGCAGACCAAAACTAAATCTGATAATAACCCAGATTTCTGCAACATGCTAGGCCAGGCTTTCGTGGATAAGGTGGAGTTTGTCTACAGAACTTTTTCCAACCTTCCCAATGAACCACCCTCTAGCAGGAGCAACCTGCGCTCAAGTTCACATTGCTTCTCCTTCTCGCTCCCAACCAGAGAACAGATCAATGAAATTATAATAGGCACTAAATGTGGGGCACCATCTGATCCTTGCCCTCCCCAAATTTTCCATCTTTTCCCAGAAAAACTGAGTTAAATGATCTATTCTCTGAGATCATACTTCACGGGAAGTTTCCTGAAGCATGGAAGACAGCATCTGTACTACCTTTGCTGAAAAAAACACACCTGGACCCAGCTGACCCCGGTAATTATCAACCAATCTCCAGAATCCCGTTTTGTTCTAAGGTTCTGGAGAAACTACTAAACATTCAGCATTCAGCCTCCACCTGCACCAATAATTTACTCGATCACTCACAATTCGGGTTTAGAGAGGGCCATGGAACCGAAACTGCCTTAATCACTGCAAGCGAAGAGCTTAGGAAGACACTGGATGAAGGCCGCCCTAATTTTCTTAGATCTGTCGGCGGCCTTCGACACCATCAATCATAAAATCTTAATCATCAAATTGTCTGATATTGGCATTCAAGACTCTGCCACAACTCTTTTAACATCCTATCTCACGGAGAGATCCTTTAGAGTCGAACTAAATGAATTCAGCTCTCAAACTTTAAATCTGCAATGTGGAGTACCGCAGGGCTCGCCCTTGAGCCCTACGTTATTTAACATTTACGTAACACCTTTGGCCGTTCTGATAAGACAGTAGGGGTTCTCTGTAGTATCATATGCAGACGACACGCAGGTAGTCGTCTCAGTAACAAATAATGTGGAGGAGACTGCCGATCGCTTCAACAACTGTATGCGCCATGTCAACTCTTGGATGCAATCCAACTGTCTTAAACTTAACGGCAATAAGACCGAAGTGTTGCTGCTGGGCGCCAACCCCCTAGCCTGGACTTCGAACTGGTGGCCTTCAGAGCCTGGTGATTGCCCAACACCCGTCTCAAAGGCAAAAAACCTTGGGATTATGTTTGACTGTAGGCTGATGTTTGACAGTCAAATCAATTGCCTTACTTCCAGTTTCTGCGCCATCCTCAAAATGATTAAGAAGATTTGTGCCTTCATTACTCCCGACGCGCTAAAGACAGTGGTGACTGGCCTTGCCATCTCCAGGTTGGACTACGGCAATGCACGTTACTTGGGGATCCAGACTCAATTCCTAAAAAAAACTACAACGACTGCAAAATGCAGCAGCAAGAATGATTCTGAATATCCCTAAACATGAGTCAGTCTCCCGGCAAATAGATGCATTGCACTGGTTACCGTATAAGAAAAGAATAGAATTTAAATCACTATGCAGTACCTTCAAAGCACTCCAGGGAAAGGGCCCCTCGTACTTGACATCGTGCTTAAATACTATGCACCATCTAGTAACCTCAGATCTGCACAACAAAACTGCTGCAAATTCCTGGGTTCAAACAAGCACGTTGGGGAGGTAGGAGTTTCTTGCTGAGATCTGCCAAATCCTGGAACCTTCTTCCAGTAGCAATTAAAAACAGCTCAGATCATAAAGCCTTCAGAAGGCGGTAAAAACATGGTTGTTCCAATCTGACCTCTAATGTTACTCAGATGCTAGCCTCACACGTTTCTGAGTCATCAGCGCCAAGACGCCTCCAGGCATTTCCTGCGCTCTATAAATCTAAACGTCAAATCAAAGCAAATTAAAATCATGGTATAATGGTTTGTGTGCATGTAAAGGCATCTCATGTAATTATCCAATGGTATAATGGTTTGAGTGCATGTAAAGGTATCTCATGTATTTATCCTATGATAGAATTGTTTGAGTGTATGTAAAGGTATCTTATGCAGTTATCCTATGGTATAATAGCTAGAGTGCATGTAAAGGTATCTCGTGTAGTTATCCTATGGTATAAGGGTTTGAGTGCATGTAAAGGTATCTCATGTAGTTATCCTATGGTATAATGGTTTGAGTGTATGTAAAGGTATCTCATGTAGTTATCCTATGGTATAATGGTTTGAGTGTATGTAAAGGTATCTCATGTAGTTATCCTATGGTATAATGGTTTGAGTGTATGTAAAGGTATCTCGTGTAGTTATCCTATGGTATAATGGTTTGAGTGTATGTAAAGGTATCTCATGTAGTTATCCTATGGTATAAGGGTTTGAGTGTATATAAAGGTATCTCATGTAGTTATCCTATGGTATAATGGTTTGAGTGTATGTAAAGGTATCTCATGATATTGGACCAGTGTTTCCTGGTGGCTACACCCATGCAAGCACGATCGGATCCTCGCTAGGCGTCGGAGCCCTCGTCGGAGCCTGTGAGCGGCAGCGGCTTTTCAGCTCAAAACTGCGGCGGTTCTTGAGCGGATTCTCATCGAGGAGCATTGCACCAGTCCGTTTTACCGGCTCGGCTCCAGTATCGACGTTGGCTGACTGCTCCTCTCTCGTCTGAGCACTCATTGGTGGGACTGCGGTGTCGGCGGCTAGCTGCTGGGGACGCTGGGGACGCTGGGGGATCGCTGGTTTCCTTTTGCGAGGTAAGGCGCGCTGGGTAGGCCTCTTCCCAGCTCGCGCTCGCATTTGAGCCTCTTCCCCCCTCAGCGTTCGTCCACCCACCACTACTGCTACGTTGAATTCTTAAAGCACATCTTCCCCATTGCTCATTGCTGGCCGTTGCTGGTCCCACTGTGCTATTGGGGGAGAGAAAGGGAGAGAAAGGAAAAATCTTGACTTTGATGCTAAACTTCTTGGCTACGGAGCTTGTTATCCCTCATTCCACCTGCACATGGAAAAACGGTAATTGGCATTGGTAACGGAGTTTGGGGAAGGGAAAAAAAAAAGCTGAGCCAGAAGTTTATTCTCTCTTCTCTGAGTGACTGAGTGACCGAGTAACCCTGCGCATAGTCGTGAACCCTGAGTATCAACATCCAAACATCCAACATATCTGGGACCCGTGCTTGTAATCTTGCTTGAAAAATTTGAATAAGGTAACACGTGTGTTGGAGAAACTCACATTTTATTGCATAACTCATTCTAGAGAATCTTCACAGGATCCTTTCTTATATGTATATGAATACATGCAGACAATTAAAAACAGCCATTGTGAGAAAGTCATACCTTTTGCCTTGAGCACCGCCATTCATTTTCCTGATACTGGTGGTTATTGACTTTGATTGTGCCCTGGGCTCTGTTAACAAGACCCATGCTCTTGCTCTGGCTAAAGTTTATATGGTAATTAGGTGTAATTACAATTAGTTTGATAACCTACCTGGTGCTCCAGCATTGCCCAAGTGACTCCTGTTGCCAGCGCTGACCCTCTTGACCAGCAGCCGGGCTTTGCTCCGCCATACCTCTGTCTGCAGCGACCGGCCGGGCTTGGCTCCGCCGGTCTGCCTACATCCCCCAGGATCCCACGGGGGGAAGTGACGACACCCAGGCGGCGCATAAAGCATTGTTAGGTCCCTCGTCCCGCGAGGACGCGCGCGGGACGCGCCGGACTAAGGCCGGACAAAGGGTGGACAGTCTAAGACTGGCCACGACTGGACTGGACCAGGACTCTTACAAATTCGTGCCGCGAGGTAATTGGCCTTTTGAGTCTTTGTTATTGACTATCTAAGGGACTAAGGGTTAATACATTGACACTTGCAAATTGCATTAGCTTGTTATACTTTATCTGGGCTTTTCTAGCTTTTAACATGTCGAAACAAAAAAACCCCATTGCTCCCGCCAACACCATGGACAACTATTTAGTGCAGGTGGTGGCAAAAATAAATAATGAACGGAGGTCCTCCTTGGGACTTAGTACCTCTCCAATATGTTCCCAAAGAGAGAAATTGGGTTTGACTGAAATGGATTCTGATATTACAAATGTCATAGAACTATCTACACATCACAATAATGATAGCCCATTGTTAAATGTCTCGACAGAATCGATGGTTTCAAATCTAGACACAAATGTTGACATAATAGTGGGGGATGATCTAAATATCTCCCAACATGAACAAGAGATAGTTGAGGAATTCATCTCTTCACCAATGCCTGTCCCTGCGCCAAGAGCAGCTAGAGGTGCCACTAAGATTCCCCCTAAAAGAGAAGGACTGCGGTCTAGTAGGAAAAGACCAGCAACCCCCCCAAAAAAAAGTGTCTCAGAAGGAAAAGGGGAGGAAGAAAATGGCAGTATAGGATGGGATGATGCCATTATGAATAAGCTCATGGGTATGCTAGACACTAAGTTGACTCGGATAATTAAACCTCTTCTATCTAAAATTGATCACCTCACTGATAAAGTCAACAAACTGGAGACCCTCCTAAAAACTACCAATGATAGTGTGGGGGAAATACCGAATCTGGTAATGGGTAAATTAGACGAAAAACAATCGGTGGGAAATATACCAGGGGGAACAGAAGATATACTAGCCCCTACTCAGTCAACTAGATTAAATCCTAATATGCAACCAAACAACCCTATAGTTGTGGGCCCCCCAATAATCCCAGGGAATACCATAGTTTCTGACTTTAATTTAGAAACAAGTCCTGTGGAGCTAATTGTAGAAGCCTCACCCCTGATCCTTGTTCTTGCTAATGTGCCAACACTGAATATAGGTCAGGTCGAGTCACCAGATTCCCTATTAAACAAAGCACTGCAATGGCTGAGCAATAATATGCACATATCTCCGTGGGGCAAACAAAAGCTGTCAGATGACTTGTTAACAGCAAGACGGGTGAAATGGATAGGGAATAAACCCAAGAAATTTGCAGGGGACTGTGTTGTACTAAACTTTAAGGGCCCTGAAGTACTACCGGATATCCTGCTTAACATATTCCCCCCCCCCCCCCCCCCCCAAGGCAGAACGGCAGAAATAATACCACTCACGTTGGACTTCTTCTACAGTAGAAGAGGACTCGTGGCAAAGCCAAGTATACTTAGGACTAAGTGGTCAGTTGTGGGAAATAGAAGGGCTAGGGATGGCCCTATCTGTGATTGGGGGCTGAATCTGGAAAATCGTTTTTCGGCTTTATCTAATTTAAACGAATGCGATTGACTCGCAAGGTGTAAATCTTTGTCTCCTAAAACACTGAGAATACAAACTAATAGATTGGCAGATAACATGGCTTGCACACAACCTAACAAGCAGAAAATAGGATACAGGGAATTTCGATCCTCAATTTCTGGAGAGCTAGACAAAGAACCAGAGGGTATAAATAGAAATAGGGAAGCGGCAGGGATTGAGGCAGCATTGACGGGCGGAGAAATAATAATTGCTGACCCTGATGTAAATATAGATAATGTGGAGAAGGGCCAGACAATGTCATATCAAGAAACATCATCTCTGTCCCTCGTCTCATGGAACATAGCAGGCGTAGCAAATAAGATTGCTACACCAGAATGGGTTGATTTCATTGACCAACAGGACATTATCATGTTACAAGAAACTTGGTCACTGAACCCAGTTTTTCGCCAGGGGTATCTAAATTTCCACATACCAGCAACTAGAAATCGTTTGGGACGCCCCTCTGGAGGCCTATTAATTTGGATCCGCCAGTCGCTGAATTGCTCAATAACGCAAAGATCTGTACCATCTAATGACATTTTAGCACTTAACGTTAGATGGGAAAATGGCCAAGAACTTGTCCTGTTTAATGTTTATGCCAGGGGGGTGGGTGGCGGTAAATCCTCAGAGGTAGTATCCATTTTAGAACAGAATATTGAAATGTTAACACTCCAATCCCACATTATTGTGGGCGGGGATTTTAATGCCACCTTTGAACCCTTGGGTGAAGAGGATAGGATTCTGTCCGAGGAGGAGGACACCAAGTGGGGAATACCCCAGTTGGAGGTGCCTGCTATTAAAAAATGGAGTGCGGTGGCAATTCAGCTAAAGAGTCTCTGCTTAGCAAGAGGACTGAGAGCGGTAAATGGGCGTTCGTCCTCTGATCTAAAAGGGAGCAATACGTTTGATAACGGCCGAGCAGCTAGTAGAATTGACTATTTGTTATTAGATGTAAGGGCCTGGAACAAATTGATAGATATGGTTGTGGAAGAAAGATTGGAAAGCGATCACAATCCCCTATGCATGACCCTTTACTCCTATTATGAGACATTGGAGCATACCAATCAAAATGAACGGGTGACGCAAGATGTTGTATGTTCAAACAATCAATGCCACCTGAAACGGAGAATGCTGATAGAAGATGTAGCAAAACTAGAGGTCCTTAAAAAAACAGTGATAGATGAACAACATCAAGTCCCATTATGGGAAGCTTAACTTCCAGGACTATATGATGGAGGTTCATAAAAACCTCTTCTGCAAACTCCAAAGCTTCTTCATTAAAACAGTAGATTTAAATAAAGTCAAAAGAGAACAACCAAGACAAGGATGGTATGACAAGAGCTGTAGGTTGGCACGTCTTAACTTAAGCACTGAATTGAGAACGGGCAATGCCATAGCAGTTAGAAAGGCGAGAGATAGCTATAGACAGACCAAAAAACAAGCTAGGAAACGTTGGGACGAGGAATGCTGGCACAAACTGAAACAGGCTTGCACAGCTAAGGATTCTAAGTTATTTTGGGCCACAGTAAAATGGGACAGGGGAGGGACAGCCGCGCAACCACAAAACTATGTTGCTAAAAATAAATGGACTGAGTTTTTCCAACCGCAGTATGCCCGAAATCCAGCCCATACTTCCGACCCCCCCCCCCCCCCTCCACCTGTCTTTTTCAAACATCAAATATTTAATGAAAAAGATGTCAGCATGGCCTTGGATTGTGTTGACCAAGTCTTTTACTTCATAGCCATCTATTGGAGAAATGTCACACTAAAAAAGGGGACATTGTATGCAGTTTTTGCGGACTTAAAAGCTGCTTTCGACCTGGTCCCAAGAGAAAAATGGTGGCAGACCTTGGCTGATGTAGGCTTAAGCCAGGAACTACTCACCCTGCTTGTGCGCCTCCATGAAAACAATTTTGCTAAAATTAGGTGGGGCAAGCAGGGAGAAGTAACTGAGCCCTTCCCGGTGGAGCGAGGGGTAAGGCAAGGGTGTGTCCTCGCCCCAACACTATTTTCAATCTATATAAATGGTATTGTTGATCATCTAAAGAAATCACCAAGTGACGACCGTATCCTATGGTAATGGAGGCATGGATCACTACCGTTAGGGGTATTTGTAGGCAAGTGGTCGTCTTCCATGAGCAAATCCTGCCCTGGGTGTGGTGCGTCCAAGGAGGATGAAATGCATATGCTCTTCTTCTGCCCTGCCTATAGAAAAGCTAGAAAGTACTGGATTGTACCGCTATGCAAGAACTTGGGTTTTGATAAATGCTCTGTTGCATTGAGAGTTCTCAAGACAGATACATCACCACATATAGTTTTTGCACTTTCAAAATTCCTTTTAGCAATGTGGTCCAAAAGATCCACTCTTATTACAGTGACACCCAAGGGTGATTTTATACAGTGACTGTGTACATTTCATGTCAAATTCATTTTATGTTTTTTATGTATACTGTTTTTACTGTAATCTTTTATGACTGAAAAATGTCGAAATAAAGATTTAATGAATGAATGAGATATCCTATGGTATAATGGTTTGAGTGTATGTAAAGGTATCTCATGTAGTTATCCTATGCTATAATGGTTTGAGTGTATGTAAAGGTATCTTATGTAGTTATCCTATGGTATAATGGTTAGAATGCATGTAAAGGTATCTTGTGTAGTTATCCTATGGTATAATAGGTTGAGTGTAAGTAAAGGTATCTCATATTGTTATCCTATGGTATAATGATTTGAGTGTATGTAAAGGTATCTCATGTAGTTATCCCATGATATAACGGTTTGAGTGTATGTAAAGGTATCTCATGTAGTTATCCTAAGATAGAATTGTTTGAGTGTATGTAAAGGTATCCCATGTATTTACCCTATGGTATAATGGTATGAGTGTATGTAAAGGTATCTCATGTAGTCATCCTGTGATAGAATTGTTTAAGTGTATGTCAAGTTATCTCATGCAGTTATCCTCTGATAGCATTGTTTGAGTATATGTTAAGGTATCTCAAGTAGTTATCTTGTGGTATAATGGTTTGAATGTATGTAAAGGTATCTCATGTAGTTATACTATGGTATAATTGTTTGAGTGTATGTAAAGGAATCTCATGTAGTTATCCTGTGGTATAATGGTTTGAGTGTATGTAAAGAAATCTCATGTAGTTAGCCTATGGTAGAATTGTTTGATTGTATGTTAAGGTATCTCATGTAGTTATCCTATGGTATAATGGTTTGAGTGTATGTAAAGGTATCTCGTGTAGTTATCCTATGGTATTGGGTTTGAGTGTATGTAAAGGTATCTCATGTAGTTATCCTAAGGTATAATGGTTTGAGAGTATGTAAATGTATCTCGTGTAGTTATCCTATGGTATAATGGTTTGAGTGCATGTAAAGGTATCTCATGTAGTTATCCTATGATAGAATTGTTTGAGTGTATGTTAAGGTATCTCATGTAGTTATCCTATGGTATAAGGGTTTGAGTGCATGTAAAGGTATTACATGTGGTTATGCTTTGGTATAATGGTTTGAGGGCATGTAAAGGTATCTCATTTAGTTATCCTGTGATAGGATTGTTTGAGTGTATGTAAAGGTATCTCATGTAGTTATCCTATGGTATAATGGTTTGAGGGCAGGTAAAGGTATCTCATGTAGTTATCCTATGATAAAATTGTTTGAGTTTATGTTAAGGTATCTCATGTAGTTATCCAATGGTATAATGGTTTGAGTGAATGTAAAGGTATCTTGTGTAGTTGTCCTATGGTATAAGGGTTTGAGTTTATGTTAAGGTATATCATGTAGTTATCCTATGGTATAGGGTTTGAGTGTATGTAAAGGTATCTCATGTAGTTATCCTATGCTATAATGGTTTGAGTGTATGTAAAGGTATCTTATGTAGTTATCCTATGGTATAATGGTTAGAATGCATGTAAAGGTATCTCGTGTAGTTATCCTATGGTATAATGGTTAGAGTGTAAGTAAAGGTATCTCATATTGTTATCCTATGGTATAATGATTTGAGTGTATGTAAAGGTATCTCATGTAGTTATCCCATGATATAACGGTTTGAGTGTATGTAAAGGTATCTCATGTAGTTATCCTAAGATAGAATTGTTTGAGTGTATGTAAAGGTATCCCATGTATTTACCCTATGGTATAATGGTATGAGTGTATGTAAAGGTATCTCATGTAGTCATCCTGTGATAGAATTGTTTAAGTGTATGTCAAGTTATCTCATGCAGTTATCCTCTGATAGCATTGTTTGAGTATATGTTAAGGTATCTCAAGTAGTTATCTTGTGGTATAATGGTTTGAATGTATGTAAAGGTATCTCATGTAGTTATACTATGGTATAATTGTTTGAGTGTATGTAAAGGAATCTCATGTAGTTATCCTGTGGTATAATGGTTTGAGTGTATGTAAAGAAATCTCATGTAGTTAGCCTATGGTAGAATTGTTTGATTGTATGTTAAGGTATCTCATGTAGTTATCCTATGGTATAATGGTTTGAGTGTATGTAAAGGTATCTCGTGTAGTTATCCTATGGTATTGGGTTTGAGTGTATGTAAAGGTATCTCATGTAGTTATCCTAAGGTATAATGGTTTGAGAGTATGTAAATGTATCTCGTGTAGTTATCCTATGGTATAATGGTTTGAGTGCATGTAAAGGTATCTCATGTAGTTATCCTATGATAGAATTGTTTGAGTGTATGTTAAGGTATCTCATGTAGTTATCCTATGGTATAAGGGTTTGAGTGCATGTAAAGGTATTACATGTGGTTATGCTTTGGTATAATGGTTTGAGGGCATGTAAAGGTATCTCATTTAGTTATCCTGTGATAGGATTGTTTGAGTGTATGTAAAGGTATCTCATGTAGTTATCCTATGGTATAATGGTTTGAGGGCAGGTAAAGGTATCTCATGTAGTTATCCTATGATAAAATTGTTTGAGTTTATGTTAAGGTATCTCATGTAGTTATCCAATGGTATAATGGTTTGAGTGAATGTAAAGGTATCTTGTGTAGTTGTCCTATGGTATAAGGGTTTGAGTTTATGTTAAGGTATATCATGTAGTTATCCTATGGTATAGGGTTTGAGTGTATGTTAAGGTATCTCATGTAGTTATCCTAAGGTATAATGGTTTGAGAGTATGTAAATGTATCTCGTGTAGTTATCCTATGGTATAATGGTTTGAGTGCATGTAAAGGTATCTCATGTAGTTATCCTATGATAGAATTGTTTGAGTGTATGTTAAGGTATCTCATGTAGTTATCCTATGGTATAAGGGTTTGAGTTTATGTAAAGGTATCTCGTGTAGTTATCCTATGGTATAGGGTTTGAGTGTATGTGTCTCATGTAGTTATCCTAAGGTATAATGGTTAGAGTGGATGTAAAGTTATCTCATGTAGTTAGCCTATGATAGAATTGTTTGATTGTATGTTAAGCTATCTCATGTAGTTATCCTATGGTATAATGGTTTGAGTGCATGTAAAGGTATCTCATGTAGTTATCCAATGGTATAATGGTTTGAGTGTAAGTAAAGGTATCTTATGTAGGTATTCTATGGTATAATGGTTAGAGTGCATGTAAAGGTATCTTGTGTAATTGTCCTATGGTATAAGGGTTTGAGTTTATGTTAAGGTATATCATGTAGTTATCCTATGGTATAGGGTTTGAGTGTATGTTAAGGCATCTCATGTAGTTATCCTAAGGTATAAGGGTTTGAGTGCATGTAAAGGTATTACATGTGGTTATCTTTGGTATAATGGTTTGAGGGCATGTAAAGGTATCTCATTTAGTTATCCTGTGATAGGATTGTTTGAGTGTATGCAAAGGTATCTCATGTAGTTATCCTATGGTATAATGGTTTGAGGGCAGGTAAAGGTATCTCATGTAGTTATCCTATGATAAAATTGTTTGAGTTTATGTTAAGGTATCTCATGTAGTTATCCAATGGTATAATGGTTTGAGTGTAAGTAAAGGTATCTTATGTAGGTATTCTATGGTATAATGGTTAGAGTGCATGTAAAGGTATCTTGTGTAGTTGTCCTATGGTGTAAGGGTTTGAGTGTATGTAAAGGTATCTTGTGTAGTTATCCTATGGTATAGGGTTTGAGTGTATGTAAAGGTATCTCATGTAGTTATCCTATGGTATAATGGTTAGAGTGGATGTAAAGTTATCTCATGTAGTTAGCCTATGATAGAATTGTTTGATTGTATGTTAAGCTATCTCATGTAGTTATCCTATGGTATAATGGTTTGAGTGTATGTAAAGGTATCTCGTGTAGTTATCCTATGGTATAGGGTTTGAGTGTATGTAAAGGTATCTCATGTAGTTATCCTAAGGTATAATGGTTTGAGAGTATGTAAATGTATCTCGTGTAGTTATCCTATGGTATAATGGTTTGAGTGCATGTAAAGGTATCTCATGTAGTTATCCTATGATAGAATTGTTTGAGTGTATTTTAAGGTATCTCATGGAGTTATCCTATGGTATAAGTGTTTGAGTGCATGTAAAGGTATTACATGTGGTTATCCTTTGGTATAATGGTTTGAGGGCATGTAAAGGTATCTCATTTAGTTATCCTGTGATAGGATTGTTTGAGTGTATGTAAAGGTATCTCATGTAGTTATCCTATGGTATAATGGTTTGAGGGCAGGTAAAGGTATCTCATGTAGTTATCCTATGATAAAATTGTTTGAGTTTATGTTAAGGTATCTCATGTAGTTATCCAATGGTATAATGGTTTGAGTGTAAGAAAGGTATCTTATGTAGGTATTCTATGGTATAATGGTTAGAGTGCATGTAAAGGTATCTTGTGTAGTTGTCCTATGGTATAAGGGTTTGAGTTTATGTTAAGGTATATCATGTAGTTATCCTATGGTATAGGGTTTGAGTGTATGTTAAGGTATCTCATGTAGTTATCCTAAGGTATAATGGTTTGAGAGTATGTAAATGTATCTCGTGTAGTTATCCTATGGTATAATGGTTTGAGTGCATGTAAAGGTATCTCATGTAGTTATCCTATGATAGAATTGTTTGAGTGTATGTTAAGGTATCTCATGTAGTTATTCTATGGTATAAGGGTTTGAGTGCATGTAAAGGTATTACATGTGGTTATCCTTTGGTATAATGGATTGAGGGCATGTAAAGGTATCTCATTTAGTTATCCTGTGATAGGATTGTTTGAGTGTATGTAAAGGTATCTCATGTAGTTATCCTATGATAAAATTGTTTGAGTTTATGTTAAGGTATCTCATGTAGTTATCCAATGGTATAATGGTTTGAGTGTAAGTAAAGGTATCTTATGTAGGTATTCTATGGTATAATGGTTAGAGTGCATGTAAAGGTATCTTGTGTAGTTGTCCTATGGTATAAGGGTTTGAGTTTATGTTAAGGTATATCATGTAGTTATCGTATGGTATAATGGTTTGAGTGTGTGTAAAGTCATCTCATGTAGTTATCCTATAATAGAATTTTGTGAGTATATGTTAAGGAATCTCATGTAGTTATCCTATGGTATAATGGTTTGAGTGTAAGTAAAGGTATCTCATATAGCTATCCTATGGTATAATGATGTGAGTGTATGTAAAGGTATCTCATGTAGTTATCCTACAATAGAATTGTGTGAGTGTATGTTAAGGTATCTCATGTAGTTATCCTATGGTATAATGGTTTGAGTGTGAGTAAAGGTATCTCATATTGTTATCCTATGGTATAATGATTTGAGTGTATGTAAAGGTATCTCATGTAGCTATCCCATGATATAATGGTTTGAGTGTATGTAAAGGTATCTCATGTAGTCATCCTCTGATAGAATTGTTTAAGTGTATGTCAAGTTATCTCATGTAGTTATCTTGTGGTATAATGGTGTGAGTGTATGTAAAGGTATCTCATGTAGTTATCCTATGGTATAATGCTTTTGAGTGTATGTAAATGTATCTCATGTAGTTAACCTATGATAGAATTGTTTGAGTGTCTGTTAAGGTATCTCATGTAGTTATCCTTTGGTGTAATGGTTTGAGTGTATGTTAAGGTATCTCATTTATTTATCCTATGGTATAATGGTTTTGAGTGTATGTAAAGGTATCTCATGTATTTATCCTATGGTATAATGATTTGAGTGTATGTAAAGGTATCTCATGTAGTTATCCTATAATAGAGTTGTGTGAGTGTATGTTAAGGTATCTCATGTAGTTATCCTAAGGTGTAAGGGTTTGAGTGTATGTTAAGGTATCTCATGTATTTATCCTATGGTATAATGATTTGAGTGTATGTAAAGGTATCTCATGTAGTTATCCTATAATAGAGTTGTGTGAGTGTATGTTAAGTTATCTCATGTAGTTATCCTAAGGTGTAAGAGTTTGAGTGTATGTAAAGGTATCTCATGTAGTTATCCTAAGATGGAATTGTTTGAGTGTATGTAAAGGTATCTCATGTATTTATCCTATGGTATGATGATTTGAGTGTATGTAAAGGTATCTCATGTAGTCATCCTATGGTATAATGATTTGAGTGTATGTAAAGGTATCTCATGTAGTTATCCTATGTTAGAATTGTTTGAGTGTATGTAAAGGTATCTCATGTAGTTATCCTATGGTATAATGCTTTTGAGTGTATGTAAATGTATCTAATGTAGTTAACCTATGATAGAATTGTTTGAGTGTCTGTTAAGGTATCTCATGTAGTTATCCTTTGGTGTAATGGTTTTGAGTGTATGTAAAGGTATCTCATGTATTTATCCTATGGTATAATGGTTTTGAGTGTATGTAAAGGTATCTCATGTATTTATCCTATGGTATAATGGTTTTGAGTGTATGTAAAGGTATCTCATGTAGTTAACCTATGATAGAATTGTTTGAGTGTCTGTTAAGGTATCTCATGTAGTTATCCTTTGGTGTAATGGTTTGAGTGAATGTAAAGGTATCTCATGTAGTTATCCTTTGGTATAATGGTTTTGAGTGTATGTAAAGGTATCTCATGTATTTATCCTATGGTATAATGGTTTTGAGTGTATGTAAAGGTATCTCATGTAGTTAACCTATGATAGAATTGTTTGAGTGTCTGTTAAGGTATCTCATGTAGTTATCCTTTGGTATAATGGTTTTGAGTGTATGTAAAGGTATCTCATGTATTTATCCTATGGTATAATGCTTTTGAGTGTATGTAAATGTATCTCATGTAGTTAACCTATGATAGAATTGTTTGAGTGTCTGTTAAGGTATCTCATGTAGTTATCCTTTGGTGTAATGGTTTGAGTGTATGTTAAGGTATCTCATGTATTTATCCTATGGTATAATGGTTTTGAGTTTATGTAAAGGTATCTCATGTATTTATCCTATGGTATAATGATTTGAGTGTATGTAAAGGTATCTCATGTAGTTATCCTATAATAGAGTTGTGTGAGTGTATGTTAAGGTATCTCATGTAGTTATCCTAAGGTGTAAGGGTTTGAGTGTATGTTAAGGTATCTCATGTATTTATCCTATGGTATAATGATTTGAGTGTATGTAAAGGTATCTCATGTAGTTATCCTATAATAGAGTTGTGTGAGTGTATGTTAAGGTATCTCATGTAGTTATCCTAAGGTGTAAGGGTTTGAGTGTATGTAAAGGTATCTCATGTAGTTATCCTAAGATAGCGTTGTTTGAGTGTATGTAAAGGTATCTCATGTATTTATCCTATGGTATGATGATTTGAGTGTATGTAAAGGTATCTCATGTAGTCATCCTATGGTATAATGATTTGAGTGTATGTAAAGGTATCTCATGTAGTTATCCTATGTTAGAATTGTTTGAGTGTATGTAAAGGTATCTCATGTAGTTATGCTGTGGAATAATGGTTTGAGTGTATGGTAAGGTATCTCATGTAGTTATCCTATGGTATGGATCCAGCCCTCTTGGACCTACATTGGATATCTCTGAGTCAGGGGTTTACAGTGTTTCTCCATTAGATATTCATGGTTTCTGTTATGCCACGTTATAGGGTTTCCAATCAATTTGAATATTTCCCTTCCTTTATTACATGTTCTCTTTGCCCTCTAGCTCACATTTCTCTGAGATCTTTTGTTCTGGACATTTCTCTCATTTCAATGGGGTTTTTGATATATAAAAGGCAGGAGACCTGTCATTAAAATATATTTTATATAAAGTCCACTTACCTGCGCGGAGACATAGTGTCTGTCTCAGGTAGGGCGATAAACCCATCCAGGAAGAGGAATCTTCAGTTCCAGGCTTGTGTCTTACACAAGTGTTGTCCTGTCCACCGGGTCCTCCTTGTTTGTCATGTTGGTCACACTGGGTCACTGCTGCAGGGGAAAAAAGAGAGGAACTGCTTTAAAGAGGAAGAGACCGAGAGAGAGAGAGAGAGAATGTGAGAGAAAGAGAGATGAAATTAGAGGTCTCGGAAGAAAGAGAGCTACAGGCAGAGAGAGCTAAAGAGAAAAGAAAAGAGAGTAAAAGAAAAGTGAAAGCAAGAGGGCCATAGGGGAAAGCTGAGTATAGAGAGAGAGAGAGAGAGAGAGAGAGAGAGAGAGAGAGAGAGAGAGAGAGGAGAGAGAGAGAGAGAGAGACAAAGAGTTGAGAGTAAGACAAGGAGAACATGAACGACAAAAAGCAACAGAACTGGCACACAGGGAGTGATAAGGGAGAATGAGTGAAATTCAGACAGAGTGAAATAAAGGGGTGAAATAGTGGAAACAAGAGAAAGAGGGACAAAGGTAGATCAAGAAATAGAGAGATAGAGGGGGAAGAGAGTGAGAGCAAAACTGAAAAAGAGTGAAGGAAAATGAAGTATGTAAAATATTACTCTTTTAGTATTATTCCATTATAAACTCAATTCTTCATAAATACTTTTGTAAATCAGCCCCAATGTGTTTTTGAATCCTGGCTATACTGTCCATATGCATAAGGTGGGAGGGAAAAGATAGAGAAGAGGTTAATGAGAGAAACAGAAAAAAGTAGAGAGAAGAAGAAACTTCAGAGTGAAAGAAAACAAGAATGGAGGAGAACCAGAGGCAGAATGAGAGAAAAAAAGAAACTAGAAAGACCGGAAGATATAGAGAAAAAGAGGCTGCGGTAGAGATAGAGAGAAGGAGGATGAAGAGTGAGAGAGATGGAGGAATCCAGAGAGAGATAAAGAGAGAGGGAAATATACAGGAAGAGTGAAGGAGGCAAGGACATTATTCAAGGCCAGCAAAGTGGCAACAATTCTAGAAAACGTTCATTGGCAAAGAGGGTATGAGATGCAATGTCCACACCTCACACAACGGCAGCGAAGCAGATAGAATTAAATGCCAGTTTTTGCTTGTGCATAAGTTGATATTCTGGTGATATTAATATTAACCCTATTATTATATTGAGAGTAGAGACCTCTTGTTGCCGTGCATCTTTGCCATAAGACACTTCTTCGGCTACAACACCTCTCTTCATCTGGGCAGAGAGTCCCTCTCAAAATGCAGGACTGATTTGCAAAGTTAACTTACACTTTCAAGTAAGTTTACACTTTTTAGTAAGTTACCTACTTTGTGGTATTCACAAACTGCACTTTTGTAATAACTTACACTTTTGTAGTAACTTACACTTTTGTAGTATATCCAGCACTACTGACGGCCAACCACTGGTATTGCAACACCCTTCCATAGTAAATTCAATCCCATAGGAAAAAATATTAAATGATTTTAAATAGATACAAATATAATAAAATATACATTAATGTTAACATATGTGGAGTAATGCATATTTGTTATTTAATTGTACAATATTTAGGATATTAAATACTGATATTTAAATACAAATTAAATAAATGAAAATATGTACCAACTTCCAGAAAACAAAATAAAGAAAACAACCCTAACTTTAAAAAGGTTGCTTGCAGAGCTGCCATTTTCAGCGAATGAGATTAATGCACCAGCATTAACTGTCTCAGTACATATAAGCCGTGCCCTCAGGATATATTTGGGCAGTACATGATCTAGTTCTTGAGGTTGGGGCGGGGTTACTGGAACTTCTTTACCCATAAAATGAACTCCTTAGCACAGTGCTCCAATGGGAAGCCATCTACACCCGTCTGCAACCAGAATATATCCAGAACAGCTACTTTGCCGGTAGGAAGGTAGGATCTGCTTTCATGGTCACCCCCCCTTTTTGCTGGTGTTCCTCTGTTTTGTGAAGAGTTTGATTGGGATCCTACCAATCAGGCCCTCAGCCACTGTGCGTCCTCCCTAAATTTGACAATGGTAAGTACTTTGGCACCTTCCCAGTTGGCTACTACTGGTGTACCCATGTAAGTCCCTAGTATATGGTACTGAGGTACCCATGGCATAGGTGCACCAGGGGTCTCCTGTGGGCTGCAACAAGCAATGTGACACCCATGGGAGTCCACTTAAACTGTGACTACAGGCCTGCCATTGCAGCCTGTGTACGTCGGTGCTAGCACCACTCACAACAGATATCATTTTCCTTATATCTGAAGTCAATAGACTAAAAACCTATGCCACCCTTAAAGCAGGCCTTTTGCCCTGAAGAGAGGGTGCTAGGTTATAAGTGTGAGGGTGCCCTGTATGAGCAGGACACCCCCTACAATCCCTGGAGTCTATTCTCCAGGCTTTGTAAGTGGGGTCAGCCATTTAATACACACAGTGAACATCAAGTCAAATACGAGATGACTAACTATATACTGGCTGCAACGAAACCGGTCATGTTTGGTATCAAACATGTTGGAATACTGCCCAACACCAATTCCAGTGTGGATGTAGGATCCCATGTACTGGGGGGCTCCCCTTGGGTGCCTCCCTGTATTCAAATTACCAACCTTTCAGGGTCTAACAGCAAGCTAGTGCTGCTTCCGACCTCAGGCACGATTCTGTCCTCCTGCTGCTAAGCTGAGCTTGAGCAGGGAAAGGTAGAACAAAAGGTGTCCTGTCACAGAGAGGTGTGACCACCTCCTGTTGCAAGGATCCTGCTCATACACAGAACTGTGCACTGAGACCCAGAGCATCAGTGAGTTGTGGTGTACCAGAAACTCACCTCAGTACCTAGAAAAACCCCAACCAGCTAGCATCAGTGTCACATTAGCTCTTCGTCCTATAGCAAAGTAACCAATGATTAGACAACCTAGAACATGCGACTTAGAACAAACTCAGGAATGGTGGGAAGTGAGAACACTCTTTCGTTATACTCTCATACCAGTCGACAACAGGAGTAAATTAGAGACAAGGGTAAGGTTAAAATATTTATTTTAACAACGTGATCTCAGTTGCAGTATCTTAGCCAACATAAGCAGACATATGATTAGAAATAATATGCTCAGCATTGTTACAATTCCATAAAATACAAAAGGAGAAATCATATTACAATGATTGTGAAAACGGGTCTTATAGCGCCTAGTTTTAACACCCTCCCTATATAGGAACTATGTTTATAAAACTAAAGAAGGTCTCTTAGGCTTGTTTGGGGACCCCTTTACCTTTCCGCTCATTAAGAGTAAATCACATCAGGATCAGCAAAAGCTCTCTGCACCCCTAGAACATAACATGCGTGCAAAGCAGGCCTTAGGCCACACAACACTCCCAGACAGGACTTAGTGTATTGGGCTGGGGAGGGGGCGATTGCCAGCACCACCAGTCTGCTTTGAAGGGCACATTTGGCGCCCACCTTGCATACTCCATTTTGAGCCAGTCCATGGAGCCATTGGCACCTGCTCTGGCACAAAACTTTCCTCTGGGAAGGATCCCTGACTCGTCCCAACCCTTTCCTTAGGGTATTTAAGGGCTTACCTGTGGGTGGCTCTTCATATTCGTCATGGGACAAGATTCAAATCTGAAACCACTTCAACTTCAGCCGTCTGGGCACCTTGGACTTCATTGGACTTCGCCTAGAACTGAGACTGCATCAAAGAAGACTCCTGCTGCTCCTGGTCTCGTCATCCTGCCAGTCTTCTGCTTTGCCTGTGCCTGTGCTTCATCCAGATTCTTCTCCAGGCCTGTGGGCATCAAAGACATCCAAAGTAATCTTTCTTGGAGTGAAGGAGTCACTCCCCCTCATCTGCAGGTACTGCAACAAGGCTGACCGGTCTGCTGCTCCTCCTGCTGGACTCCGAAAGGCTCAGGAACACAGGTGGTGCTTCTGCAACTCCCTCAAGGCCTGTACTGTCTTCGCAGCAAGTTTGAGGCCAATATCCCTGGTCGGAACCGCTGGAAAAGGGCCCCAGTGCATCACATCAACTTACCGTTGCCAAGGCTTGTTGACTCTGTCCTCCAGTGCTCTTCGAGCTACAAGAAGCACCAGCCTCCAGCATCTCTGCCTGAAAAGATCTTTGTCCTCACCACATCTTCTGCACCCTGGGCTTGTATCTTTGTTGAGCTGCTTGAGGTCCTCCTGCGACTCCTGTGCCTTCGGCCTGTGGGTCCTCTTGAGGGTCTTTCCTTTGGCTTCAGTGGGCTCCTCTGCTCGCTCTGGCCTGGACCAACTCTCTTGCACCTGGTGAGTCCCTTGGACCTTGCTGGTCCCAATGCTGCACCTTTTTCATTTACCATGTCTGTTGCTGCTGCCAAGACTTGTGTTTCTAAATTTGTATTTTTTTTATTGCGTTTCAGTTAAATGCACATAACAAAACAGTTAACATGAATTGCCCACTGATATTGATACATGTGCAGATAACATGACTTATGGTGATACACTTTTCACATGGAACCAATGTTGCTCATCACAGTATACTACAGTCTTTGTTCAGCCGGGGATCAATCCGGAAGGGCAAGGAGGTACGTCGCCATCGGTGCCCAGATGTTTTTGGTCTGGAGGCGCTCGGCAATTCCTCTGCATATGTTTTCATTTGGTCTCTACAATACGCTATGTCCTTATATTCCCCCTCTAACTTAGGATATGTTCTTTGACCCCAATGTTTTGCAACCCCTCTTTTAGCCAGAAGGAGACTAACCGCCATGCGCTTAGGACAAGCCATTTTCTGTGCTTTCACGTATCCAAGTAGACATATTTTTGGAGTACATTGATCTGTTTCAGACACCACCTCAGTAAGGATGTGTGCAACCTGCTCACCGTAGTGGATTATCCGGGGGCAGTCCCAAGCTAAATGTAGAAAATCAGCCCCTGGGGAGCCACATCAACTAAAATTATCATCCTTCCTAAGGCTATGTCTCTGAAGTCTGAGTGGTGTGTGGTACAACTGATGGAGAAACTTAGGGGCCCATTAGGATGTCGGGTGCATGGCGTTGGCGATCCGCCCGACATCCTTGTCCGCCCGCCAACCATTTACCACGCCATGTTACTATGGCGGAGGGGACTGCGGTGGACGGAAACACCGTCTGCCGCTTTTCTGCCCCGGTCGCCTTGCGACCGGGGCAGAAAAGGGTTTATATGGTGGTGGTGTCTATCAGACACCGCCAGCCATATCAGGATGGGCTTTGTCAGATGCCTTTCCGTGGCAGCAATGCCGCCACGGAAAAGCATGCGGTCTATACTTGGTCATGGTGAAGGCGAGGTGGGGGGTGCACATTATGGGTACCTGTGGTACCCCCCTGCATTTGCATACACAATGTGGCAGGCACCGCGCAGTGCCTGCTGCTTTGTGTATGCAAATGCATAACATGAATTTCTAATATTGCGGCGGGTGCTGGTGTAAACACCGCCCGCCGCAATTTTAAACATGCATGATGCGCCTGCCAGCGTGTCCTCCACTGTGGATATACGTTGCTCGGCCTTCATTATCCTGGACGATTGCTTGTCCAGTTGAGTCGCCATGTGGTCAATGCGTAGGTTGATCACATCAATTTTGGTGTCTATAGATTGAAGGCTCTGCTGTATCGCCACCAGCGTGGAAACCAACGCCGCAGATCCATTGGGCCGAACAACCTGCTCTGAATCAGACATCGCCTCTCCACTGGGTTTGGCCACCCTCTTGGCCTCAAATGTGAGATTGATGCTTGTCCGTTGTGCCCATGTTTCACTGATTAAGGCATCCAGTGGCCTGGCTGCATAGCAGTGAAGGAGTATCAGTGTCCTTGTCGGAGAGAGAATGCCCATCCATGTTACCGCACACACTCCAGGTCTCCGTGTAGTTTTGATGTTGTCCATGACTGCCAGCACACACAGTGTGCTTTAAAGATTTTGACTGCAATGACAACAGGGTTGTCTTCGGTATTTTACTGCTGAGGTCAGCTCTCACTCTGCTGCTACATTGGCGTGTTACTCCGAGATGGCCACAGAGAGAGCCTTAGTCTGGGGTTATGTCACTGAAATGGGTTCTCTATTGGACTGTGGCTTGTGAAAGAAATAAGGGCGAGAACAAAATGGAGACTGTCTCACTCAAGGGCCCTCCCCTCTTGTATGTCTATTTGCAAAAAGCCGGAGACCCCTGAGATAGCCCCGTTCCTTGCATGTCGTTAATGTCCGTGCCACTCACAGTAGGCGTTCAGATATCCGTTTCTATAATCCGTTGGCTCCGCATATATCTCCTTCAGCTAATGCAGGTATATAGTTCTCACCATGTTTGAACTCACTTTCTCTGTGTGTAAGAAAGTAGGGTCTGCTTTCATGGTTACCCCCTCTCCCCTTCTGCTGGTGTCATACTGTGTTTCTGGCTACTCTGACTGGGATCCTGCTAATCAGGGCACCCGTCACTGTGCTTCCTCCCTAAATTGGTACTAAGGTACCTAGGGCCTAGTACGCCAGGGGTCCCCATGGGCTGCAGCATCTATTATGCCACCCATGAGGGACGCTTCAAACTTGGACTACAGGCCTGCCATTGTAGCCTGTGTGAGTTGGTGCTTGCACCTCTCATGAAAGATATACCTATCCTTAAATCTAACATCACTGCACTTAAAACCTCTAAGGCACCCCTTTAGTAGGCCTTTCAGACCCAAAGGCAGGGTGCTCGGTTCTAAGTGTGAGAGTACCCCAGCATGAGCAGGACACCCCTGCAACCTTCATTCCAGTCCATTCTCCTGGGTTGTCCGTGCATCAGCCCTTACGATGTATAGAGTGGCCATTCGTCATTACACGATGACCATCTCTAAACTGGCTGTAACGAACCCTGTCATGTTTGGTATCACACATGTTGGAAACATACGATGTGGGAGGCATGATTCCATGCACTGTAAATCTCCTTCAGGGGCCCTCAGTGCTCCTGGTACCAGTCATCCAGAACCAGACAGCAAGCTAAGGCAGCTGCCGACCTGAGACTCGATTCTGGCCTCCTGCTGCTGAGCCAACCTCATGCAGGGAAAGGCAGAACAAGAGATGTCCTGTCACAGTTAGGTATGACCACCTCCCAGACAGGGGCAGGGTGAGGAGGTTACCAGAGCCACTCAGGCTTACACTTGGTGCCCTCTTTGCATACTCCAGCTCAAACCAGTTCAGGGAACTGTTGCCACCTGTTCTGGTTTGAAACTGAACAAAGGACATGGGAGTATCCTCCCCGCTGTCAAGCCAGTCCTTGGGAGGGACCCCTGAAACATCCCAACCTTTTGCTTAGTGTACTTAAGGGCTTACCTGAGGGTGGGTCCCTACATTTGTCATGGGATTCGATTCAGATATAACTCTGTGTCCCCTTCAACCGTCTGGCCATTCTGACTGAGTCGTACTGACCGCGTCGGACTGACCGCATCGAACTTCACTTTAGGCACCAAGACTGTGACCGGGAAGACTCCTTCTACTCCAGATCTCTTCGTTCTGCAAGCCAGCTGGACTGTCAGTGTCCATGCTCCATACAGGTTCCATCCAGGGCCTATGGACATCCAAAGACCCCTGAAGGAATCTCCCTTGAAGACTGACCTCCTCATGGTCTGTCCAGGGCAGATTCTTCCATAAAGGGCTGGTCAACTCATTATTTAACTTGTCACTCATGCAAGGAAACTATTTCAATGTCTGGAAAAAAGCACTAGTGGGACCTTTACTCAAAAAGACAAGTGCAGGTCTATTAATGATGAGTGATGCAAAGTAGTTGCCTTCAGGCAAACTCAAGTAATTCGGAAATTTTAATGTTTGGAAACGTATCCCCTCTGGACATTATAAGCATCAATCAATCAATCAATCAATCAATCATTGTACTTATAAAGCGCGCTACTTACCCGTGAGGCCTTTAGAATTGATAGTTGCCCTGATGCCAACCTCAGTAGCCAGAAATGTGGGGGTTAAACTTGACGCAGAACTATTCTTCCAACCACAGGTGCAAGCTGCTGTTGCAGTTGACTTTCCTTCATTAAAGGCCTTAAGAACAATTCTACAATTTCTTCCAGCTGAAGCACGGAAAGATATTGTACATGCCCAAGCAACTTCTAGGCTGGATTATGCACATGTCCTGTATTTGGGACAACCAGTCCGACTGTTAAATAGATTACAAAGAGTGCATTAATATTCTAGGAATAGTACTTAATATTCCTACAATACCCAGGAGTGGATCAGGGGTAGTTCTTTCTCTTTCCAGGCAGCTAAACTATGGAACTCTTTGCGGGGCCAGCCTCGCTGTCTTGAAATAGAGCCAGTCTTCAAGGCTAACCTCAAAACCTGCCTTTCAAAGGAATATAGATAGCTAGAAGGGTTGACTGTGCTTTCCTTGTCATTATTGATTCTCTGCGTAGCGCCAAGACACTCTCTTTTGCAGCAGCTGTTTTTTGCGATAGAAATACATTTTCATATATTAATAAGTTAATGAACAAAACGTTTGCACATTACAACCTTTTGTACATCCCGCATCGCACTCTGGTGCAGGGTGGATCCTTTGTCCTGTGGCTCCAGAACCAGCCGTGTAATGACAAACACACTATGCCCACCCCCCACAACCCCCCAGACTGCTGAACACTGCAGTGGACAGTGCACAGTGGGTCTGGGTGTTGTCCATGGCTGCTCTCCGTGCCATCTCACCAACTGCCACACAGACCTCTGCCTGCCCTCAGTACCCACCCCCAATGGCCCCACAGACCGCTGAACACTCCAGCGTACAGTACTGAGTGGCCACTAGTGGCCCTCTGTACCCACGCCCCATGGCCCCACAGACCGCTGAACACTCCGCGTACAGTACTGAGTGGCTTCGGGAGTGGCCACTGGCTGGCCTCTGTACCCCAGCCCCATGGCCCCACAGACCGCTGAACATTCCAGCGTACAGTACTGAGTGGCTCCGGGAGTGGCCACTGGCCACCCTCTGTACCCACCCCCCAAGGCCCCACAGACCGCTGAACACTCCAGCATACGTTACTGAGTGGCTCCGGGAGTGGCCACCGGCCGCCCTCTGTACCCACCCCCCATGGCCCCACTGACCGCTGAACACTCCAGCGTACAGTACTGAGTGGCTCCGGGAGTGGCCACTGGCCGCCCTCTGTACCCATGCCCCTTGGCCCCACAGACCGCTGAACACTCCAGCGTACTGTACTGAGTGGCTCCAGGAGTGGCCACTGGCCGGCCTCTGTACCCCAGCCCCATGGCCCCACAGACCGCTGAACACTCCAGCGTACAGTACTGAGTGGCTCCCGGAGTGGCTATAGGCCACCCTCTGTACCCACCCCCCAAGGCCCCACAGACCGCTGAACACTCCAGCATACAGTACTGAGTGGCTCCGGGAGTGGCCACTGGCCCCCCTCTGTACCCACCCCCCATGGCCCCACTGAACGCTGAACACTCCAGCATACAGTACTGAGTGGCTCCGGGAGTGGCCACTGGTTGCCCTCTGTACCCACGCCCCATGGCTTCAGAGTCCGCTGCCCAGGGCGCTTCATTTACTTTATTATTTATAAAGTCTAACGATAACCTTTGGGTATCTAAGTTTTTATTTTATTTGTTAGAAGAGTTTTATAGGATGTATGATGTTACAACGTGATCAAAATATTCGCGGTACATCACAACGCAACTTTTACAACGCAATTGTTACCACGTCTTGCGCTGTAGGGTGCTGGACTTAGGAATAGTAAGATTTACTATTCCAACTCCAGCCTACGTACAGTAGTGAAGGTGTTGGAATAGTAAATCTACTATTCCTTAGTCTAGAGCGCCCTCTAGCGCAAGTCGTGGTAACAACTTACGTTGTAAAAGACGCGTCGTAATAGCACTGCGGTGTTTTGACCACGTTGTAAAGGATGTTTACCAGTTTTATATCGCGCTGGCTAGACCCGGAGGTATCAGAGGGCTTTACATGTGGATCAGTGAGTTACAAATTACAGGTTACATCTGTTACAATAGCATAGTCAAACATAGGACAAAAAAGCAAAGTTACAGTAATTCGTCAGAAGCGGGAGGGAGAGGAAGGATACATAGCCGAGGGAGTGAACCAGGGCTGATCTCCTCTCCAGCTGTGTAAGCACCTCCACCGGGCATTGGCCATATTGCCCCAATCCACTGTCAGGATAAATATCGGGGTTAAAGTAAGTGATGGTCGAGGGGTGAACAAGGGCCGATCTCCTCTATAGTGACACAATACACTGAGTATATACAAAACACTGAATACCTTTTTTACACTCTACCTAGAACAGAAAATAAATAACATAAAAGCGTTTCAGCATAACAGCTACATTTCGAGCACTTTTCTGTATGTTGGATGGTCAGTGAGAGAAGGCAGAGAGATGGAGCGGTGATGTCATATTGGAGGATGACAGAAACCCAGGGCTCAGTCACCTGAAAGGACCTTGGAACCCTCAAGGCACCTGAGGCAGGAATAAGATACACAATTGAAGTGAATGAGGGGTCTGATGGATACTGCATACATGTATCCATGTACAGTGAAAGGTATGCCGTTCCTGACAGAAGAGGTCAGATCCTACTTGTGGATACAGATCGTGGGGTCTGATCCCCCAGGAGCGAGGGCCCTCACACCCCCGTGGGGTGTCATGCTTCATCATCAGAAGCTCCTCGTTCGGCCGGCGCTGCAATGCCCAACGGGCCCTCACACCCCCGAGGGGTGTCATGCTTCATCATCAGACAGATCCTCGTTGGTTCGGCGCTGCAATGCCCAACGGGCCCTCACACCCCCGAGGGGTGTCATGCTTCATCATCAGACAGATCCTCGTTGGTTCGGCGCTGCAATGCCCAACGGGCCCTCACCCCCCTGAGGTGTGTCATGCTTCATCATTGGGCAGCTCCTTGTTGGGCCGACGCTGCAATGCCCAACGGGCCCTCACGCCCGAGGGGTGTCATGCTTCATCATTGGGCAGCTCCTTGTTGGGCCGGCACTGCAATACCCAACGGGCCCTCACACCCCCGAGGGGTGTCATGCTTCATCGTCGGGCAGCTCCTCATTGGGCCGGCACTGCAATACCCAACGGGCCCTCACCCCGAGGGGTGTCATGCTTCATCATCGGGCAGCTCCTCGTTGGGCCGGCACTGCAATACCCAATGGGCCCTCACACCCCGAGGGGTGTCATGCTTCATGGTCGGGCAGCTCCTCATTGGGCCGGCACTGCAATACCCAACGGGCCCTCACCCTGAGGGGTGTCATGCTTCATCATCAGGCAGCTCCTTGTTGGGCCGGCACGGCAATACCCAACGTGCCCTCACCCCTGAGGGGTGTCATGCTTCATCATCGGGCAGCTCCTTGTTCGGCCGGCGCTGTAATGCCCAGAGGGCCCAGCAGGGGGGCTGTTTGCAGGAGTTCTTTTGTTTTCTGCCGATGTGAAGAGTGAAGTGTAGAGTGGATGTGATAATGTGAGTAGACTAGTGTAGAGATGAGGTAAAAATAACTTGGAAAACCCTAGGTAATTTTAATAACTGTGCTCCCTTGTTATGATTAAAATCTGACAGGCTAGAAATGGATGCAATGGTCCGATCAAGCACAAGGTGATGTTTTAAGAGAAGCTCAACGTTTTTCTTGCCTAATAACTGTCGAAAACATCATACCACTTCATCAGGACCAGCACCCTAATCTACTCGTGTGAGGGTCGGTGACAAGTGTCTGTGAGTTATGCCGCACCCTACAAAATATCACACTAGTATTCAGTATACCTTCAGGATAAAAGCTGACCTAAAGAAGTAGATAAAACAAAGAAAATGAACAGGACAAAGAATAGCATGCTGTGCATTGAGAACAAGTGCATGCTGAGGCCGTCAACGCCCTTATATTGCAGGTGTGGAACGCACTAGTTTAAGCATGATTCATGCAAAGATACCACACACTGACAAGACAGACATGTAACACTCAGCGTAAGCCCCGAAGTATAGCATGGGGACAGAAGTGGAGGCGAAAGCCCCTGTCCCAAGTAAGAAGGCTTACCAAGTATGGGGAAAACTGCACCACAACAATGAATGGTACTTTGGGGGGACAATATGGAAAGAATCAAATGATTGTGAGCACCAGAAACAAGTAATGCTAGTGGGGCAGGTCCAGTGGAGCCGGTCTGGGGGGTGGGGGGAGGTGTATAGTCACGATATGCTTCTACTCCTTTGAATTTTTATTTTTTTGTTCTTGTTTCATTTATTAAACTAAGAGTTATTTTTCTAATTTTGCGTGGAATCTTTTTCGGTGGTGTTTTCACTGTTTTACTGTTTGATGTGTTGCACAAATACCTTACACATTGCCTCTAAGTTAAGCCTGGCAGCTCTGTGCTAAGCTAGCAGAGGGTGAGCACAGTTTAATTTAGGGTGTGTTTGTGACTTTCCCTGACTAGGATTGTGGTTACTGTTTGACCAGCGCTTTCACCCCAATCAACCAGAAACCCACTTTCTATCAGCAGCCATTAAGGTACTCCGTTAGCTTTCAATGAAGTTACAGATCAAAATCAAGAGTCTTTCTCCCATCCACGCTTCCTCCAGGATGAAAGGTCCCACTGCTAACAAAGCTGGGCTGACACTGCACTTGTACCAGGATCCCACAATCATCTTAGTAGCTTGAACAATCAGAATTTAAAAAAACTGGTGGGAGATCTGTGGTCATTGATTCTAGACCACCTCAAACCCTACCATAAAACAAAAAGCCACTTGCCTCTAATACAGGAATATGAAGCATTTATGCTACAGGATACGAACGATTGTGCCATTTCTGAAAGCAAAAATGCTTTTACAAATGAACGTTACACAAATTGTGATTCCGTAACATGTTACTTAATCGCAATTTGTGTTTGCAATTCAGTATTTGGAAGGGTAAGTTTATATCGTCCTTTCCAAATACTGAGGCTGAAAGGGATATATGAATGTTTTGTAAATTGCGGTTGCAAAACATTCCTATTTCACCCGCGCCTTGAAGGAGGTGGTAATACCATTCTCAAATCGGAAGTGCTCCCCATAGGACTGTTTCCCCTTTAGGATTTTTAAGAGCAGGCAGTGGTCCCGTAGCCTACTCTTAAAATTAACCTACAAAGTTTCACTTTTTTTTTAAAAAAGCATCTTGCTTTACTTTAAGGAAGACTGGGTGCATAAAAAAAATTGCTTTATCAAAAAGCAATCGCAGACATGGTGGTCTGCTGACCCTTGCAGGCCACCATCTCTGTGATGACTGTGAATCCTAATGGGTCAAAATTGCAACCTTCCTCATTAATATGCATGAGGTAGATCAATTTGCAACCCACAAGGAATCCCTAAATGAAACGCAATGACTTTCATACATTAGGAACACCAAGGGCCTTATGTATGAAGGTCTTGCGCCGCTGGTGCGTAACTTTTAAAAGGGGAAAAAGTGACGTACCAGTGGCGCAACGCCTTCATAAATGAAGCCCTGAGTTCTTATTTGCGAGAACTGAGAGAATCGCAAATTGGAAATCGGCATTCCTAACGTTTGTACATCTGGCCCTTAATCCTTTAGACCGGTGGTCTGCCAAAGGATGGTGAGAGCACGGATAGCGAACAAGGCACACGGGTTTGAGATCTATGCGGCATTCAGATCGGATTGATTCTAAATACCTTGGACTGTGTTGGCAGCTCTCAGGATCTCGCTTTATTTCCTGACTTCATATTGGAGAACAGGGGCTTTGAGGAGACACATTTAACTCTACAAACATACTATGTAAATAAGTTTAGGTTTACACATATTTTTTTTTGCCTGTGTTACAGAGGGCACTAAGGTGTACAAGGATGTGGGGGTGTATAAATTCACTGAAAAAATAAGGGATACTATGAGGGTATTCGCAAGTCTTCCTATGATAAATAAGCTGACGTTTAAAACCAATCACTGAAATTCACAAGTTATACATCACTGACACAAGTGTAACTTGTACATCATGGATTGGAGATGTCATCAGTGATGTGATACGTGTGGTCATAAGCAGTGCATCATAGCGGTGCAAGTTATAGTTATGTCAGGTACGTATATCTGGTGAATATCAGTGTTTTTTTGTTTTTTAACATTAGTTTTTGTTATCATTAGAAGACCTACCTATAACTCCACTTTAACCTTTGCTCTTTTCAGTGAATTTCCATGGTTTCTATAATATAACGTAATATCTGATTATGATATGTCTGAATTTGAGGCTGGTTCTAGTGTTGTGGATGTAGCTAACTTACCTTGAACCCACAGTTCTACTGATTCCGCCTCACACCTTCATAAGCCACTGATCCCTGGTGCACACTGACATCCCTCCCTTGTGATGCACTGATCCCTGGTGCACACTGACATCCCTCCCGTGTAATGCACTGATCCCTGGTGCACACTGACATCCCTCCCTTGTTATGCACTGATCCCTGGTGAACACTGACATCCCTCCCTTGTTATGCACTGATCCCTGGTGCACACTGACATCCCTCCCTTGTTATGCACTGATCCCTGGTGCACACTGACATCCCTCCCTTGTTATGCACTGATCCCTGGTGCACACTGACATCCCTCCCTTGTTATGCACTGATCCCTGGTGCACACTGACATCCCTCCCTTGTTATGCACTGATCCCTGGTGCACACTGACATCCCTCCCTTGTTATGCACTCATCCCTGGTGCACACTGACATCCCTCCCTTGTTATGCACTGATCCCTGGTGCACACTGACATCCCTCCCTTGTTATGCACTCATCCCTGGTGCACACTGACATCCCTCCCTTGTGATGCACTGATCCCTGGTGCACACTGACATCCCTCCCGTGTTATGCACTGATCCCTGGTGTACACTGACATCCCTCCCTTGTAATGCACTGATCCCTGGTGCACACTGACATCCCTCCCTTGTTATGCACTGATCCCTGGTGCACACTGACATCCCTCCCGTGTTATGCACTGATCCCTGGTGTACACTGACATCCCTCCCTTGTAATGCACTCATCCCTGGTGCACACTGACATCCCTCCCTTGTAATGCACTGATCCCTGGGGCACACTGACGTCCCTCCCTTGCTATGCACTGATCCCTGGTGCACAATCACATATCTCACTTGTTATGCACTGATCCCTGGTGCACACTGACATCCCTCCCTCTTAATGCACTGATCCCTGGTGCACACTGACATCCCTCCCTTGTTATGCACTGATCCCTGGTGCTCACTGACATCCCTCCCTTGTTATGCACTGATCCCTGGGGCACACTGACATCCCTCCCGTGTTATGCACTGATCCCTGGTGTACACTGACATCCCTCCCTTGTAATGCACTGATCCCTGGTGCACACTGACATCCCTCCCTTGTAATGCACTAATCCCTGGTGCACACTGACATCCCTCCCTTGTGATGCACTGATCCCTGGTGCACACTGACATCCCTCCCGTGTTATGCACTGATCCCTGGTGTACACTGACATCCCTCCCTTGTAATGGACTGATCCCTGGTGCACACTGACATCCCTCCCTTGTAATGCAATGATCCCTGGTGCACACAGACATCCCTCCCTTGTGATGCACTGATCCCTGGTGCACACTGACAGCCCTCCCTTGTCATGCACTGATCCCTGGTGTACACTGACATCCCTCCCTTGTAATGCACTGATCCCTGGTGCACACTGACATCCCTCCCTTGTTATGCACTGATCCATGGTGCACACTGACATCCCTCCCTTGTTATGCACACACATTACAGATACTTTACCAGTACATACCTTTTTGAAATAGTATATGATTCTTTTCAGCTGGTCGAAGGCATTGAGTGGGTTTCAGAAGAGAGGCTACAGAAGTCTGGAATGACCGGTCCTCATGTTGAAAGGCTTGTTGAAGACCAGCACAGCTCTTTCCATTATGATGGAGATCAGCAGAGCTCCTTGCTTTGGGATTGTAAAATATTTCTCGCTCTACTGCAAGACAGAAGGACCAGGAGAGACAGAGTGGGTACAGACTGGAAGAATAAACAACTATGAGACTGAGCGAGGAGCTAAGGTACTCTTCAGCAACACTGACATAGGTCTACATTGTTTACAGTAATAACAACAAGCACTCAAGAGGCACTTTACACTGTCAATGTAAACATTGGTAAAGTGTGAGAATTGACTGACTCAATTGATATAACAATACAAGAGAATGACCATGATAATTAGGATCTACACTAGACACAAGACAAACAATGCTGATTGGTCAACGGCATCTAATGTGGCCATTATTCATGTCTTGATTTCAATAATTTTGTAACAAGATCACAGAAAAAGCAGACAACGCCCAACTCCAAGATCAACACCAACCATCCCCTGCCTGACTATTGATCTGCAGTCCATCGTCCTGCAGCACAGAGACAACAAACCTACAAATCATAGACTGTGTCCTTCTGATTACTCATAGAGATGACCTTTGTCTCCTGTTATTACTGAACCTTCCAGCTTCCTTCAACACTAGTGAGCACCTCATCCTTATTGACACCGTTTATTCTCAAATGGGTTTCCATGGAGACGCCATTCATTGGTTCTCCGCCTGCCTTTCCAACTAACATGAGTTGATTCACATGGGCACCTGCTGGCCCCCAAAGATGTGGCTCACCTGTGGAGTACCCCAGTGTTTCATATTGTCCTGAATCATCTTCAGCCACAACAGGGAGCTCCTTCTGGCTCTACTCACAGATAACATGAAAGGACACCACTACACTCATGACTCAAAGCTGTATTTGAAGGTCACCCCTGTGACAAACACCCAATTCTTAATGTGCCTCTTGTACTTCGTCGAGACCGGGATGTACAGCACCTACCTGAAGTTTAATCTGACCAAACTAGAAATCCTGCTGTTCCCCAAGAACAACATCCAACAACTAGTCATGCCTGGCTCAAAGACAAAGAACCTGGATGGATTTAAACACAAATTTACACCAGGTGCCATCTCACTCTAGACACAAATCTCATCTTTAAGGAACACATTACAAGAAAAGTAAGAGGGCCGGAGGCCAGTCCTTTCTACTAACTGAGACTAACTAGAAAGAAACGTTAGGCCCACCATTCATCTGCTTGGTAGCAATGCTCTGCTTCACAAGCTTCTTCTTAAGAGCATTCTTCACACAGCAGTGCAGCAGGACGGCCAATGATGGACCTGAAGAACTAAGACCAATGACCCCACCCTGATGGATCTCCACTGATTGCACCTCACAGCCTGTAGCATCATCAAAACCAGCTGTATCATCTACAAAGCCTTTATGATTGGCGACCCCGCATATCTAGCTAATAAGCCAACCATCCACAGAGATATGTGTTTCAGATCAGGGTCTCTTACATAATTTGAGAAACACAGGAATTCCATAGAAAATTAATCTGTGTAAAGAAAAAGAATGAGAAATGTTAAAAGGAAATTGTGTAAACTGCGACTTCCTTTTTTTGTTATTTCCTGTTCTATGTATTTTTAATCAATGTTTTTTGAAGTGATCTAGAATGGGTTATGTATGTGGTAATTATGTCAACCGAAATTGAGCACTGCAAGCACCAAGCACTTTATTTTATTTTGTATATGTGTGTCATACTATGAATTGAACTCTCAGTTAAAAAAAAAAATTTGCATTACCTTTCGCAAACCAGTCGGTGGGCAACTGCACATCCCTAGTTTGTGAATGGGAATAGTAAATCCAATTCCACATCCTTGCTACCGGCTCCTAACAAAACTATCTATGTTTGTAGCTGTATTGATGGGCCATAGACCGGTCCGGTGTGTGAAGATCTGTTCACTGCTGCTTACCCAGACGGTAAAGAACGATGGTTATGAAGGTGCTCACTGCTGTCATCACTCCCAGGGCTATAGCTTGTCTCCTCACGCGACGGAGCTCTAAGAGAACTGCAAATAAAATAATACATGATTATTAATTGCTAGAGGTATTCACCTTTCAATATCTGAAGCACACCCTCAGTAAAGATGCACAGCCCAGTCCTTGCAAGTGTCTTTGAGTGTGTATCAGGACTAGCCAGTGACGCTGTGTGTGCGAGGTCCAGTAAGTGCATCTGTGTGTGCCAGGTCCAGTAAGTGTCTCTGTGTGTGCCAGGTCTAGCATGTGCCTCTGTGTTCGCCAGGTCCAGTAAGTCACTCTGTGTGTGTGCCAGGTCCAGCAAGCGACTCTGTGTGTGTGCCAGGTCCGGTAAGTGCCTCTGTGTGTGCCAGGTCTAGCAAGTGCCTCTGTGTGTGTGCCAGGTCCAGTAAGTGCATCTGTGTGTGCACCAGGTCCAGTAAGTGACTGTGTGTGTGCCTGGTCCAGTAAATGACTCTGTATGTGTGTCAGGTCCAGCACGTGCCTCTGTGTGTGTGCCAGGTCCAGTAAGTGAATCTGAGTGTGCGCCAAGTCCAGTAAGTGACTGGGTGTTTGCCAAGTCCAGTAAGTGACTGTGTGTGCCAGGTCCAGTAATTGCCTCAGTGTGTGCACCAGGTCCAGCAAGTGCCTCTGTGTGTGTGCCAGGTCCAGTAAGTGACTCTGTGTGTGCCAGGTCCAGTAAATGACTGTGTGTGTGTCAGGTCCAGTAAGTGACTCTGTGTGTGTGCCAGGTCCAGTAAGTGACTCTTTGTGTGCCAGGTCCAGTAAGTGACTGTGTGTGTGTCGGATCACTGACATAATATCGACAGTCAAAATATAGAATGCCAAAATATCCACTTCCTATCTACAAACAGGTAAGTACAAAAATATCGACTTCACAATATCAATAGGAAAAAATATAGACAGTCAAAATATCGATTTTTAAAATATCTTAAAAGTAATTTTAAAGTACTATAATAATAAATATAATTAATTCAAACATACTTAAAATACTTAAATAAACTTAAAATTAATAAATAATTATTGTAACTTAAAAGCAAATATATATATATTTTTAAATATATATATATATATATATATATATTCACTGAAAAAACCATAGGTTATAGACCATATATAGTTAGGGATTAGCATTTAAAAAACCTTATTTTATTTGCACAAAACCATTGAAATTCCATATATAGTTAGTTGCACTAACTATATATCGCGGACCCGCAATCCACTGCTAATGATGTCACATATTACATCATTCATGACATGGTCAGTGACATCACTGATGACATCACTGATGACATCTCAAATGACATCACTGATGACATCACTGATGACATCTCAAATGACATCACTGATGACATCACTGACATCTCATTTGACATTACTGATTACATCACTGATGATATCATTTATGTGATAATACATCTTCAGACTCTAATATAACCTTAGATACACTCAGTGTAAACAGGCACTCACAGACTGTCACACATCCATGGAGTTACTCACACACCTAGTCAGTCATGCAAAGAATCAATCACATCTCCATTTCCTCAACTATACAGTTATACACACCTTACTTATTCAAACGTATAGTAATACATATTTACTCTCTTATACAATCCTTGATACAAGTTCACAATGATTCATACAGCCACTCACACATTCACTGGCTCTTATGTTCAGTTATTTATATATGTCAACTCTCACATGGAGTGTGTTTTACATATGTACTTACTTTGACATGTAGCACTGAGATATCCATTCACTCACCAATATACTCATGCACACAGTCAACTGTCCATACAGCTGTTTCTACATGCACTTTTGAACCCATACACCTAGGGAATCAACTGCTCACACATCTATGCACAGAGTTATACACCTCCCAGCCACCCACACACATACTCAGTCTCCCATACAAATACTTGGGCAACCATTCAATAACCCATATAGTTACTGATATAGCTACTGATTTAAACATGTAGCAGTTTACAGAACAACATAAATAATGATTGCCAAATTAAGACACTTTAATCACTAACCCATACACTCAGTGAGACACATTTAATCATTCTCTCATACAGTCAGTCATGCACCTACTAAATCCTTCATCCAGACACTTATACATCCACTCATTCTTCAATATGTAAGACATATTTTAACTTTACAGAAACATACAGTCACTGGGTGTTGTCATCAGTGTTGTCATCAGTGATGTCATTTGAGATGTCATCAGTGATGTCATCAGTGATGTCACTGACTATGTCATGAATGATGTAATATGTGACATCATTAGCAGTGGATTGCGGGTCCGCGATATATAGTTAGTGCAACTAACTATATATGGAATTTCAATGGTTTTGTGCAAATAAAATAAGGTTTTTTAAATGCTAATCCCTAACTATATATGGTCTATAACCTATGGTTTTTTCAGTGAATTTTCAAGGTTTTGTAAATGCAAATTCCTAACTATATATGGTCTATAACCTATGGTTTTTTCTGTGAATTTCATTGGTTTTTTAAAAGCTAATATCTATAGCTGTAAAATATATTCTTTATTAAGTGACGTATCACGTAGCCCGTGAGACGCCTCATGATGCATCGCATAACCGTGACGTATCGTCTCTGCAGCGCAAACCAAACCCAAAACGTAAGCGCGCCAGAACATGCTTAAAGATATATATATATTTTTTTAACCTTAATTAGACAAAATCCACACGTGCACATATCACAAACGTTCAAAAAACACAATATGTCGGACTCCCGTTACGCTGCCGGTTAGCTGCCCGGTTAACGTACCAGGAAGCACCTTTACCGCGAAAAATCTCAATTTTTTTTTCTTTTGCCCCGCAGGGAACTTTAATAGCCCCCTCATCAATCCTAGGGGTTCAGGAGGGGTCTGCCTTACCCCTTTCATTCATTTACACCTTTTTTTTTTCCACCTCTTGTCTCTCGATCCTACCGAGAGACAAGATGGCGGCCGCTCTGGACTGTTTACAATGTTGACAGCCAATCAGCTACTCCTCAGGATTTTTTTTTTTTTTGGGCCCGCGTGGTTTTATAATATCCCCCTCATCAATCCTATGGGGTCAGAAGGGGTCTACCTTGCCCTCTTTCCTTCATTTCCCCCTTTGTTTTGGTCTCCTCTTGTCTCTTGATCCTACCGAGAGACAAGATGGCGGCCGCTCCGGACTGTTTACAATGTTGACAGCCAATCAGCTGCTCCTCAGACTCCCGTTACACTGCCGGTTAGCTTCCCGGTTAGCTGCCCGGTTAGCTGCCCGGTTCGCTTACCAAGACGCGTCTCTACGGCGAAAAAATCGGATTTTTTTTTTTTTGGGGCCCCGCGTGGCTCTATAATATCCCCCTCATCAATCCTAGGGGGTCAGAAGGGGTCTACCTTGCCCCCTTTCCTTCATTTCCCCCTTTGTTTTGGCCTCCTCTTGTCTCTCAATCCTACCGAGAGACAAGATGGCGGCCGCTCCGGACTGTTTAGAATGTTGACAGACACCGGAGGGCCAATCAGCTACGCATCGCAAAGTTCCGATACGCGAAAAGTTCGCTAACCGGATCGCTGCCCGGAGCGCTGTTACAGATATATATCTTGATTTAAACGTTAATTTCTCAAAATCCACTGAAGCACATATATTGAGACCTAGCAAAGGCACATCGGGCTAACAGTCCCTACAATTTTGCCAAGTTTCGTGGAAATCCATTCAGCCGTTCGGGCTAAAAGTGAGTCCAACCGCCCTATGGAAATTAACATGGGAAAAACGCGTTTTGGGACCCCCCTTTTTTCTCGGCCCCCCCTTGACGAACCCCCCCCAAATTTCCAGGAGCTGCTCAGAAACAAAATGTGCCATTTTCCTGAAAATTTCAGCCGATTCCGTCCACAAACGCCAAAGTTATTAGACATAGAATTTTCAGAAATGCCATAGGGAAAAAATCCTAACTATATATACCTACTGGCGACCGCCAGTAGGTAATATATATATATATATCTATATATACATATTATTAACAAAACATACAATATTTTTTCCGTAGGATAGCGAAAGGTTTAAATTTACTATTCCCACTCCAGTGAGAGCAACTGTAGGGAAAGCGTTGGATAGCGTAGGGGCTAAAAATAACTATTCCTATTCCAGAGAGTACAACAGTAGAGAAAGCTTTGTAAAGCATAGGGGTAAAAATTACTATTCCAACTCCAGCGAGTGCAACAGAAGGGAAAGCGTTGGATAGCGTAGGGGTAAAAATTACTATTCCAACTCCAGAGAGAGCAACAGTAGGGAAAGCGTTGGATAGCGTAGGGGTAAAAATTACTATTCCCACTCCAAAGAGCGCAACAGTAGGGAAAGCGTTCGATAGCGTAGGGGTAAAAATTACGAATCCAACTCCAGCGAGTGCAACTGTAGGGAAAACGTTGGATAGCGTAGGGGTAAAAATTACTATTCCCACTCCAAAGAGTGCAACAGTAGGGAAAGCGTTGGATAGCGTAGGGGTAAAAATACTATTCCAACTCCAGTGAGTGCAACAGTAGGGAAAGCATTGGATAGCATAGAGGTAAAAATTACTATTCCCACTCCAGCGAGTGCAACAGTAGGGAAAGCATTGGATAGCGTAGGGGTAACATTTACTATTCCAACTCCAGAGAGTGCAACAGTAGGGAAAGCGTTGGATAGCGTAGGGGTAAAAATTACTATTCCAGCTCGAGCGAGTGCAACAGTAGGGAAAGCGTTGGACCAAAGAGTGCAACAGTGGGGAAAGCGTTGGATAGCGTAGGGGTAAAGATTACTATTCCAACTCCAGCAAGTGCAACAGTAGGGAAAACTTTGGATAGCGTAGGGGTAAAAATTACTATTCCCACTCCAAAGAGTGCAACAGTAGGGAAAGCGTTGGATAGCGTAGGGGTACAAATTGTTATTCCAACTCCAGTGAGTGCAACAGTAGGGAAAGCATTGGATAGCGTAGAGGTAGAAAATTACTATTCCCACTCCAGCAAGTGCAACAGTAGGGAAAGCATTGGATAGCGTAGGGGTAAAATTTACTATTCCAACTCCAGAAAGTGCAACAGTAGGGAAAGCGTTGCATAGTGTAGGGGTAAAAATTACTATTCCAACTCCAGTGAGTGCAACAGTAGGGAAAGCATTGGATAGCGTAGAGGTAAAAAAATTACTATTCCCACTCCAGAGAGTGCAACAGTAGGGAAAGCATTGTATAGCGTAGGGGTAAAATTTACTATTCCAACTCCAGAGAGTGCAACAGTAGGGAAAGCGTTGGATAGCGTAGGGGTAAAAATTACTATTCCCACTCCAGAGAGTGCAACAGTAGGGAAAGCGTTGGATTGCGTAGGGGTAAAAATTACTATTCCCACTCCAGAGACTGTAACAGTAGGGAAAACGTTGGATAGCATAGGGGTAAATTTTAGTATCCCCACTGTAGTGAAAATAAATTAATATAAATCACATAATTATAAAGTAATCAATTAATACATTTTAATTACCAATTAAGAATTAATTACCAATAAAAAATGTATTAACAATGTATTTTGAAAAAATACCAATTAATTATCATGTTTAATTAATTATATTAAATTACTTCCCACCCTATTCCCCTATAAACCAACAACCAACTACTAAAAATAAAATAACATTATTCTCATAATTATCAATTAATCAATTAATAAAAATTAATTATCAATTAAAAATTAATTAATTACCAATTAAAAATTAATTGACAATTTATTCTAAATAAATACCAATCAATTAATTAATTAACATATTTAATTAATTATAATTAAATTACTTCCCACCCTATTCCCCTATAAACCCACAACCCGCTACAGAAAAAAAAATATTATTCACATAATTGTCAATTAAACAATTAATTAAAATTAATTATCAATTAACAGTTCATTAATTATCTATTAAAAATTAATTAGCAATTAATTCAAAATAATTACCAATTAATTATTAACATATTTAATTAATTATAATTAAATTACTTCCCACCCTATTCCCCAATAAACCCACAACCCGCTACAGAAAATAAATTACTAAAATAAAATATTCATCAATTAATCAATTAAAATTAATTACCAATTATATTTTAATTAATTACCAATTAATAATTAATTAACAATTAATTCTAAATAAATAACAATAAATAAATTAACATATTTAATTAATTATAATTAAATTACTTCCCACCCTATTCCCCTATAAACCCACAACCCGCTACAGAATTATATTACACAAAAAATAAAAATTAATATTATATTACCTAAAATTCTATATTTTTGTTGTCTATATTATGTCTAGTCGATATTATGTCCATTCTATATTTTTGATTCGATATTATGTCCATTCTATTCGATATTAAAATATTCTAGTCGATATTTTGGTAGTCTATATTATGTCTAGTCGATATTATGTCTATTCTATATTTTTGACTCAATATTATGTCTAGTCGATAATAAAAACTCGATATTTAGACTGGTTACTGTGTGTGCCAGTTCCAGTAAGTGAGTCTTTGTGTGCCAGGTCCAGGAAGTGCCTCTGTGTGTGTGCCAGGTGCAGTAAGTGACTGTGTGTGTGCCAGGTCCAGTAAGTGACTCTGTGTGTGCCGCCAGGTCCAGTAAGTGCGTCTGTGTGTGTGCCAGGTGCAGTAAGTGACTGTGTGTGTGCCAGGTCCAGTAAGTGACTCTGTGTGTGTGTCAGGTCCAGTAAGTGACTCTTTGTGTGCCAGGTCCAGTAAGTGCCTCTGTGTGTGTGCCCGGTCCAGTAATTGATTGTGTGTGTGCCAGGTCCAGTAAGTGACTCTTTGTGTGCCGCCAGGTCCAGTAAATGAACCTGTGTGTGTGCCAGGTCCAGTAAATGACTCTGTGTGTGTGCCAGGTGCAGTAAGTGACTCTGTGTGTGTGCCAGGTCCGGTAAGTGACTCTGTGTGTGTGCCAGGTCCAGTAAGTGCCTCTGTGTGTGTGCCAGGTGCAGTAAGTAACTGTGTGTGTGCCAGGTCCAGTAAGTGACTCTGTGTGTGCCGCCAGGTCCAGTAAGTGCCTCTGTGTGTGTTCCAGGTCCAGTAAATGAACCTGTGTTTGTGCCAGGTCCAGTGAGTGACTCTGTGTGTGTGCCAGGTCCGGTAAGTGACTCTGTGTGTGTTCCAGGTCCAGTAAATGAACCTGTGTGTGTGCCAGGTCCAGTAAGTGCCTCTGTGTGTGTGCCAGGTCCGGTAAGTGACTCTGTGTGTGTCAGGTCCAATCAGTGACTCTGTGTGTGTGCCCGGACCAGTAAGTGACTCTGAGTGTGTGTGTGCCAGGACTAGTCAGTGACCCTGTGTGTGTGCCAGGTCCAGTGAGTGACTCTGAGTGTGTGTGCCAGGACTAGTCAGTGACCCTGTGTTTGTGTCAGGCCCAGTCAATGACAGTGAGTGTGTACCAGGAAAAGACACTGAGCGTTTGCCACAACTGTTAGAGTATTTTAGTTTGTGCTAGGGTAACCAGTGCCTCCCATCTGTGCCAACATTAGTCAATGACTTTCAGAATCTGCCAAGACCACCACAGATTGCTGGTGTGTACCAAAGTGTAATACTGGCTCTCAGTGTGTGCTGACTTAGACAGCAATTCCTTGTGTGTGACAGGTCTAGTTATCAATTTTCAATGTGTGTCAAAACTGTCCATTGACTCTCAGCGTGTTTGCAGTCCGGCCGGTGACTCTGTCTGTGCCAAACCCAGACCATGATTGTCTGTGTGTACCAGGTGTACCCAGTAACTCCTAGTGTCCACCAGGGCTAGCTTCTGAGTCTCAATGAGTACTGTGGTCTTTGACTCAGTGATTCCCAAGATGGGACACTGAATAACAGCGTGCGACAACACTAGCAGGTCAGTTCAATGTATCCAAGACTAGTCAGTAAATATCAGTGTGCATCATTCATGGTCAGTGACTCCGAGTGAGCTCCATGGCTAGCCTGTGAGTCTCAGTGAGCGCCATAATTGGAGCTCTGGCTCTCAGTGAATGCCAAGATGAGACACTGACTATCAGTTAGAGACAACACAGTGTATTCCATGACTGTTGAGTAAATCCCAGTGTGAGTGGAGAGCTGACCCCGTCACTCCGTATCCTCATAGCATCTCGAAGGGCGGCCTTACCTGAGGGTGAAGGTTCACCCCTCCTCGGAGCACTGGTTGACGCCATTTGATCCTCTGCAATCCACAGGGCTCTGTGAAGAGAAGAGCTTGAAGACAGGTGGTTTTGACCTAAAACAGACACAGGAAACAGCCTAGAAAGTGCTGATGCATCTCTCCATGATGCACACCGTGGGCGAGGGAAGAAGGTGCGGAGGATCAGATACAATCTTGATACTGCTGCAGTTTGTTTGAGATGGAGAGATGCTGAGAGTCAAGATAAGAGGCAGCATCACCAACACCTATCTTCAGTGGTGCGTAGTAGGGAGGTGGGTGGGAGAGAGAAAGTGAGAGAGAGAGACGGAGAGGGAGGGATGGAGCGAGAGAAAGAGAGAAAAGAGTGCAAGAGACAGTGCTGTGAATAGAGAAAAAGGTAAATATGCCCCAAAGTCTGGAGAGAACCCTGAGCTAATCCTCGTTCACCTAATTGGGGACACTATGGGACATATTTACAAGGGAATTACACCACCGATGTTCCAGTAGCACAATGTCCTGCTCCATATTTACAAAGAGGCGTTAAGCCACTTTTTGAGGCTTAACACTGCTTTGAACACATGGTTCCTTTTCACACAGGTATCTGCGTGAAAGGGGCGTGCAGTGGGTGTTGCTTTGGGCGTTCCACCTCAACACCATTGCTTTTGACGCTGCTCCAGATGTACAAGGATCTGTAAATCTGAGGCAGCGCCAAAAACAAATGCCATTGAAAAACGGGCGCTATAGTGGCGCAACGCTGAGAAATATTTTTATTTCTCCTTGTTTTTGCTTTGAAAGTGTTCCTTCTTGCAGATGAGAAACCCTTAAATTAACCCTGGGCAATGAACTCTGCTCCACTGACGGAAGTTGCAGAGATTTGGTAACTACGCATTTCATTGAAAACATGGAATTCATGCAATAATTCCCACTCTGCTGCGCAATGGAGTTACACACTGTACCCGCAACCCTTTGATAAATCAACTTTATCTTTACATGCTAAAAAAAAACATATAACCAATTCACAAAAGTGAACTTTGAAAGTCATGAGGCAATAAGAGAGGTGATCATTTTGGGGTCACCCCTTACCTAGGGGGAGGGCAAGCAGATGCCTTGAACACAAAGAGCATATCATGCTGAACAACGGTGGTTGTCCCATCCTCCTAGTTATGGGCAAAAATACAGTGCCAACCAACAGTCCAGCAAAGCATTATGGGACGTGATTCTAGAGTTTAGTGAATATTATAGTATTAGCTCTCAGCTGAGCCCAAAAGTCTGCCCCTTGAGGAATATTTTGATATTGGATACTATAATATTCACTGCACCCTAGAATATTCCCATAATGCTTTGCAGGGCCTTTGGTTGGAATTGTATTTTTTGCCCATAATTGTGCTTGGGGTGGTCCTAAGAGGATGGGACCACCACCAATCGTTCAGCAAGAAGTGCTCCTTGTTTTCAAGGCATCTGCTCGGTTCTCTCCCTAGGTTAGTGAGGAAATCAAAACCATCACCTCTCTCACTGCTTGCCGTATTCTCATTTTCACTTTTGTGAGACGATTATATGCATTTTTAGCTCATAATATTAGAGTTGCTTCTCTTTACCACTGGTATGTGAGGTTTCTGTTTTATTAATTGTGGTGAGACGGAATGGAGTTGTGGAGCGGAATTACCTGTGTTTTTGATCGATTCCGCAGAATTCCATGTGGTGGTACTCTGTGAACCACGCCCACCCTTACATCCCTGCGTTTTGGAAATGGCGGACCGTGGGAATGCAAGATTTGCTGCATCTCCCTCTCCTTCATTTCTTGTAAATATGCCCCATGACTCTCTCATGCCCTCTAAAGACAATATGTTGATTTGGATATTTTTAACAGTTGATCTAGAAAGTATATCACTCAAATTAGCTACCAATCATACAGCTCACACATTTTTGTCTGCACACCACCAAAACTGGGGGCACCTTATGTACTGTGATTTCTGTTACTATTTAAATGCTCAGTTCTTGCAAGATACATAATAAGGATACTCCTGTATTTGAGATGTATGACTAATGTATTTGAGTTTTGTTTATTTCTGACGTTCGTAAAGATCCTTGTGTTTATGTTAATATCTGAATAATAAAGTAAATTGTCCTCATCCACTTTCAGTTGCTGCTACCTTAAGGTCCTGAAACAGAAGCATCAAGGGCAGGATACCACGAGCATGCTAGTGCAGTCGCCGTGACCCTTAATTGATGTCCATAGATGAAGTCAGAACCCTTCTACTGTACTCAGCATTGGTTGGTCCACACCAAAGAGCTGCTCTTGACGTTATTCTCAGCAGATGCGCCCACAGGCAGGCTCACTCTAACGCACCACTGATCTGATCAGACCAATCTCTTACCTCTTACTCTTTGGATCCACCAGAACAATTTACTCTGATCCATTCCCCTAGTATCCCACCCTTAAAAAGAACGCACCCGTTGAATAGCAGCAGTAATCTGGAGAAGTGTGGCTCGCTGGTTAGAGGAGGCAGACCTGGGACCAGGGTTCAATTCCCGGCTCGGCCGGGTCTTGAGTCCTAATATGTCCATTGACTCGACAATTCTCGCTCCGGTGCCTACTCGATTAATGGGTTCACACTCTGCGACTCTGGGCAATAGCTTGCTTAATCTCCACAACGGCCCCTCGAGGCAGGATGCCTGGCTTTCACCTTGCGGATACCCTGCCGGGGTTATCTCACCGGGGAATACCAGGACGGGTTCCCTAAGCAAGCGCTTAGAAACCAGTGGTGATTTGCGCTATATAAATTCATGTACATTTACATTTACATCTCATCAGACCAATCTCTTAACTCTTACTCTTTGGATCCACCAGAACAATTTACTCTGATCCATTCCCCTAGTATCCCACCCTTAAAAAGAACACAGCCCTTGAGTAAAGAAGACCACCTCAAACAACCTGCCTCTATGCTCCTGACTTATATGATTTGATGAGAACCTGCAAAAATAAGCCGCCTTTGAGCCTCTTGGTTCCTTTCTATATAATTTTATTGGCAAACTCAGATTCATTTTATTTAGCATGCTCCAAATAATAAAAATATTATAAATATAAAATAGTATTTTTTAAGTAAAAAGGTGATAACATACATTTACTGTGTCAGTTTAATACATAGATAGAAGTTGGCGGAATTTGCAGAGTTTAATTCTACAGGATACAGATGAGTTACATTAAAATTCCATGAGAATCTGCTGAATTCCATGACGGGCATTTGGCGCTATTTTCATAGCACAAAAAGCACCCTTGCGTCAAAAAATGGATGCAAGAATGCATTTTGTGCTAAGAAAATAGTGCAGTGAACCACGCTTGGCACACTTACATACTCTGCAGTGATTATAGTGCAGAGTATGTAAGGCACTGACTCCGAGTGGTACGCCATGGTTTCTTAACTTTAGAAACTACTGCATATGACTCTGCAATGCTCACCCCTCAGCATCCTTGCACACTGCGGTGATTATTAGAGTATGTAAGGGTGCCGATGGGTGCACACTGCAGTGATTATACTGCAGAGGATGTCAGAGTGCAGAGGGGTGTGCACTGCAGTGGTTATCCTTCAGAGTATGTAAAGGGTCTGAGGGGTGTACACTGCAGTGATTATTCTGCAGAGTATGTAAGGGCACCAAGGGGTTTGCACCACAGTGATTACTGCAGAGTATGTAAGGGCGCTGAGGGGTGTGCACTGCAGTGGTTATCCTTCAGAGTATGTAAAGGGTCTGATGGGTGCGCACTGCAGTGATTATACTGCAGAGGATGCAAGGGCGTCGAGGGGTGTGCACTGCAGTGATTATACTGCAGAGGATGTCAGAGTGCAGAGGGGTGTGCACTGCAGTGGTTATCCTTCAGAGTATGTAAGGGTGCCGAGGGATGTGCACTGCAGTGATTACTGCTGTGTATGTAAGGGCACTGAGGGGTGTGCACTGCAGTGATTATACTGCAGAGTGTGTAAGGGCACTGAGGGGTGTGCACTGCAGTGATTATACTGCAGAGAATGCGAAGGCACCAAGGGGTGGGCACTGCAGTGATTATACTGTAGAGTATGTAAGGGCTCCATGGGTTGTACACTGCAGTGATTATACTGCAGAGTATGTAAGGGCACTGAGGGGTTTGCACTGCAGGGATTACTGCAGAGTATGTAAGGGCACTGAGGGGTTTGCACTGCAGGGATTACTGCTGAGTATGGAAGGGTGCTGAAGTTTCACCGCAGTGATCACTAAACAGAGCGGAAAGAGGGAGCTTGCATTGAAGTGTTTTGAAGTTATCAGACTCTTAAGTCAGTGCTTCAAATAAAGTTAAATGCACGCGGTGTGTAAATATGATTACATGTCCAAGTTTATGTAGTAATTTGGAGAGTTTATATCCATCATTCATGGTTTTTGGTTCATCAAAGAAAAAAAAGTTTGCAACATCTAAGGCTCAGCAAGTGTATTATTATTTCAAGAGGCAAGAGTGTGGGCTTAGACTTCTGTAGACAATGTCACTGATTCCTAACCCAGCCACCCCCTCAAGGGAGAAAGGTTTCACCACTGATAGATAATGTTTCTTTAGTTATCAAAGGTCTATCAAGTAGATCCCAGAACTTCACATGGGCAGAATGAAGCCTTTTCCCAATGCCTCTCTGAGATTCTCTTCACACCCCTAATAGAACTAAAGGGGGTGAAGAATTTCCCAGGGGGGAAAAGGGGATAGGGATAGAGAAGAGACGGCCTTGTCTTCTTCTTAAGGTGTCTTCTACTACTACTTCTAGAGTTTCTTGTTTTATATTTTAGAACACTGTAAAACAAATGAACATATTACTTCACACTTGAATACTCTCTAAACTTATCATGCTTATTATGCTTGGTATTTTACTCTTCTTGAAAGAACACACCCTTAATAAGACAGGCTACTGCTCCTCTTCTGTTTATGATTCTCTTGTGTTGAGTTGAGTATGTATTTCTCATATGTTATTTAGATACTCCTAATAACTATCCTTTTTTTGCAAGTGGAAATTGTTTAAAAGAGGCTTTTACATGTATTATTGTAAACATTCCTATTCAGAATTTATAATAAGTTCTGTACCACTTAAATGTTTTAAATCCTTTTCTTAAGTTTTTCTCTATAGGTACTTGCATGAACTGGCACAGTATGACACTGAAGAAAATACAGTGAGTGACAACCTTCACCCTTGGACTCTCTGTGAAGAGTGAGACGCTATTGATACCTCTTCAGTCTTTTTCTTTTTCTTTTTTCCTTGTAGGCTCCTCCTTGAAGCTGGAATCACACCTGACGAGAGACGGAACACTAACACTACAGACGGGCATGCACAAATCAGAACTAAGCTACACTATCCTAATCACTGGTACGCAGGGACAAAACACGCCACTACTCTCCTGACTAAACTCAGTGAAGTGCGCTGTTGGGAGGGTACTATATAAGCAGCAACAAACACTATACATTATGGGTTAATTAAAGCTAAGAGTTTAGCAGCCTAAACCCTTGACAAGGCATTGACCTCAAATGGTCAGAAGCAACAAGACACCCCAATGAGCCCTGGCCAGTCGATGAGGTTTTGATGCACTGCTACTGAACATGTTCCTTGGCGCTACGATTGGTATTAAATGCCATACCTAAATAGATACATTTCTGAATTATATACATTATTGCTTTATGAGAAACTCATAATATAGTTATTTTATCACATATTATTCTGAAGACTATGATTTTTATTATTGAAATATTTATTTAGCAGCAGCATTTCTTTACACATTGCTACACAGTTGCCACTTTACTCTGGAGACCTTTGAGAGTAAGATCACACTTCATAATAATGTTAACATGTTTTAATAAAATATTTAGTTCATAGCCCAATTGTGGGGGGAAAAATCATATGCAATTAGTTTTGCTGTTAAATCGACAAAATACAGAGAAAAAAAACAAAGCCTTTGTGTTGGACCTGTCAGCCTTAAGGTGGTCCGCCCCTACCTTTTTGCCCTTGAGCCTCCCATTTTTACTGTACCTTTTTGTTGGACCTAAGACTCTGGGCACCTCACCACTGCTAAACAGTGCTGAGGTGTAGGTGCTCTCGCCCTAAAATCTTGTGACGCTGGCATATCTGACACAAGCCCCTGCTACTGCAGTAAGGCTTAACTCTCCATAGGCTAGCATTGGGACCCCCCTTATGGGATAATTTCTGACAGGGACCTCATAAGTCTGTCATGTTTGGTCTTGTTTGGGCACTACTACGTTAGGGATCCCACTTTTAGAAAGTGGACCTTTTCCTGCCTACACTTAGACTGGGCACTGCAGACTCCCCCCTCCCCCCTGCATACTGATAGCTGCCTGGGTTGGGAGGTGGGAGTGGTGAATCACACCTTCTCCCCATGGATGGGCTGTGATGGGCTGCCAATTCTAGCCCCTAGGCTATAGGATGTATATAAGGGAGGGTCCGGGCCTCACTTCTTTGTTACACTGCTGGACTATGGGGAATCTCTACTGGAGTGAGGCCGGCTGCGCCAGGAAGGATTGCCACTTGGGAGGAGGCTGTCTGCTCCAAGGAACTGCTGCCCCTACTTGCTGAGCTGCCCTACTGCCTGCTGATCCTGCCTTGCCAGAGAGACTGGAAATAACATCCCCCAGAGGGTCTCCACCATATTCAAGAGCTGCCTTTATGGGACTCCACACCTTTGTCTAAAAGCTGCCTCTGCATAACTTTAAGGACGACAGCGTTTTCTTTTAACTGCGAACTGCCTCTGCAGAATCTATAAGGGCAACAATGGTCTCCCTCTGCAAATAACTTCCCCTGTAACATTCACCAGGGCAGCGACGCTGCTTGCCTCCAAAGCCTGCCTCAGCAACACCGAGAGCGTGTGAGGGAACCTTTCTATGGCCCTTTGAAGCACCGCCGCCGCCCGAGGGGAGCGCGCCCTGCAGACCACCTAGCTGGGCGCTAGTTTGATTACTCTAGGAGACACCACCGTGGGCCGAGCTCAAAACCCCTTGAAAACTCCCAACATCATCACCACTGGCCCCGACTCTGCAAGGAGTTACATTTTGCTAACTGGGATGCCGTGCGGGATCCAGCGTCATCCAGCAAGCAAGACGCGATTGAAGCGCACCCCCGCTGACCCAGCGTGTCGCCAGCATCCAGCTGAAGGGAGGCGCTGTGGGTGCCCTTTCACCACACGTCTATTCACACAAACGGGGGAAATCGTGTGTGGGGAACTTCTTGGCCTGACTGCCAAGCTCTGCTCTGCCTGAGTGGTGCAACCTTAAAAAGGCTGGGAACAACGTCCAAAACTGCCGCATTTGGGGAACTGGTTGCTGCCAAGGTTTGTCCTTTGAGAAACCGTCTGCACCCACATTAGAGACTGGTTCTAACCCCCGAGGACTGAAGGAGGACCCCCTGGGCCCACAAGTGCATTCCTGTGACAGTTTCCCCAAGAGACCTTTCATTGGACCTTTTAATGGTGCACATTGAGCTCCTGCCATGTTTTGGAACTTGCACAATCCCTAGAGAAAGTTAGCTGTACTTTCCCTCTATGAAACTGGATTCATTCTTATTATTGATTAAGCCTGGAAGCTGTGTTCGTTTCTATTACTGATCTTGCCTGGAAACTAGATTTATTTCAATATTAGTCAGCCTGAAACTAAGATAAAGACACTTTTATTTTTTATAAATCATTGGTGTAGTGTTTTCTTGTGCGTGTTTTACTGTGTTACTACTGGTGTGTGTCACACAAATACTTTACACATTGCCTCTGAAGCTAGGCCGTTCCGCTCTGCGCCAGGCTACCCTGTCGGAAGCGGTGGTCCCTATTTGGACTAGGGTGCACACCCCGGCCAACTACAGACCCCAGTTCTAAAACTTTATCAATGAAAATCTCTTTTTTACAGGAATAGTACAGAGAATGAATGTGTGGCACCAAGTTGTGCCCTATTCCAGTGTCCTGCGTGTAGCTTCTTGAAAGAATTAAATAAGTGTAAGAGTAGAGCCCATTCTTCCAACTCATCCCACAGTGAAGGACAATCAACTTTACTGAAAAAGGAAGACAAATCAGTAAAGGCAGGAGACAGAGGCTACTTACTGTTAATAGGATATTTTTTAGCTAAGAACCTAAGGGACATCAAGTTTACGCAGTCCTATATTTTATGACCACAGTCTACACAGAGGTAGTAAGGATTTACGACAGTTTAGTGACTGTGTGAATAGTGTTATGGGCCTGTGGTTGGAGAGGGGATGAGGGTTAACTTGGTACTCAGATAAGGTGGATTTAACTAACATTCACCTTTTGCTGCTGACACACTTAAGGCAACTAAAAAAAACAGGAAATCTACTTTAGTCAGATGTAAAGTTTCATTCGAGGAAGGTTTACCAGTAGAGGGGGCAGCAATAACACTCTGTGGACTTCCAGAATGGTCTGATCAAGGCTTAAGATGGTAAAAGCTCATAGCTCAGGGATGTTGCAAAGGGCTCTGGCTGGCATTATGGTAATCCTGGTGCGCAAGTCTCTCTTATCAGCATTATTCCTAGAATATGCAAGGGGCTCTTGTTCTCATGCTGCGGGCAGGCAGCTAAATCTGTGTCCCTGTTAAAAATGGGGGTCTCTAGTTGGCAACAGTTTGCACTTTTATCCAAATGGGGACCCTTCCTTCTAGTCAGGATGAGGGGGTTACACTTCTAAAATAACCCCCGCTCACCTCCTTGGTAGCTTGGCATGAGCCGTCAAGCTTATCTCAGAGGCACTGCGTAAAGCATTTGCACATAACACACGGTAACACAGTGAATACATTACAAAAGGACACCACACCAGTTTTAAAAACATAACCAATATTTATCTGTGCAAACAAGACCAAAAATGATAAAAAATAATCCAATATAGAGTAATCAAAAATATGCACTTTGCAAGAATGACTTTAAAATGCAGTTCTTTGAAGTCAGTAGCTCCGTCGAGGGCTACCGCGTTGCTGAAAACAACAGAAACCAACAGTTCAGACCGGCCGCATCAGTGTGAACTGGTGTTGGCGACAGCAGACTTGTAAACAGTACCTTAGGTTGCGGGCGATCACGTTGGTGCGGGCTGGGTGCAGTGACCGTCGTGGTTACGATGTGAAGCGATGCAGTGCGCGCTGCCCTCAAGTCACTGTGCAGGCAGCGGCTTGGTGACGGTCATCCAGCGGTGTCGGTGAGGCCAGGGCTGCGGCGCGAGGTGAGGCAGTGCTCGTTGTGGTACTGACAGGTCACGGTGCAAGCCAGACTGCCAGTTAATGCAGCTGGCTTCGGTAAGCCCAGACTGCGGTGTGGGATGGGGTGGGGCGTCGTTCGACTTATTAGCGGTGCCCCCAATCCATGGTGCAGACATGGGTGTTGAGGTCAGTGGACAGCAACGCCGTCAGTGAGACCAGGTCGGTGAAGTGAAGCGAGGCGGTGCAGAGTGCAATGCCCACGGAACACGGTACAAGCAGCGGCTCAGTGGTGGCGACATTTGTTGTCATCGGTGAGACTAGGGTTGCTGTACAAAGTGCGGCAGTGCCCTCTGCGGTGCCTTCAGGACATGGAGTGTTGTCGGTGACAGTGTTGGCTGCTTTCCCCCTCTGTCACAAATGAAACCCACGGTTCCAGAGGTGGTACCCAGAGGTAAGTAAAGTCTTTGCAGTCCCTGAGACTTTGTGAACAGGAGGCAAGCTCAATCTCAAATCCATGGAGATACTCAGCAACAAGTGAAGAAAGTTTAGTCCTGTCCTTTCACTGCCAAGGCAGAAGGAGCGACTTCAGGCCAACCCAGCAAAGCAACAACACAGCAAAGGGGCAGCACTCCTCCTGGCAGTTCTTCCAGCTATTCCTCTTGACAAGAACCTTTATCCATGCGAGTTCTAAAGTTCTCGGGTATGGGCCCCAATATTTATGCTCTTGGGCAGAGAGTGTCGTTGCTCAGTCCAAACCAGTTCAGTTCTCTCTGGCCCAGCTTCCTGACAGGAGGTGGAGACAGCATTGTCCAAGGCAGACTAGGTCCATTCAGGTGCAAGGAAATCAGATAGAGTTTTCTCCCACTATGCTAATTTCAGCCCAGGTCTATTCAGCTCAGCCCTGACTCATCCAGGAAAAGCAGGACACACCTCAACCCCCCCTCTCGCCCCCCAGTGACTGTCTGAAGAGAATGCACATCCCCAGCTCCTGGCACTCCAAAGTCAGACTGTCGATCCACAAACCCAACAGAGGCACATAGGATGGCTAAGCAAAACAATATTTACTTCCTAAAAGTGGTATTTTCAAACACACAACATAAAAATCATCTTTACTAAAGAGGCATTTTTACAGGCATGCTAAACTCCATTTCTCTATCTTGTCCCAATGGGAAGTTATGCTTGTAAGGTGTTACAAAGTATCCCCCCATTCTATCCTGTGGGGCAGAAAGCCTTTCCATAGTGAAAAAAAAATACACTATATTTCACTATAAGGGAATGTCACTCAAACCAGTACATGTCCTAGTTCTCACGTACACTGAACCCTGCCCATAGGGGTACCTCGGGACTACCATGGGGGGACTTACATGTAATGAAAGGGAAGGTTAGGGCTTGGCACGTGGGTGCACTAGCCAAGTCAACATGGCAGTAAAAACTGTGGGCAGACACTGCAGTGGCAGGACTAAGCTACCTTTACATTTATAAGCCCTGGCGCTGCACCTGCACTTTACTAAGGACTTCAATTTTGAAAGAAGGGATATCTACCAAACCAATATGCTTGCTATGCGCAGAGACAAAACTAAGTAAGTAAAAAAACCAATAGCAAGCTTCTATATAACCGCATGAAAAAATTCTAGGTAAAAAAAAACAGTAACCATATTACATACCATACAATAAATAATCCCTTGGTATTAAAGAAATATATAGTTTTGTTTATTTAAATCTCTTTTTAATTCATTTAATTAAATTTAGTTTACAAAGAATATATATTAGCAAAAAATGACACAAACATCAGTGAATGAATCCATACTAATATAATAAAGAGAGAGCCCAAACCTTTGAGGCGGGTACTCTCAGGAACCACAGCACCAATCACAATACCCAATACAGCGTTGGAAAGGGCAGTTGCAGCAAAAGGACATAGGCTATGCAGACGCCCACCATATACATTTAAACGGTAAAAGAACCGTGCCACCAAAGTAGTTCCTTGTGGGCGTATCTGCGCTGTGCTGTGGGCGTGTGCTGGGGCGTGACAAACGCTGAGGCGAGTGGTACGTTCCGCCCTTCATGCCATTGTGTGCTAATCCCACCATGCTCCCTTTAAATACCCCTGCAACCCATAATCATAACCCACCCTTACTCCTTAAAATACCCCAACACCCTTAAACACTAACCCATCTTAAACCTATAAATATACCCTGTACCCCAAAACCCAAACCTATCCCTAAACCCTAAAAATACCCCTGTACCCCAAAACCCAAACCTAGCCCTGAACCCTATAAATATACCTGTACCTCAAAACCCAAACCTACCCCTGAACCCTAAAAATACCCCTGTACCCCAAAACCCAAACCTATCCCTGAACCCTAAAAATACCACTGTACACCAAAACCCAAATCTACCCCTGAACCCTAAAATACCCCTGTACCCCAAAATCCAAACCTAGCCCTGAACCCTTAAAATACCCCTGTACCTCAAAACCCAAACCTATCCCTAAACCCTAAAAATACCCCTGTACCCCAAAACCCAAATCTAGCCCTGAACCCTATAAATATCCCTGTACCTCAAAACCCAAACCTACCCCTGAACCCTAAAAATACCCCTGTACCCCAAAACCCAAACCTACCCCTGAACCCTAAAAATACCCCTGTACCCCAAAACCCAAACCTACCCATGAACCCTAAAATACCCCTGCACCCCAAAACCCAAACCTAGCCCTGAACCCTACAAAATACCCCTGTACCCCAAAACCCAAACCTAGCCCTGAACCCTTAAAATACCCCTGTACCCCAAAACCCAAACCTACCCCTGAACCCTAAAAATACCCCCATACCCCAAAACCCTACCCTAGCCCTGAACCCTAAAAATACCCTTGTACCCCAAAACCTATACCTATCCCTAAACCCTAAAACTACCCCTGTATCCCATAACCCAAAGCTATATCTGAACCCTTAAAAAACCCAAACACCCCGAAATATATACCTCAGTACCCCAAAACATATACCCCTATACCCATACTTACCTTATCCAAACATTTTTAAAAAAACATGCTTTTACCATTCATGCATTTACAACGAATTTCGTTGTAAATGTATGCGTGGTAAAAGCATATAAAATGTAATGCCATGCGTTATAATGGCATTGCGGAGTCATGGTACTTTCGTAATGAAAGTATGCGGAGTGATGGTATGCGGAAAGAAAGTTGCGGAATAATGGGTGTTTACCCTCCCTCGGTAAGTACATTGGTGGCACGGCGGCCCACATCTCCAGCAACATACTCATATTTTTTCACGACCCATTTGAAAAATGCACAGGTCTCTCTCATTGATGGCCAGCACTGATATACACTTTTAGACACACCTCCCGCCACAAGTTCTAGAATTGCGAACTTTAGAGCTGGGGAGCTACGTTCGAATCTCGGCATCAGCTCAACATCCTGTGATTCCAGGCAAATCGCTTTGTCTCCCTGTGCCTACCACAAATGAATGTGTTCTTCTGTAATGTAAACTGTGCTCATGCCATGTTGTCGAGTTCGCTCTATATAATATTGCAAGGAAAAATAAAGTAGGGAAACTCGAGTTCACACACTACTGAACGCGCACTCTTTAGTGCAACAGCAGTGCACTGTGAATCGGAGCATTTCACAGGCCTGTCACAGATAAGAAATGCTATCAAAACGAAATCCTACAAAACAATATACTACTTGTTAGGGGTGGTCGCATTAGACCCTAATCATAAGTGTTCAAGATTACTTCCACAGGGCGTAGAATGCGCAAGTACAGAAGCCCTCTTGTGTTCCTACCAGACTTTTGTCCCTTTCCCTAAAACCTCTTACTGAGTAGTCATGGTATTTTGAGACGCTCCCTAGGTAGCTGAAAAGGGAAGCTCACCCGCGAATCATTGCATGGCTTACTGTTTGGTTAGTGACCACGCCCCCTCTACTCAGCGTCCTGCTCCGTGAGGTTCCCGTTGTGTTTTGAGATCTTGCTGATTCCTTTTGCTCCCGTTTGTGCTCTTTTCCAGCTCCTGAGAATTCTGCCTTTGGGTCACGGTATTTTCTGTTCCAGTTCTGTGTTCTGTCTGCTGTTTTTCCTCCCGCCCTGCTCCGTTACCTTTTCTTGTCTCGGCACGCCCTTCCCCGGTGCCTAGCGGCCCCTCCCGCCTGAATTCCCCGTCTGCCTTTCTCCCCTCCTTGGTGTCAGTTCCGAACTGGCAATTCATCACTGTGTTTAGACTCCGCGGTCATTTTTGTGATCGAAGGGGTTTTTGTGTATGTTTGTGTTTGCGCTCTACTCCGTCTTAAGTTTACGAGTAGGGTGTGTCTGGCTAACACGTCTTGTTGTTGTTACTCCCACTCCGTTCTGATCCTCAGCTCTCATTCAGACGGGATGTGTCTATTGTCCGCGTTTTATGTTGTTTGTCTCCTTTCTCCACTTTGTCTTAAGTTTATAAGTCGGAGGAAGGAATTGTATGTGTTATATGTTTGTCACTCGCTCCACGCTGGCTTAAGTTTATGCGCTGGAGTGAGAATATCTGTATCACTTTGTCTTTAGCTTTATGAGTGATACTATTGTCATCAGCTGCACTTTTGGCACCCAGTCCTGCTCTGTCTTAAGTTTATGAGTAGACCTGGCATTGGTGCATTTTACCTTGGAGATATCCTGGCTAGTTGTCCTCCAGATTCGCTGCTGTATCTCCTGGTTCTTGCCTGGACTTCTAGCTTAAAGCCCTGATACTCACCTATGTGGTAAGTGGAATGTTATGTTGAACACTAGTGTATCAGCCTTGTAAAGTATAGGTGAGGTTAGTATTGTTGTCTATTTATTTTCCAGTCTCCTGCCATCAAGACTGCAGCTACTCCACCTTGCTGGGGGAGAGTGGTATACTCCCTGGGAAAATTCCCCCCACACTTTTAGGTTGCAGCTGCCTGTTAGCGAAGTTATACCTTCTCGCTGGGGTAGTTGTGGTCTGGAAGTGTGTGGGACATTCATCTTTGCTCCTGTGGACGAACTACCTCCTCTCACGAAGGGGAGCCTTGACAGAAAGCCAAGCCCAAGTATAACTAGTTCACCCGAGCAAAGATGAATGTGGACCCAAGTGTGGGTTCTACTGAACATATTCCTTCAATGGAGGAGATTAACACTATAGTTACCAGCTTACAACATGAAGTGGCAATGTTAAGAACAGAAAACCTGAAGTTACAGACAGAGGTAGCCCATTTACAAGCTCAAGATACAGGGGCTGTGGGTGGGACTACTACAGGAGCAGTACCCAAGAGAAATTATATCCAACCCGCCAGGTTTTCTGTACAAGCACCCACTGTTAGTTCCCCAATTGAAGCAGCAAACGTAGGCCATCCTGTACAAGTCACGGTGCACACACCTAGTCCTGTTCCTTTAGCCATGCCAGAGAGATTTACAGGAGATAGTGCCAAGTTTAATAGTTTTATGACTCAGTGTCATCTGCAATTTAAATGTAAGCCGGCAGCTTTTCCAGATGATGCATCAAAAGTGGCGTTTATTCTGTCCTACTTAGGAGGAAATGCTTCAGAATGGGCTGTTCCTTTGGTTGAAACAGATGATCCCTTGTTGTATAATTACAATGACTTTCAGCTGAAGTTTAGAAGCCTGTTTGCTAAGCATGCTTATATGCAAGCCAGTGATAATGCCCTGCTTAGTCTTAAACAGGGGTCCAAAGATCTCCTCACATATATAACTCAGTTTAATAGGCTACTGGCTGAAACCTATTGGCCTGAAGACAAGAGAACATCTTTATTCTATAGAGGGCTGTCAGATGAGTTAAAGGATATCCTAGCTCACATAGTTAATCCGCCTGAAGATTGTCCCTCATTCATTGAACTCACTGTCAAACTCAATCATAGACTACAAGAGAGACGAGGAGAAAAGAATCGTATTGGATTCCCCAGGTGGGTCCTACAGAAAAATGAGAAAACGGAAAGCAAATATGTACCTGAACCTATGCAAATTGGGGGAGTGAGGGGACCTATATCAGACGAGGAAAAAACTAGAAGAAGGAAGAATAATTTATGTCTATACTGTGGCAAGAGTGGCCATTATGCCAGAGACTGTCCCAACCGTCCTTCTACTACTTCCAAGAAAATTGCTGGTGTTAAGGAAAACTATCAAGCTTGATGAATGAAGAGATTGATTCTTCAAGTACCAGCCTTTGTCAGATCTCTCAAAACCAAAAAACCTTGTTGAGACCGGTGAAACATTTTTTATTGAATATCACCTTAGTGGTCAGCAATCAAGATAGACATCATATGACACTTCTTTTAGATTCTGGAGCCACTGGCAATTTCCTTGACATACAACTAGCTCAGAAGATGAACATACCTTTTGTGGCAAAAGAGAAACCTGAACCTGTCAAGTCGGTAGACGGCTCTGAACTATCATCTGGATTGATCAGTCATCAAACACCTCCCCTGCTCCTGGTCTGTGGCAACGGGCATTCCGAACAAATCATTTTTGATCTGATAGATACACCTAATTTTGGTGCAATATTAGGAGTTCCTTGGCTACAAATCCATAATCCAAAGATTGATTGGGCAGACAGAACTGTGACGCTTAAGTCACCCCATTGCATGATTCATTGCTACCAAGAAGCAAGTGACAGTTTACACCCTTTATGTTGCTCAATTCAGGCAGCAGCCGGGGATTCCGAGATGCCAGACAGCTATGCTGAATTCCAGTCTGTCTTTGATGAGAAAGAAGCTACTCAATTGCCCCCACATCGATCCTACGACTGCCGCATTGATTTATTACCTGGATCTGAACTTCCTAACAGTAGGATATATGCACTGACTGCAGCAGAAACCGAATATCTAAAGAACTATCTAGATGACATGTTACAAAAAGGGTTTATCAGACATTCAACGTCCCCAGTATCCTCGCCCCTCTTTTTTATACCAAAAAGGGAAGGGGGCTTGAGAGCATGCCTGGACTATAGGGCATTAAACAAGATCACGATAAAGAACAAATATCCCTTACCGCTCATCCCTGTGTTATTGGATCAAGTAAGAGGAGCCAAGATTTTTACAAAGATTGACTTAAGAGGAGCCTATCATCTCATCAGGATTAAAGAAGGTGACGAATGGAAGACGGCGTTTCGCACAAAATTCGGGTTATATGAATATTGCGTGATGCCCTTTGGGTTATGCAACGCGCCTGCAGCCTTTCACTACTTCATCAATGAAGTGCTTCGAGAATACCTTGATGTGTTTGTCATCGTATATATTGATGACATTTTAATTTTCTCTCAAACAGAAGAAGAACATGTGGTACATGTTAAAAGGGTGTTGCAGAAATTGCAAGAAAATGACTTGTTTGCCAAATTGGATAAAACCACCTTTCACACAGATACCATTGATTTTTTGGGGTATGTGATTTCTCCTAAGGGGATACTTATGGACCCTAAGAAGACAAAGGCGTTGATGGATTGGCCTAGCCCTACCACGGTCAAGGAAGTACAGTCCTTTCTCGGATTCTCCAACTTCTATAGGAGATTCATCGATCATTTTTCAGAAACCATCCTTCCTATAACCAAGTTACTCAAGAAAGGAAGCAAGTTCAGTTGGAATGAAGAAGCAGAACAGGCGTTTTGCAATCTCAAAAAGAAATTTATGTCTGCCCCCATTATTCGGCATGCGGATAAAACTTTGCCATTTTTTCTGGAAGCTGATGCTTCACAAGCAGCTGTTGGTGCAGTCTTGTCACAGAGAGACGCAGTAACCGGACAATTGCATCCGGTGGCCTACTTTTCTAAGACGCTACTCCCTGCCGAACAAAATTACACAATAGGCGAACGAGAACTCCTTGCAATTAAACTATCCTTTCAGGAATGGAGACACTATTTATTGGGATCTCCACATGTAATCACTATATTTTCTGACCATCGGAATCTACAGTTCTTTAAATCTGCAAAAGCTCTGACCCCAAGACAGATGCGTTGGGTATCCTTTTTTAGTGAATATGATTTCATAATCACATATAGACCTGCTGCCCAACATGGCAAAGCTGATGCTCTCTCTAGAATTAACAACTCTAGCATGGAAAACTCGATCAGCACACTTCCTATCATTCCAGACCATAAAATCATCTGTGCCGAAGAACAGCTTGTTCATTCCTTTTTGGATATGCTAAGAGAACAGTATGCCGCAATAGACAACCAAGAATGGATAAAGAATCCGTTGAATACTGTCAAAGAAGATCTATTGTTTCATGACAATCGCTTGTACATACCTTGTCCCCCCTTACATGCACAGGTATTAAACTGGTGTCACAATAGTGTACTCGCCGGACATCCTGGAGTAGCAAAGACAGTTAGTCTCTGTCAGAGATGGTTTTGGTGGGATACTATCATCAAAGACACTACGAATTTTGTGAAAGCCTGTTCTGTATGTGCTAGACAAAAGTCTTCACATTGCGCCCCCACAGGGTTACTGAAGATCATACCAGCTCCTCCCAAACCATGGCATACCATTAGCATGGATTTTATTACCGAACTGCCAAATGCTAAAGGGTACAACACTATACTAGTAGTGGTGGACATGCTGTCCAAAATGGCTCATTTTGTTCCGCTTAAAAAGATTCCAACAGCACAAGAATTGGTACACATTTTCCTAGAGCAGGTAATCCGTTTACATGGTACTCCAGCAGTAATCTTTTCTGATAGAGGACCTCAATTTGTTTCCAAATTCTGGAGAGGAGTCTGTTCAGTGTTACAAATGGATCATAGATTGTCCACTGCATACCATCCTCAAACGGATGGTCAAACAGAAAGGACCAATCAAACACTAGAACAGTATCTGCGTTGCTTATTGACCAATTTATCCTCCACTTGGGTGGAAGCATTACCTTTGGCAGAATTTGCGTATAATAACTCAACACATTCAGCCATAGGAGTGTCCCCTTTTTACTTCAATCAGGGTCAACATCCCGGGTTCCTTCCTATTCCCTTCCCTACTGATCTAGACAAGATACCTGCACTAAAGGAGCATCATCAACAGTTAAAGGTTGTTTGGGAAAAGGCCATTCAAGAACTGAAGAAAGCCAAAGAAACTATGAAATATCAAGCAGATAAACACCGCAGGGAGGAACCTCCGTACACTGTAGTTGAAAAAGTATGGTTATCCACCAAGAATCTCAAACTCCCCGGGTCCAAGAAATTACAGCCTCGCTTCATAGGTCCCTATCCCATTCTGAACATAACTCCAGTGACTCTTAAATTGCAGTTACCTTCGCACATCAAAATCCATCCTGTGTTTCATTGTTCCCTTCTCAAGAAATACCTTCCCCCTTTAACCCCTGAACCACCACCTCCTCCTGTAGTGATTAAAGGCGAAGAAGAGTTTGAGGTACAGCAGATCCTAGACTCTAGAAGGTATAGAGGCAAACTCCAATACCTTATAGATTGGGTAGGATATCCCCCCGAAGACAGAACTTGGGAACCAGCTGAAGATGTACATGCTCCTAGATTGATCAGAAGGTTCCATAGACTACATCCAAGGAAACCTGGCCCCGGCCCCGGGAGGGGGGTTTTGAGGGGGAGAACTGTTAGGGGTGGTCGCATTAGACCCTAATCATAAGTGTTCAAGATTACTTCCACAGGGCGTAGAATGCACAAGTATAGAAGCCCTCTTGTGTTCCTACCAGACTTTTGTCCCTTTCCCTAAAACCTCTTACTGAGTAGTCATGGTATTATGAGACGCTCCCTAGGTAGCTGAAAAGGGAAGCTCACCCGCGAATCATTGCTTGGCTTACTGTTTGGTTAGTGACCACGCCCCCTCTACTCAGCGTCCTGCTCCGTGAGGTTCCCGTTGTGTTTTGAGATCTTGCTGATTCCTTTTGCTCCCGTTTGTGCTCTTTTCCAGCTCCTGAGAATTCTGCCTTTGGGTCACAGTATTTTCTGTTCCAGTTCTGTGTTCTGTCTGCTGTTTTTCCTCCCGCCCTGCTCCGTTACCTTTTCTTGTCTCGGCACGCCCTTCCCCGGTGCCTAGCGGCCCCTCCCGCCTGAATTCCCTGTCTGCCTTTCACCCCTCCTTGGTGTCAGTTCCGAACTGGCAATTCATCACTGTGTTTAGACTCCGCGGTCATTTTTGTGATCGAAGGGGTTTTTGTGAATGTTTGTGTTTGCGCTCTACTCTGTCTTAAGTTTACGAGTAGGGTGTGTCTGGCTAACACGTCTTGCTGTAGTTACTCCCACTCCGTTCTGATCCTCAGCTCTCATTCAGACGGGGTGTGTCTATTGTCCGCGTTTTATGTTGTTTGTCTCCTTTCTCCACTTTGTCTTAAGTTTATAAGTCGGAGGAAGGAATTGTATGTGTTATATGTTTGTCACTCGCTCCACGCTGTCTTAAGTTTATGCGCTGGAGTGAGAATATCTGTATCACTTTGTCTTTAGCTTTATGAGTGATACTATTGTCATCAGCTGCACTTTTGGTGCCCAGTCCTGCTCTGTCTTAAGTTTATGAGTAGACCTGGCATTGGTGCATTTTACCTTGGAGATATCCTGGCTAGTTGTCCTCCAGATTCGCTGCTGTATCTCCTGGTTCTTGCCTGGACTTCTAGCTTAAAGCCCTGATACTCACCTATGTGGTAAGTGGAATGTTATGTTGAACACTAGAGTATCAGCCTTGTAAAGTATAGGTGAGATTAGTATTGTTGTCTATTTATTTTCCAGTCTCCTGCCATCAAGACTGCAGCTACGCCACCTTGCTGGGGGAGAGTGGTATACTCCCTGGGAACATTCCCCCCACACTTTTAGGTTGCAGCTGCCTGTTAGCGAAGTTATACCTTCTCGCTGGGGTAGTTGTGGTCTGGAAGTGTGTGGGACATTCATCTTTGCTCCTGTGGACGAACTACCTCCTCTCACGAAGGGGAGCCTTGACACTACTGGCCGGCAGCAATTCATACCCGGACAACATCGGGACGGGCTGCTAGTAAATTATATACAAGGATGAAATGAAGAAAAATATATTATCAAATTGATGCAATCAATACTCATTTCCAAATACTTGGCATATTAAATAGGACAAGCAGTGGCTGAAAACGTAATGGAGGCAAGCGGTAGACGAAAACTACGCGTGTTTCGGCATTACTGCCTTCATCAGGGAACCGTCTATTGCTAAAACATCTTATGATTGAATACTTGAGCAGCGAAAAATTGTCGAAAGCAAATACCCAAATAGGCGCCAAAGATTAATGAAAGAAGAATCTCTCACTCCTGCAGGTGGCTCTCTATGTTGGTCATAAACGATAAACACAGCCCATGAATACTGTAAGTCAACTTGGTACTGTAGAGTTCAAGAAGAAAATATCTCCAGCTCCTGTGGATGGCTCTATATGCTGATTATAGGGTTGGGACAACATTCATAATACTAAACAAGATATTCACTCAATTACTAAATCCAAAGCCAATTTATAAAAAGTAATACTTGGTTATATTGTTTTTGCAGAACCACAAAACTTTGTCTTCGGTAAATACGTTATGCAATGTTAACCTAGGGGAGGAAGAAAACATTCAGAATACATATAGGTAGCACGGACTTACAAGACTAGTCTGTGGGAGTTAAGGTCAGTATTGGGCAAGGACACTACACCACCAATGGCACATGGGTGGCTGGGTGCAGGGTGCAAATATGATGTTGGGCGCCCAATACAACTCAATGAAGAAGGAGGCAATCGGACAGAGACTGGTAACAGGTATGTAGCAGCACTTGGAGACCAGTCTCCAGCGGTTGAAGAAAGCACTGGATTGGGCCTAAAGCAGCACCAATACTACACCACTGGTGACATAGGGCCATCCGGGTGCAAGGTGCCAACATGGTGTCAGTCCCCATTGTTAAGCAATGGAGAAAGGCCAATTCGGAAAAGGTCTGCATGCTCAGCCCAGGAGGCTGGTCGGAAGAAACCAATAACTGTAAAGGGGGAGACCTTACTCTTATCAGGAGCAGCGGAGCAAACCCGACCTGTGCAAACCCGACTTGTGCCCACTACGAGGCCTTCTACACACCGGTCGAGCGCAGGAGCGCTGTAGGACGCCCACACCACTCTCACCAACCGCGCCGCCGCTCCGGGACCACAAATCCCGGCAGCCTTTGCGGCGGCGCGCAGCCCTGACGCGAGTCGAGCGCCAGGAGGGGCTACAAAGCCATCGAGCCCTCGGTGGAGTGGGGGAGACCTTACTCTTATCAGGAGCAGCGGAGCAAACCCGACCTGTGCAAACCTGACTTGTGCCTACTACGAGGCCTTCTACACACCGGTCGAGCGCAGGAGCGCTGTAGGACGCCCACACCACTCTCACCAACCGCGCCGCCGCTCCGGGACCACAAATCCCGGCAGCCTTTGCGGCGGCGCGCAGCCCTGACGCGAGTCGAGTGCCAGGAGGGGCTACAAAGCTATCGAGCCCTCGGTGGAGTGGGGGAGACCTTACTCTTATCAGGAGCAGCGGAGCAAACCCGACCTGTGCAAACCCGACTTGTGCCTACTACGAGGCCTTCTACACACCGGTTGAGCGCAGGAGCGCTGTAGGATGCCCACACCACTCTCACCAACCGCGCCGCCGCTCCGGGACCACAAATCCCGGCAGCCTTTGCGGCGGCACGCAGCCCTGACGCGAGTCGAGTGCCAGGAGGGGCTACAAAGCCATCGAGCCCTCAGTGTAGTGGGGGAGACCTTACTCTTATCAGGAGCAGCGGAGCAAACCCGACCTGTGAAAACCCGACTTGTGCCCACTACGAGGCCTTCTACACACCGGTCGAGCGCAGGAGTGCTGTAGGACACCCACACCACTCTCACCAACCGCGCCGCCGCTCCAGGACCACAAATCCCGGCAGCCTTTGCAGCGGCGAGCAGCCCTGACGCGAGTCGAGCGCCAGGAGGGGCTACAAAGCCATCGAGCCCTCGGTGGAGTGGGGGAGACCTTACTCTTATCAGGAGCAGCGGAGCAAACCCAACCTGTGCAAACCCGACTTGTGCCCACTACGAGGCCTTCTACACACCGGTCGAGCGCAGGAGCGCTGTAGGACGCCCACACCACTCTCACCAACCGCGCCGCCGCTCCGGGACCACAAATCCCGGCAGCCTTTGCGGCGGCGCGCAGCCCTGACGCGAGTTGAGCGCCAGGAGGGGCTACAAAGCCATCGAGCCCCCAGGGTCGTGGGACGCACGCGGGACGCCCGGGGCGAAGCCCGGGCAAAGGGCGGGCGCTCTACGGCCCTCCGAGGCCAGAAGAGGCTGGGCTGGGCCACCCCCCCTAACTCCATTTTTGCAACTGAGCAGGTAAAATCTTATTGCTGCACTACTTTTTTTTCCAATCCTAAGTGAGTAGACACCTTCAGGAACTAAACCCAATTATACTCCTTCTTAAGTACCACGCTTACTACCCTGACCCAAGGTAGTATGAGGAAGGGCCTAAAAACTGTAGGATGCCTACCCTTCGATCCAATAACAAACATAAGGAGGCTACCCCTCAAGCTGTTCCCACTCTCACAGCAATTGATATCATGCTGCAACAGACCATAGGGGCTGTATCCACTGCCATAGCCAACACAGAAAGGAGGATTTCCTTGCCCCCCATTACACTTCTGCATGACTCGCAGGATGCTGTAGATGTTCCTTTGGCAAGAACTCTTGACATCACCAACGAGTCAGACCTAAGTCTTGGGGTTACTGCATCCTTTGCTGCGCTCCTGTGTGCTCAGCCTCATATTGAGGTAACGGGGATCTAGAAAACATCCAGCCAGATTTAAGTCCTGCGTGGGATTGTGGAATGGCGAATTCAAGCAATCCAGTCTCTGAAAAAGGTAGTGCACTTAGTACACACAAGAAGAAGAAAAAAGCCAAACTCAACAAGGTAAACCACAACCTAGTGACCCCAATTACTAATTCCTCATTAGGCATACCTTGCTGGGTAGCGAACATGGTGGCAGACCTCAAAGCAGATCTGGAGGACACGATTATCGCCCATATTAAGCCACTCATGTCAAAAATTGACAGACTGACATCCCTAATAAATACCAAAGGGTTGGGTCCAAACAAGCAAGTGGGTAATGATGGCACACTAACTAAAGAGGGCACACTACCAAAAGGTGGGTCTAAAGCGGGCTCAAAAGGGGGAACCGCCAGCAATCCAACTAAAGATAATGCAGTACATTCCAACTTGACCCCAGCAAACAAAGTTATGCAACATTCGGTCCAACCTGGGAAGAAAGCTGTTGCAGCCCTGAACGATAATACTGCTAGCACCAGTCTGCAGGCTCACCACAATTCAGGAAATAGAAATCCCCCAAATTCCGTTGATAAAGATGGTCAAAGCGCTAAAAAAAAAAAAGCACAAGCATTGCTACTCCCCTAATGAAAAATCAAGAGGCCAATGCAAAACCAATGCGTTTTAAGACAATTAACCTGCCACCTGAAGCCTCGCCCTTTGTGGTCGTACTAACAGGAGTGCCACCTATGAAGGAGGGAAAGAGGGAAACCCAAATGGAGCTTAGAAATAAATGTGCGCAATGGTTACAGCTAAACAGACCTTTACCTCTTAACATCTCTGGGGAAATTCTTGCGGTTAGAAGAGGGGAATGGATAGGCAGAAACATAAAAACAATAGCAGGGGATATCATAACTATTAATTTTAGAGATACAGCGGCAGTCAATTACATATGTAATGCACCTCCTAGTGGAATTAATACACAGACCCACCCTGTCCATCTCTCGTACTTCTACCCGTCCCAACCCCAAAGACAAATTGTGAGAAACAGAATACCCATAAGCAGGGCTTACCAACAAGTTCCCCAACAGAGCTTCGAGCATTGGCAACTACCCTGGCAGGCCGCCCTTGAGCTTGATCCCTTTACATCTCAGTTTGCACACTGGAATAGGTTCTGTGCTCTAGATGGGGTGGACTGACTCTTACCTGAGGAAATTACCATCTCACCATTGAACACGAGACAGGGGGGGGAGGGGCACATGCTGAAGGAAACTCCAGTCTTGTGCCCCTCCCCTGCCCCTGTAGTAGAGCCCAGAAAAATCCTGCCAACACCCCTAATTGCTCCCCTGCCGCTAGTAGACTGCCTGGGCCCCCAAAACAACAATAACTACAATGGTCACGACTCCAAGGGCTCGCTGAAGATTCTCAGTTGGAACCTAGCAGGTATACATATGAACCTGGCATCACCGGAGTGGAATGATCTAGTGGAGGCACACAAAATCTGCTTGTTCCAGGAGACCTGGAGCCTAGAACCACTCCATCGAGCTGGTTACGTTACATACTTTGTGTACGGGAAGGGTCGCCCCTCGGGGGCTTGCTCATTTGGGTAAGCATTTCCCTTAACTGCCGTATAACACCCAAACAGGTCAATAGCCTTGATATCTTAGGAATTTCCTTGAGAGGCCCTGGAAGGGGGATAACCCTTGCCTTGTACAATGTTTATAACAGAGGCACTAAACATGGGTCTTTGTCTCCGATAGTAACCACCCTCGAAGCAGAACTCACAGAAAATGCTAAGGGCGCTCAAACTTTGGTTGCGGGGGATTTTAATTGCACTTATGAGCCACTCCCTATGGATGATAGTATGGACCTAGGTGAGGATGATGTTAGATGGGGTATTCCAGCTTTAACCATCTCCCCGATTAAAAGATGAACCCATAGTGCAATCCAGTTAAATGCTCCGACATTGGAGTTTGGCTTAAGAGCTACAAATGGCCGCACAATTTCAGACCATTTAGGAGCTGCTACCTTCAACAGAGTTGATCATTCTTCAAGGATTGACTACATTCTGTTGGACTTTAAACTATGGGGATTAGTGCAGGATATGGTAGTTTTACCCACTGTGGAAAACAATCATAATTCGCTCTCCCTATCCCTAATAGACCCCTGGCCCAACAACTCATCTGTAGTACCCCCTAAACAAACTCACAAAATCTCTGTTTCCTCCTGTGGCAGACGCCTGAAGTGGAATAAAATCTCTACTGACGAAACTAAACTTGCCACCATCAATGATCTACTCATGGCCTCACAAACGGACCTGGATACTACCAATCCGGCTTCGCTAATTGAACGAGCAACACCTATCTTTGAGGCAACACTCAGGTCCACAGGGGATGTATTCCTGAAAAAGGGCAGCACAGAGAAGAATGTGGTACCTCGGAATCTTAGGGGCAAGCATGATTGGTACACATCCACATGCAGAAAGGCAAAGTCACTCCTGATTAAGACTATTAGAGGCAAATCCCAAACGTCGATTCAGATAGCCAGGAAAGAGCACAAGCGAACATTGGCATGTGCAAAAAAAGAGTGGGAAGAAGAGTACTGGCGCACTCTAAAAGAGGCGAGCCTAAAAAAAGATCCAAAGTGCTTTTGGGACACAATCAGAGCCAGAAATAGACCAGACAGTGACCTTATTACCTGCAACATTTCCAGCCAAGCGTGGGTTGACCACTTTTCAAAACTATACACTCGCCAATTAACCCTTAACACCATAGATGAACCTAACAATGATGAGGGATGGGAGACGGCCTTAACTACAATCCAAACGGTCCGGGAGATTCATTCAGTAGAGTTTGACTTTACAGTAAAGGAAGTGGATCATGCCCCAAAAGGCGGCTGGTCCGGATGGCATTCCTGGAGACCTGCTGAGGTCAGACATTCCTAAATGGGGGAAATGTAAACATTGCCTGCTTATTGCCATCTGCAGGGGTGCTTTGATTCCCACATCTTGGAAAGGGGCGGAGGTCGTCCCCAACTTTAAAAAAGGTGCTAGGGATGACCCGTCCAACTACAGACCCATAAGTCTGCTGGATATCAGTCAAAAAGTAGTTGGTAAGGTCCTATTGGTTAGAATATTGGAGTGGATTAATGAAAACAAAATTCTCTCTGATTACCAGGCAGGTTTCAGAGCAGGCACTGGCACAATCGAACAAGCCTTTAGATTGATGCTGGTGTACTGGAAGGTGGTGGTCATAGGCAAGGGCAGTCTTTATCTCGCTTTTATCGATTTAAAGACTGCCTTTGACCTAGTACCCAGGGAAACCCTATGGAAAGTTCTTGCTGAGATGGGGATGCCATACTACATTCTTTCGCTACTCATAAGGCTTCACGAAAACAGCTTTGCCCAGATTAGATGGGGCACAGATGGTCAAAAAACTAGTAGTATCCCGGTCGAGAGAGGGGTCCGCCAGGGCTGTGTTTTAGCTCCCACTCTTTTTTCTTTATATATCAACGGAGTGGTTGAGCACCTTCGGAAAGATCCTTCAGATGAACCATCCCTGGCGGGGGAGCGTATACCTACCCTTCTCTTTGCCGATGATACGCTTTAGATATCCAAAACCCCAATGGGCCTCCAAAAACTTCTTAATAATTTTCAGTCTTTCTGCTCTGAACGGGGCCTAGTAATCAATACCAACAAAACTAAATACCTTGTTATGAATCCCCCCAAAAAATTTGTATGTCCCCCGAAACTGAACGCTGTACCTTTGGGGAGGGTAGAAGTATTTGATTACCTAGGCATCCGTTTGTCGCATAACATGCAGTGGGCCCCCCACCAAGACAAAATGTTGCTAGCCCACAAGAGGGTAACAGGAGCTCGCCTGAAAGAACAGTGTTCCTGTGCAATTAGACCCATAGCCCCAGTTATTGAAATTTACACAGCAAAGGGGGTTAGCTCAGCTCTTTATGGGGCAGAACTATGGGGCTCATATATGACTAACGAACTGCCAAAATCTGAGAGGAAGTTCTGGAGGGCCATCATGTCACTCCCCCAAGGTACTCCCATGGTTCCACTCATCCTTGATCTAGGATGCCGACCCATTGAGGATCTAGCCAAGTTCCGGCCTCTTCTGCTTTGGGCCCGTTTGTGGCGAGTTCCGGAGCTTGCTAAATATGCGCAAGGGCTTCTAGAAATAATGGAATTACCAGGATGGCATAGAATCAAATGGCTTGGAGATATGAAATCCCTCTTGTTCAACTTGGGTCTAAGCGAAGCCTGGGCAAACAGATCTTCTCCTCCAAAGGCAACGCTCAAAAACCTCTATTGGAACTGGATCATGTCCCTACGGAGCACTAATTGCTCCCTGGGTAGACTCACAGAGGATTTCCTGAAATTTAAGGACCTACCACTTCGGGAACTCTATTTAGACACTATTGAGAAACCATTTGATAGGGCCCTTTATTTCAAATTTAGAACAGGAACCCTCCCATTGCATGCCTTTACATCCCGGTAGAAACCGCCAGTTCAAACTACAGAGTACTGCCTAGCGTGCATATCCAGACCAGAGACAGTGGCGCACTTTCTGTTTGAATGCCGGCAGTATGCCCTACCGAGGAAAAAATGGCTCAAGCATCTGTGCCGCCTGTTGGGGACAAGGCGCCATGAGGAGGCACTGCGTATATTAATGTCAGACTGTCGCACCTTATACGTTTGCTCTCTTTCTAAATTTTTATCCTGGGCATGGTCTATTAGAAGCAAAAGGCTTAAAGCAATTGTTTAATCTCTTTTTAATTAACTATATATGAAATGCTTCTTTTAAATTTAAATGAAATCGAAACTTTTTAATATTGTTTTCAATTAAATTGCTGTATTTTTTTTAACTATTTTGATCAAATGAAATTATGTATTCTTATTGTGAAGCTTTTATGATAACTTTTATCGAAATAAAGCCTTTTGACTTGAATAACTGTAAAGGTATGTTGCGATGCTCGGGGATGTATAGACACTTTTGGTCTTTTTCACCAAGACCCAGGGCTGATGGGTGCAGGGTTGTCTTTTGCCACTGGATACGGCTTACTGGAGCAGATTGTGGTTGAGGGGGTCTCCGTGCAGAGGCTGCAGGCGACATCGAGGAGTCTGGAAAGGGTCAACCCATGGTGGACTCGGACTCTGGAGCACTGGGGAACCTCACTGGGACCAGTGAGTCATTTGGACTCAGGCCAGAGGCATTGGGTGCAGAGGTGGAACTTGGAGGAGGGTTTTGCGGTTCTTCAGGTCACAGAGTCTTTGTATGAAGATGGTTGCTTTTGAACAGGTCTGCTGTTCTGGGGAGATCTTGATCTTTATCGAAGGCAGGCAGTACTCAAAAGGCTTTGGAAGACCCTGGGTTGCAGGACGAGTTGTCTTTTGGTGCAGGATTGTCGAGGGCTGCAGACAAGCCGGGAGGGCCTGGGACAAGTCAGTTGTTCTCTGCAGTCTTCTCTGCTTGTGCGACTCCTTGGTGTCCGGCTCTTCTTAGGTGATCAGGAACTGAAGTTCAGGGTCAGGGGAGCTATGTAAATGCTACATTTAAGGGCGTTCAAAGGGAGTGTGTTATATCCTGCCTTTGTTGTTATGCATGCAATCTCTTGTTCTGCCAGTGGAATGTTCCTCCAATGATGTATTATAGAATTTTGGGAGCCAGAGATGTCAGTTGAGAAGGGCTGAGCACCATCCTGGCTGCTCCTGGTGGGGTCTTGTACTGGTCTTATGTTGGATTTAACAGGATGACCTGTAACTAACTACAAATAAACATCTAAAGATCCTCTACAAGTCTGGATTTAGTTACTACAGAGTGCCAGGTAGTAGCCAACGGGCTACTTAGCTTAAGGGTGACTACACTTTCTAAGTGTTCACCCCCACATGGAGGGTGGGCATATCCCTGATCCTGGTTGGCTAGTTCGCCTCCATTCAAGATGGAGGGAAGTGAAATAGGGAGTGGACACACCTCTTGTTCTCACTATTTTTCCCGCCTTTCTTGCCACCAAAAAGTGGGGCATGGACAGGGGGCAGGAAACTCCACTAGTTGGAGTTTCCAATGTGTGCATAACAGAGGACGGGAATCCTTTGAGTGTTCACTGCCCTACTATGCTGTACCTGCAGAGGGCAGGTGTGAAGTACCTTTGCCCAGAGCAGGCCTTGTTTCTGGCCCACAAGAGCACAAGACTCTCCTCTCAAGGGGTCAGCAACATATCTAGAGATGGCAGGCTGGTGGGGACCAGTCAGGCGTACACTAGTGGGTTGGTAAGTGTCAGGGGACCCCTCTAAGGTGTCCTGTTCAAGCAAAATTTAATAAATCTGACTCTGGAATTAGTGCAGGTTTATTACAACATGTTTGGCACCAAACATCACATAATTCAGTGAATTCATCGTGGAGCTGGGGAACTCGTCTTGATGAGTGTCCAGCCCATGCAGTCACTATGGCCTCCATGTTTACTTACAATAGCCAGAAATTGACATGGATATTACAGGGGTGTATCTGCTTATGTAGATATGTCCTCACTGGATATAGTGCTCTCTGCCTTAGGGCTAAGGCCTGCTAGACGGTTGTCTTACCTATATCCCATGCAGCATCTGTGGGCATGGCACACAGGGATGTATGCCATGTCGACTCCACGGTTTTGTCTGCACCCAAGGCATGCAGTCTGCAATGGAAGAGTGCAGGGCCTTGGTGAGGGGACCCTACAGTGGGAAAATTCATACTGCAGCCCTTGGTGTCGCTCCTCAATGCCAATGCCCTAGGTACCAGGGGTACCATCAGGTAGGGACTTACAAGGTGCACTGAAGTTGTGCCAAATGGGAAATAAAAGTTACAGATTTTATATAAAGAACGCTGGCACTGGGAACCTGGTAAGCAGGGACCCAGTGCACTACAGACAAAGTTGCATCAAAAAACAGGCACAAAAGTGAGGGGACTACTGCTACAAAAACCCAGTTTCCCACATTGTTTATGTGAAAAATGTTATGGAGGCCTGAACTTGAACTAATCCTAAAAGACAAAAAAAGGCTTAGCACTGGGCGGATGCCTAGCAGTTAATGGATGCAATGATTAGACACCAGCAGAGGAGAGAAAAAAGGAGGCACTGGGAACACACTTAATGAAGTGAAATTCATGTTACTCAGGCCTGGATAAACGTTCAGCTAACTTGCATCAAAATGGATTCAGTTAGCATCAATAAACAAAGTGATACCTTTCAGATATATGGGTGGCTCTTCTTTAAGATAAGTGAAGCCACCTACTGTTGATAAATGAATACACTGCACATGGATTAACATGATTAGCTAATAATGTGTATATAACGCACAAAAATGACTCTGGACCAATTGTTAGTTAGTCTGTCAAATAAGCAGACTAAATGCACAAATTACATCAACTTTACTAGATACACAAGTATGAAATCCACATCTTCATATTGATATTAGAGAGCCTTAGAGAGTCCTGGTTTTCACAGTTAAGTAAATGAGAATTACTTCAGGCTTCTCTCTAAATTGTGTATGTGAGACTTCATTTAGAAAAATAAAGTGCTGATGATACACAAACACATCTGTACATCGTCAGCACAGATGATAAGAGAAGCTGATTTTTCAGTGGAAAAATGCGATGTGTCCATGTTGCGTTTTGGGCGTTTTCATGTTGCGGGCACTAGGCCTACCCACACAAGTGAAGTACCATTTGTATCAGAAGACTTAGGGGGCTGCTGGGTGTGAGGTAGTCTGTGGATCACAAAACGTGCTCCTAATGGATCATTAGTTGCATCCCCTTCAGGCACACAAACTTGGGTTCCTCCGTCAGAATTGAGGACTCCGCAGAGTTTAATCAATTCTTACAATCTTTTCTTTTTATTCAAATATTGTGGTTCATGAATAATTTGCTTGAATGAAATTAATTTGTCATTCCAAGCCTGAAGGGGATGCAACTAATGATCCATTAGGAGCACATTTTGTTTACATGTTTATGATGTCTGAGATGGAAGAAGCCAACCTTGGAGCACCACATAACGAATTTATCTTTAATTAAAAAACATTTTTGAAGAAAAAGAACACGTAGGCTGTGCACCTGCTTCAAATTTTGTAGTCTGTGGATCCCCACAGATTCCAGGACTTTCCATTACAGAAATGTGAGGAAAATGTGGTTTTAATAAAGATTTGAGGTTTGCAATGGAGTCTGGATAAAACCAACCATTGAGAGCCACACAAGTCACCCCATCCTGTATTGCCCCAGGTGTCTAATGTTAAAAAATGTTTAACATTGTACAGGTTTTCTAGGTTCTCCCTAGGTGTCTGCTGTGCTTGAGCCCACAATTCACAGCTAGGAACTTTGAAAAAACCCAGTATGTTTTCAGTGGATAAAGGTGTTGTGTCCATGTTGCGTTTTGGTCCCTTTCCTGTCACGGGTACTAGCCCTTCCCACTCGAGTGAGGTACCATTTTTATTGAGAGACTTAGGGAAATACAGAATAGTTGAACAGGTGTTATTACCGATTCTTTTTCTCTGTGTTTCTCCCTTCCAAATGTTAGCCAGTGTGTAAGAAAGAAGACATTTTGGTAAAAAGTTGCTTTTTATATTCAAGTCTGCCTGTTCCTGAAACCTGGAAAGTTGGTTTTAGCAGTACAAAAATATCCGCTGATGCCATTTGCAAGAGAAAAACAAGATGCTTTTGTCTGCTGCGTTTTTTTAACCATTTTACCAAAATGTAGCTATATTTGGCTATTTCTTCTGTCCCCTCAAGGGGAATCCACAAATCTTGCATACCATTAGAATCCCCAGGATTTTGACGAAGCAGGACACCAATTTGGCATGGATAGGCTTTGTGAAAACATGTTTTGGAGGCCTAAGCGTCAACTATCCCGAAAAGCCAAATTTAGGCTGAGCACTGAGGGGAGGGGGAAAAGGCCTAGCAGAGAAAGGGTTAATGAATGCAATGATAAGACACCTACAGGGGAGTGAAAAAAACCAGGAACTGGCAAGACATTCAATAAAATGAAATTGATGTTACTCTGCCCTGGTTAAACTTTAGGCTAACTTGCATCAAAACGGATTCCAAACAAGTACAGTTAGCATCAATAAACAAAGTGATACATTTCAGATATATGTGTGGCTCTTACTTAAGATAAATGAAGACAGCTACCGTTGATAAGTTAGGATTAATATGATTATAGGAAATGTGTACATAACGCCCAAGTGCATAAGGCACTAAAATGACGCTGAAGCAATTGGTAGTTAGTCTGCCTAATAAACATACTGAATGCACAAATTACATCAACCATACTTGATAAACTAGTAAAAAATCCACATTAACATATTACTAGTAAAGGGCATCGGGTAATCATGGTGTTCACAGTTAAGTAAATTAATATTACTTGAGGCTAATTTCTGAAAATTTGAACGTGAGACTTTAACTTCATTTAGAAAAGTTATCGGCTTCTCTTTATCTCTGTGCTGACGATACACAAATACATATGTGCATCGTCAGCAGAGATGATAAGAGAAGCTGAAAACAAAGAGGATATCTCCAATAGATGTACTGTTTGAAAGAAAAAAAACTGGTAGACTTTGACAGTGATGAACATCATGAGATGGACAAAGGTTCTTAAGAAACCGAAACATAATTAGCATAATTTGGGGGAACAGGAAAAGCGTAAGGAATAACAGAGAAAAAAATATAGAGCACCATACAAAGTTAGTAGAGTCCTAGAAAGATGCCCAAACCTATGAAAACTGGCCTTATGACTCAGAAATATATTTTAAAATGATTCATATTGGCCAATTGAAATACTGATTATGATACATCAAAGTTTATCATTTTGACAACAACCTCAGAAACACACACAAGCCAAGTTCACTCAAGTAACAAGCCACACAAGTCACCCCATCCTGGATTTCCCTAGGTGTTGAGTTTTCAACAATGCACAGGTTTGCTAAGTTTTCCTATGTACTGGCTGAGCTAGGGACAAAAATCTACACATAAAACACTTTGCAAAAAATTGACCAGTTTTGAGTGGAAAAATATGATGTTTTCATGATGCATTTTTGGCCATTTCCAGTCGTGGGCACTAGGTCTCACCCACACAAGTGAGGTATCATTCATATCAGAAGAGGTAAGGCATCGTTGTGTGGAAGGTACTTTGTGGCTACCCACAGATTCCAGAACTTTCCATTACAGAAATATAAGATGTGTTTCTTTAGTCAAAGATTTAGGTTTGCATGGGATGCTGGGTGAAACAACTTGGTGAGAGCCATGCAAGTCACCCCATCCTGGATTTCGACAGGTATCTAGTTTCCAAAGTATACAGATTTGCTAGGTCTCCGTAGGTGCTGGCTGAGCTAGGGCCCAAAATCCACAGCTAGGTACTTTGGAAAAAAATTATACTTTTTCAGTGAAAAAAATGTGATATGTTGATGGTGCATTTTGGTGCCTTTCCTGTCACGGGTACAAGCCCTACCGCCACAAATGAGGTACCATTTGTATCGAGAGACTTAGGGGAACACAGAGTAGTAGAACAGGTGTTATTACCTATTCTATTTCTCTGTGTTTCTGCCTTCCGAATGTAAGCTAGTGTGTAAGAAAGAAAACATTTTGTGAAATACCCTACAATTCACTAGGTAGTATGAAAACCCAGAAATTCCAAGATGTGCAAATAACCACTGCCCCTGGCCTAAACTCCATATCTTGTGCCCATTTCAGAAATCTATTTATCACTTATATATTTTACCACATTAATTGCTCTATACCCAGTACACAATGAAAAACCATTGCAAGGTGTTGTTCAGTTATTGGCTACCTAAAGTTCTTTGAGAGCCCACACGCCTGTTATGGCAGGGTTTTTGGCTTTATTTAGCAGTGATATAGATCATTATTCTTGCTCGCATCTAGTATAGGTATTCTTAGCCTGTGTTGGCCCTTTTAAGCCCTTTTTCCAGACCTAGAAGAGGATAGCTGCTTAATATGCCTTTACTCTTGACTTTAACCTGTCTATTGCCTATTGGCTTTGACATATTAGACATATTGGTATGGTTTATGTAGGTATTCTGACAGAGCTAAGGAGCATTTCACCCCTTTCAGGCCTAAAGCTAGAGAGACTCCATCTTGATGGAAGCAGAGAGGCTTTTTAGGGCAAAGGCAATGTTTTCAGTTAAGGCTGTTGTGCTGGAGGGAAAATCCAGTTAGGACTGCTTCTTATCCGAGAAATGTGTTTTTCTCTTGGGCCCAGACGTAACATGCAGAGGCGCACTGCGGTTGCGTGGAAGCCTGGGAGCTGGCACAGGAATTCGGTAGGAGACAGCCCTCCTGTGGAAATTTCCATGAGGGGAGAGGAATCCATATTAGCGAGCTACAGGAGAGGAGGAGTGTTCATTCCAGCTTGTGTGCAGGTCAGTTCAGTTTTGGAAGTCAGTGCAGCGTGGTGTGCAGTTCAGCGTGGTGCTCAGACCAGCTTGGAGCACAGGACTGCTGGGAGCCCAGAACAACTTGGAGCTCCGAATAGCTTGCAGAGAGAGATAGGATGTCTGCTGGGAGCTGCAGAATAGAGTGCAGTTCTTGAATGGAGAAAGAAGGCAGACGATTACTGAAGATGAGGAGAGAGGAAGCAGTGAAGGCTGTCAGCTGGAGCAACTGAACCAGAGGCGTGGTGATGTGGTGAAGGAGGGAGAGACAGAGAGAGCCCTAATCCCACCAGAGGCAGAGAGAGAGAGCCCTAATCCCACCAGAGGCAGAGAGAGAAATCTTCCTTCTAATAGGTGAGGTAGTCTGAATTAGTTACACTTACACTTTCTAATCTTTTCCTTTTCAGTGGAGTGTTCCTGTTATGTTTAATCCTTCTCTTTCAAGCGGTGTGTTCTACCTATAGTCTTTGTCAGTTACATATTTGTATATGTGTATTTTATTAGTGTAATAATAAACATCCCCATAACTACAGTGCTTGAGTTCTTTCATGATAAAGTTATCCTGGCTTCAAGCCAGTTGCCGTTGAGCCACTGATGGATCAAAAAAAGGGGGGTAGGAGCGCTTAAATCAAGAGACAACTCAGACAAACTGGTGTGTAGCCCCTATTCTTGTTCACTAAAGGTAAACATAGCTCCTAGGTGAGCGCTAGATATGTGAATGGATGAGTAATCCCAATCAGGTAGGTGGTGATCACATAAATAGGGAGTGAGTGAACCTTTGATGCCAAGAGCAGAGAGTACACTATACAATCCGGACCCACATTCAAAGTTATTATTGTAGTTTCATCCCGAGTAGACAGCGGAGATAATATCCCAATATATATATATATATGTATAGGTGTTCATAGGAATGTGGTCGTCGTTGATATGCGGCGTTAATGAGAACACTGGGTGGGAGACCAGTGTGTAAATCCACCAGATTGTGGCTTAAATAAGTGAGAACGCCAGGGAGGATACTGGCGCTTAGTTTCGCAGGATCGCGAACAATTGGAAAAGGGAGCATTGGGTTCTGCAGGCCCGTGTGTAGACGCACCAGATTGTGTGTCAGATCTGCCCTAGGGTAGAACGGTCTGGGTCGGGGTGACCGCGAGGCCAACTGATGTAAATAAGTGTGGTGTAGGGTATGGATATCCCTAGTAATCAGTGAGTATTCTTAGTATCCCTATAGATTTAGTGGTGTTTTTGATAATATGAGCTTGTATATTGCGAGTTCCCTATCCTCAGGTAGGTACCAGGTGCCTGGATAGGTGGTCCTGAGGACGGAAGGTGAGTACGTTTTGGCTGGGTCATAGGGGCCCCTGGGGGCTGATCCCATCTAAACAGAAAATCCGGCCATTACATTTTGGCGTAGTCGGACAGTTTACGAACTCTGTGTGCCTGGCCATGTGTTTAGAGAGGTTCCCATGTGTTTTGAGTGAGTGCCATGAACGCCATTACATCTGGCGTCTACGAACAGTTTACGAAACCTTTGTGCCTGGCCATGTGTTTAGATTGTCTCCCATGTGTTGTGTGGGAGTGCCCTGAACGCCAATTACATTTTGGCGTAGTCGTCATCTTACGAAGCCTGTGTGTCTGGCCATGTGCTTAGAGAGTTGCCCATGTGTTCTGAGGGAGTGCCCTGCACGCTAGTTCCATCTGGCGTAATGTTGCAGTTTATGTAGCCTGTTAGACCTATTGGCTTGAACAGTTGCAGCGTGAGGAGATTGCATTACATCATGGCATTTGGTTTATTCAGGGTGGAAGGAATGGTTTTCATCTTGGTGTTTAAACTGTCAAAGTTGAAGGATGGCATTACATGAGGAAGTCAGTTACATCTTTGTGATGGTCCAATTGTATAAATGTGTGTAAAAAGTGCTTTTAAATTGCCTATTAAATTGCTTGCTGCATCTGCTTATGCTGTGCAATGTGAAATGTGTTCATTTTAATATGATCTGTGGAGTTTTTAGAATATAGCTCCTTGTAAATATGACTTGTGAATAGCGCCATTTTTATGTGCCTTATGAGGTGCATGTTCTCATGTTGATCTGTTGTGTTGCTTGTGAATGGTGCTTTGAATATATTCCTTGTGAACAGCGTGTCATTTTTTGAGTTTGTTTATTGTCTTGTAAATATGGCTTTAGAATAGTGTCATTTTATTGTGGCTTATGAGGTGCATGTTCTCATGCTGATCTGCTGTGTTGCTTGTGAATGGTGCTTTGGATATATTCCTTGTGAAAAGCGTGTCGTTTTTTGAGTTTGTTTACTGTCTTGTAAATATGGCTTTAGAATAGTGCCATTTTAATGTGGCTTGTGAGGTGCATGTTCTTATGTTAATTTGTTGTGTTCCTTGTGCATTGCGCCTTGGAAATGTTGTTTGTGAAAGGTTTGTCTTTTAAATATGGCTTGTGAATAGCGCCATGTGGTCATGGCTTGGACAGGGCATGTTCTCATTACGTTTGGCAGGAGAGAGCTGGATCTCTCTCGGGTGCTTGGGGATAACGTTTTTGAAAATATGTGTACGTGTCAATTGTAAACGTGAAGAAATGTGCTAATGATTTTCCCATGTATAAATGGACGCTGGGAAATGTTTCTATTTGAGCTGCCAAAGGGTTAATATCTTGAGTTGAGATGGCAGCCTTTATTTTTTACATGCTGTCAACATGCATGGTTATTTGACCTGACTATAAAAGTCAGTGGATTTTTTGATGGTTTGATTTTGACTTTTTTTTTCTTTTTGGTTCCTTGGTCAGCCTACGTGCTTTGTCAGTTTCTTGACGGAAAGGTAACATCTTGTGTTTTGAGGAGGGTTCTGTTCATTTCACATTCCTTTTGAAATGCGTCTACGAATTTGTGTGGGTTCACCTTGGAATTGATGTGGTTCTAAATCAACCTTACGGAGAAAGCTGTGTTCTTTTAAAATGAGTGAAATGTTAAAAAGATGGCCCGTTAGAATGCATGCTACGGGCTGTTTTCATTAATTATTTCTGTGAGGGGTTTCCATCTAGACAGGAATGTGATGGTTGCAATAATAATAGGTTTAGAATAATAAATCTTGCCCGACAGTGCGTGGTAACATGTGCTTTTAATTAGTGTGAGGCAACCATGTGCTTTTGAATGAAAAAAGTTAAAATGTGACATTATTATTTTCCCAAATGTGAATTAAAATGTATGCTTTTATAAATGTGAACTTAAATACAATGTTGAAATGTATCTGCATTTTATGTTGTTTTACAAATTATTTCTCTTTGACAAATAGACCCTACATAAGTGCTCATATTTTACATGTCTTGCCTTTAGTTGAATTAGTTGGACAAACGTCTTTTTTTTTAAAAAAAAAATTGGAGCTTTTTTAATTGGCAATGCACTGTAACAGAATTGTTTTTTTTTATTAATATTAGCCTCCGTTAGTTTGAGAATCAGGCCATGAGAACAGGCAAAAGGAATTTGTTTTTTGACCTTGGCAGACCAGCTGGTCTGTGCAGACGAGTTTCTTCCCTTCATTCTGCTAGTTTCGATCACGTCCCAGTGTGTTATGATTGGCTACAGTTCAATTTTCTTCCGCGCACGGCTTGTTTATTTAAGGGCGGGGTGGCCTGGCTCTTCCCTTGGTGTTAGTTATTGTAGGGAGCCTGGGCGGGCTTCTTTAATATGGAAAACTGGGAGGCTTGCAGTGCCCTGCTGATGCTGTCATCATTTGGCAGTATTACAATTTTTTTTCACATTGTAAGCATGGCTCTTGCCCTTAAGGGTGGGACTGGCTTAGTTAGGATTAGGGTATGTTAGGCCCCACTCAATGTTACTAAAAGTTAAATTTTGAATATTTTTAATTAATTAGGATATTTTCTTTTCAATAATGAAAGGCACCCGGGGTGCTTTTTAAATGGAAAATTTTATTTTACAAGAATAATGATACTTCTTCTCTTGTTTCTAGGATTGCTGCAGTTGGGGTGCCTGCGTGCGTCTGCCCACTCCCCTCCCACTCCCTTTATTTGTTTTAGCTTTTTATTTTCATGTTATTATTTTAGTTTATTGTTTTTGGATGATGGAACCAGACCAGACCAGACCAGACCGGGTGATGGATGGCCGCATTGGAGGATGCAGGGTGGTGGCCTACACTGAAGACTTTTGGACAGAATTTTAAAAAAAATGGACTGTGTTATTAATACCTTGGCCTGCGTCTTTTTATGGACATCTCTACGAGCAGGCCCCACTTTTTAAAAAAAAAAATATATAATACACATATGTTTTATTTGGGACAGAATTATACATGTATTTTGATGAATAATCCCTTGGACAATCAAGCCCCACTTTTAAAGAACAAAAAAGTAAAAAATGTTTTATTTGTAACAGTATTATAAAAGAATTCGGACTTTGAATAATCCCTTGGACAAGCAGGCCCCACTTTTAAAAAGAAATGAAACCCAAAAATGCTTTATTTGTTACAGGATTATAAAAGGACTTGATCCATACTCCCTTGTACAAGCAGGCCCCACTTTTTAAAGCAAAAAACGTGTCACCTATTATGACTAAGTTATTTAATTCCCTGGCCTGCAATTTTGACATCACTACAAGCAGGCCCCACTTTTAAAAAAAAAATATGTCACCTATTATAGTTTTTCCAAATGAAGGACTTTTTTGAATGATGGCGCACACATGTGCTCCACTGTGTGATTTAAGCTTGATGTTACACTAGTTATCTTGTAGATTGGGGTTGTAGTTTTTTTTACTGTTCTTGCATTTTCACCTTGATTGATCAAAGGGTGGTTACCTTACAATTTAGATGGTTCTGGGTGGTGTGTCTTTTAGTATGATTATGTGTTAATGTTTATCCAGACCTTGCAACAGTTTGTCATGTTTATTTCTCAGATTTCACTTTAAATTGACTAATGTCAGCAGGTAGGCCTCATTTAGGCCTATTGTTATTTTCATCTCACATATTAGCCCCTACACCAATAGTTTCATGATTCATCATTAGCTTAACTTGCCTATAGTAGGTAGAGCTCATTTAGGCCCTTTCTTGTTTTCTCATTAGAAGTTGAAACACATTTAGCCTTAAGTTGTCCGAAGTAGGCCCATTTAGGCCCCTTGCTGTTTTCATTCCACATAAGTCCCTACATCATTAGATTTCACCAGTTATCATTAGAAGTTGAGGAACATTTAGTTTGAGGATGCTTTGGTTAGTTTCTGTTGTTATCAGATCCAATCTCAGATATGTTTCAGCATTCAGGTCAAGGGTGCTTTGATTTGTTTTTAGGTTTCTATTCCCTACAATTGAGTTTTAGGTGGAATTTCCTTAAATTGTCATTGTTTTTAGGGAGTTTTTTAGGTTTTGATTTGTTGATAGATTGTGTTGACGTTTGTTTATTTAGATGTTATTGTTTGTTAGATGTTCGCAAGATAGGGATCTAAGGGTGGATGGCAGAGTTTTTTGGGCTTTATTTAGCAGTGATATAGATCTTAATCTTGTTCACATCTAGGATAGGTATTTTTAGCCTATGTTGGATAGATTATGTTGATGTTTGTTTAGATGGTTGTTGTTGTTTATAAGATGCTCGCAAGATAAGGATCTAGGGTGCAATGTTATGGCAGGGTTTTTGGCTTTATTTAGCAGTGATATAGATCATTATTCTTGCTCGCATCTAGTATAGGTATTCTTAGCCTGTGTTGGCCCTTTTAAGCCCTTTTTCCAGACCTAGAAGAGGATAGCTGCTTAATATGCCTTTATTCTTGACTTTAACCTGTCTATTGCCTATTGGCTTTGACATATTAGACATATTGGTATGGTTTATGTAGGTATTCTGACAGAGCTAAGGAGCATTTCACCCCTTTCAGGCCTAAAGCTAGAGAGACTCCATCTTGATGGAAGCAGAGAGGCTTTTTAGGGCAAAGGCAATGTTTTCAGTTAAGGCTGTTGTGCTGGAGGGAAAATCCAGTTAGGACTGCTTCTTATCCGAGAAATGTGTTTTTCTCTTGGGCCCAGACGTAACATGCAGAGGCGCACTGCGGTTGCGTGGAAGCCTGGGAGCTGGCACAGGAATTCGGTAGGAGACAGCCCTCCTGTGGAAATTTCCATGAGGGGAGAGGAATCCATATTAGCGAGCTACAGGAGAGGAGGAGTGTTCATTCCAGCTTGTGTGCAGGTCAGTTCAGTTTTGGAAGTCAGTGCAGCGTGGTGTGCAGTTCAGCGTGGTGCTCAGACCAGCTTGGAGCACAGGACTGCTGGGAGCCCAGAACAACTTGGAGCTCCGAATAGCTTGCAGAGAGAGAGAGGATGTCTGCTGGGAGCTGCAGAATAGAGTGCAGTTCTTGAATGGAGAAAGAAGGCAGACGATTACTGAAGATGAGGAGAGAGGAAGCAGTGAAGGCTGTCAGCTGGAGCAACTGAACCAGAGGCGTGGTGATGTGGTGAAGGAGGGAGAGACAGAGAGAGCCCTAATCCCACCAGAGGCAGAGAGAGAGAGCCCTAATCCCACCAGAGGCAGAGAGAGAAATCTTCCTTCTAATAGGTGAGGTAGTCTGAATTAGTTACACTTACACTTTCTAATCTTTTCCTTTTCAGTGGAGTGTTCCTGTTATGTTTAATCCTTCTCTTTCAAGCGGTGTGTTCTACCTATAGTCTTTGTCAGTTACATATTTGTATATGTGTATTTTATTAGTGTAATAATAAACATCCCCATAACTACAGTGCTTGAGTTCTTTCATGATAAAGTTATCCTGGCTTCAAGCCAGTTGCCGTTGAGCCACTGATGGATCAAAAAAAGGGGGGTAGGAGCGCTTAAATCAAGAGACAACTCAGACAAACTGGTGTGTAGCCCCTATTCTTGTTCACTAAAGGTAAACATAGCTCCTAGGTGAGCGCTAGATATGTGAATGGATGAGTAATCCCAATCAGGTAGGTGGTGATCACATAAATAGGGAGTGAGTGAACCTTTGATGCCAAGAGCAGAGAGTACACTATACAATCCGGACCCACATTCAAAGTTATTATTGTAGTTTCATCCCGAGTAGACAGCGGAGATAATATCCCAATATATATATATATGTATAGGTGTTCATAGGAATGTGGTCGTCGTTGATATGCGGCGTTAATGAGAACACTGGGTGGGAGACCAGTGTGTAAATCCACCAGATTGTGGCTTAAATAAGTGAGAACGCCAGGGAGGATACTGGCGCTTAGTTTCGCAGGATCGCGAACAATTGGAAAAGGGAGCATTGGGTTCTGCAGGCCCGTGTGTAGACGCACCAGATTGTGTGTCAGATCTGCCCTAGGGTAGAACGGTCTGGGTCGGGGTGACCGCGAGGCCAACTGATGTAAATAAGTGTGGTGTAGGGTATGGATATCCCTAGTAATCAGTGAGTATTCTTAGTATCCCTATAGATTTAGTGGTGTTTTTGATAATATGAGCTTGTATATTGCGAGTTCCCTATCCTCAGGTAGGTACCAGGTGCCTGGATAGGTGGTCCTGAGGACGGAAGGTGAGTACGTTTTGGCTGGGTCATAGGGGCCCCTGGGGGCTGATCCCATCTAAACAGAAAATCCGGCCATTACAACGCCCTACATGTATATCCCGGCAATCAGACATGTAATGATATATTGCTTTATTAAATCGGCCAAGAAGTTACAAATGAAAACATCAATCAATCAATCAATGCACTTGTAAAGCGCGCTATATACCCGTGAGGGTCTCAAGGCGCTGGAGGGGGGCCGCTACTGATCGAAGAGCCAGGTCTTGAGAAGTCTTCTGAAGGCCAGCAGGTCCTGGGTCTGTCGTAGGTTGGTAGGGAGAGTGTTCCAGGTCTTGGCGGTGAGGTAGGAGAAGGATCTGCCACCGGTGGTGGTTTTCCGGATGCGGGGGACTGTGGCGAGGGTAAGGTTGGCAGAGCAGAGGCTTTGTGTGAGGGTGTAGAAGCTGAGTCGGCCGTTGAGGTATGTTGGTCCGGTGTTGTGTAGGGCTTTGTGTGCTTGGATGAGGAGTTTGAATGTGATCCTCTTGTTGATGGGGAGCCAGTGCAGGTCTCTCAGGTGGGGTGTGATGTGGCTGTGTGGGGGGACGTCGAGGATCAGTCGTGCCGAGGCATTCTGGATACGATGCAGCCGTCTCAGGAGCTTGGTTGTTGTTCCTGGCTAGAGGGCGTTCCCGTTGTCCAGTCTGCTGGTGACGAGGGCCTGGGTGACGGTTTTTCTCGTGTCGGGGGGATTCATTTGAAGATCCTGCGGAGCATTCGGAGGGTGTTGAAGCAGGACGCGGAGATGGCGTTGACTTGCTTGGTCATGGAGAGGGCAGAGTCGAGGATGATCCCCAGGTTGCGTGCGTGGTCGGTGGGTTCTGGGGCTGGTCCTAGCGATGTTGGCGACCAGGAGTCATCCCAGACTGGTGGGTGGGGCCGAGGATGAGGACCTCCATCTTGTCTGAGTTCAGCTTCAGCCTGCTGTCCTTCATCCAATTGGCGATGGCCTTCATTCCTCTGTGGAGGTGGGCTTTGGCGGTGTGGGGGTCTTCGGTGAGGGATATGATGAGCTGGGTGTCGTCTGCGTAGGAGATGATGTTGAGGTTGTGTTGTCGTGCGACGTGGGCGAGAGGTGCCATGTAGATATTGAACAGCGTCGGGCTGATGGAAAATACCTGTGGGACGCCGCAGATGATCTCGGTGGTCTTGGAGCGGAAGGGTGGGAGGTGGACGCTCTGGGTTCTGCCGGAGAGGAAGGATGTGGTCCAGGCCGGGGAATTCTCTTGGATTCCGGCATTATGGAAGCGTGTGTAGGAGAGTAGGGTCTGCTTTCCTATGGTCACCCCATTTTTTGCTTTTTGCTTCACTGGTTTTCGACTTAATGTGGCTGTGGGCCTGCTAATCAGACCCACAGCCCTGCTGTTCTCTCTCTAAACATCACACCATGTACTTTAGGTACATCACCAATTGGGATTTGGGTCACTCTTATGAGCCCCTGTACAGTGTACCATAGGTACCCAGGGCATAGGTGCACCCAAGGCCTACCAGGGGCTGCAGCATATCTTTTGCCACCCCTGGCTGGCCATCCAAACTGACACAACTGGCTGATCACTCAGCTAGGGCAAGGTTGTGTAGTCACCCCTTGCTTAGATATAGTATTCCTATGTCTAAACCTATATCTGGACACATTTGCACCTATAAGTCACTCCTATGGCAGGCCTTAACAATCCTGAAGGCAGAGTGCTTGGTTTAATGTGAGATGGTGCTTTAGCATGAGCTGAGCCTGTCTGAAGCTTTCGGAACCATGTCCGTATAGCTGTTCTAGGATAATACCATACCACATGCTCTTAAGTGCATTATGAACCTCGCGGTTAAATGCTATCTTTAGTTTGGCTTTATCAAAACATGTTGTGTCAGGTGACATACGCTTTGGAATACTAACCCCTCACAAATTATGGTGACGGGGGTAGCATTCCACCCTTCTAGAGGGAGAAGACATGTTACTTCCATTAATCCCGGTTAAAGTTAACCAGAGTCTCAGCATCACAAAATGGATGCTGCTGCCACAGACACAAGTCTGACCTCCTTCTGCTGGGAGTCCTTCCAGCGAGGGAGGCTTAGACAATAGGTTTCCTGTCACAGGGAGGTGCTAGCACCCCCCCAGACAGGAGATAGTGTATTGGGGCAGGTAGGGCTGAATGAAATGAGACACTGCCTGGGGCACACAAGGTGTCCCATGCATAGGCCAGTTCAAACCGGTGCTGGGGCATTCCAGCCCCAGCTCTGGTGCAAAACTGGACAAAGGGAAAGGGGTGTAACCAGCCCATTCCTGGGTCCCACCCATAGGAGGGACCTAGCAGGTAATCCAGCCCCTAGATTTGGTATATAGGTAGGAGCTGAGTCCCGAGACTTTAGATAATCCTGACTGAAACTCTGATACAAAACTCTGGACCCTTCGACATCCTACTCGACGTAGGAGACTGAAGAATCTCCCTTGTGGACAAGGAGTGACCCCCCTTTGCAAGCAGGCACCATCAAGCGCTCAAAGGTTTGCTTTGTTGTTGCTCCCGCCGGAGCTCGAACACAGAGCCTGACAAGAACCGGACTTCCAGACATCCAACAGCCCGATCCACAGCCACAGCAAAGCTGAGACCCGTGGAAGCGACGAGAGACGTGGGACCGGCCATCTTGGAAAGTCAGCAAATTGCTTTCCATGCAACTTCTGAGGCACCCTCGAAGTTGTGCATTGGGGATTGAGAACCCCCATCCCCGAGCACTAACTGCACTGAAGATCACCTCTCCACACTCACCGAGTGCTGCGTGGGGCCCTTTTGCATTTTCCAGCTCAACGCGTCTGTCCGGTCACTTGCCTGGTGGCTAGTGGCCTCTGTGACGACAAAACCTTGACATTCCAATGCTGGTCTGGTTGCTTCAGACTGGCCCTTGCTCCCCTGAAAAGGAGCAGCCCATCAAACTTTGCTGGTCTGATCCAGAAGCCATCTTCAATTCCTACGTGGGTTGCATTTGCCAAGGCCTGTTGATTCCGAATCGAAAACCGACACTGCCAACAGCGACGTGCCCAGCTCCTGGTTGTCGTCAACACCTCCTGGTCCACGTGGCAGCGGAGACAAACTTCACGACAGCACCTGATCACTTCCCGACATCGCCTGGTTCCTTCCTGGTTCCATCCTGGTCACTGGCTAGTGACCCAGACTCTGTCCCCTCTGCTTTCAGGTACTCTTCATCCTCGATCCGCCCTTGGATCCAACCGGACTCTTCTCTCCTGGTCGCCTGCAGCATCTTTTCTCCAAGGCTCCATAGAACTCCATGACGAAACCCGACACACTTTGACACCTATGCACCCGCTTCCTGTGGGTGAGGTAACGCGAGTACTACGGTGCTCCTGTAAAGGTTTACACTCCTAGTGTCCTAGTTTCCAGTGGTTAGTTTCTAGTCCAGTCGGAAGACTCCTAAATCTTTAACTTTCTAACTTTACGTACCCATTGACTTCCATGTGTACATGCGCGTGCATTTAGACACTGCACCCGCATCCCGTGGGCTTCCTGCTCCCTAACAACTGTTAGTCCAGTGTAGCCCCAGTGATTCCCAAGGCCCTCGGCCTTACCATTGTTCGTGATGTGGTTCTTATACCACTATTTTAGTATATGGTTTTACGGGCCACCAGGGCCTATCCAAATTTGTGCAACTTTTGTATGTTATATTAAGTTACTTGTTATGCGCTTGTGCTTCTGTGCTCATAAAGAGTTCAGAGGGTTGTTTTAGAAATAAATACATATATATTTTGAATATATAACCTGTGTGGTGTCCTTTCATTTGTTATTAAAAGGTTTGCATGTGGTAAAACAGCTGGCTTCACATGCCCTCTTGAGTTTAGCCTAAGACTGCTTTTGTCCATGCTAACCCTAGGATAGCTGGTCTATAAGGTTGACTTTACAACCATCACCATGAGGGTCGTTTGGACTGGTGCAAGGTGCTCACTAGAATAGTGAGCATCATATACCAGGCCAACTTCTCACATTGGTGTGCAGCGGTTGGCATTTGAGCTTGCTGTTGTTTTACCAATTGTAATCTTTGCAATATCATTTGACAGATCATACAGGTACCTATAGGTACATATAACAAGACTAAGAATACTTAAGTTCTACTGAACTTAGTTGTTGTAGACCAAAGGGCCTAGAACACCCTGACTACAACTCCTAGGGAGGTTTAGTAGGAAAACACTTAGTGTAGGTAGGTGCACACTTCACACCTCACTAGATCATGTCTGGCACAGGTGAACCATCTGGATCTCTACCTGTGGTGAGTGACCCTCTCAGGGCACCCTCCAGATATGAAATCCTCTGCTTTCGAGAATTGAGACAGGGTTCTAACCCTACCCTTCAGCACCTGATGGAACTCCTAGATGAGAATGATAGACTCAAGGCCTCTGGCACAGAGCCTACAGGGAGAACAGGTGAGGGCATACCCTCCATAGAAGATGAGGCCGCTGATCCTACTGTCATAGATGGTGAGGAGGAAGAAGAGGAGGAGGAAGATTCTGAGGAAGAGGTAGACAGCCAGGCCCAAGTTAGGAGACTTAGCCAGGCTAACCTAAGCCTACATGCGGCTGGAGAATGGCTAGCCCTTCCCAGACCCCACAGTGGACTTAACCAGAGGTATAGGAGGGACAGATCTCACCCAGGTGAATCTCTCCACTCCAATGGCTCTAGAGGTTCTCAGAGGGGGATGACTTCCTCTCAAAGGAGAGAACATGAGGCTAGGATGAGGGAGGTCCAACTCAGATAGAGAAGGAAGAGCTTGCCCTAGCCCAAGCAAAACTTGCTTTGGCAAGGGAGCAAAAGTTAAGTGGATTAGATTCCACTGGTGGCAGCAATATCCCTAAGGATAAAGACAGGTCCCATGAGAATTCTAGGCACCTGAGTAAGATAGTGCCCCCCTACAAAGTTGGGGGTGACATCCACAAGTGGATAACTGCTTTAGAGTGGGCCTGCAAAGTACAGCAGGTCCCCCAAAGTCAGTGGGCAGCTATCTTGAGCCTCTCCTTTGAAGAGAAAGGCAGAGATAAGCTCCTCACAGTTAGCGATGAAGATGCTAATAACTACCCTGTCCTGAAGAGTGCTCTAATTGATGGGTTTGGCTTAACCACTGAACAGTACAGGTTGTTTTTCAGAGATACCCAGAAGACACAGACTCAGGACTGGACTGATTTTGTTGATTGTGCCACTACGGCTCTGGAAGGTTGGTTACTGGGAAGTAAGGGTAAGGACTATACAGGATTGTACAATTTGATCATGAGAGAACAAATCCTTAATAATTGTCAGAACCAGTTGTTGCACCAACAACTGATTGACTCAGATCTGACCTCTCCCCAAGAATTGGGAAAGAAGGCAGACAGATGGGTCAGAACCAGGGTTAAGCAGAAGCCTCAGAACCAAGGTGGTGACCAGAAGAAGGCAGACCAAAAGGGTGGAGATCAAAAACAAAAAGGACAGAAGTCTTCGTCAGGCCCCCAAAAATACTGCTAATGAGGGGGGGTCCCAAAATTTCAAGAAAAAGAAGAAAGAAGGTCCAAAGAAACCTTGGTGTAATTACTGTAAAACTGCCTCTCACTGGTTTAGTGAGTGCACCAAGAAAGGTACATCCCCTACCACTGCAGCCCCTAAGGCAACTGCACCCCCTAGTACAGTCAACAGTGGTAGTTCCCAACCCAAAGGTATAGTGGGGTTAACCATGGGTACTGAGGTGGATCCTGGCCTAGTCAGGATTCCAACTCAGGCTGTCCTGATCTGTGATGTGGACATGGCTATGTCCACTACTGTGAGTCCCAATACTTTGGGCAAGTACAGACAGACACCTTTGATTAATGATAAAGTGGCTCAGGCCTACAGGGACACATGTGCCAGTGTCACTATGGTGACACCTAACTTTGTGGACCCTGGACAGATTGTACTGGGTGATAATTACCTGGTGACCAATGCTAGCAATATCACTACTACACATAATGTGGCACTTGTTAATTTCCCCTGGGGAGGGGTAACTGGCCTCAAAAGAGTTGTGGTAAGTGCAGACCTCCCCGTTGAATGTCTTTTGGGCAATGATCCAGACAACTCAGTATGGTCAGAAGTGGAGTACAGGACTCATGCAGAGATGTTAGGTATTTCAGCACATGTCCTTGCTGTGACCAGGTCACAGGCCAAAAAGTGCCCACCTGAACCAGTGCTGGATCTTGAAACAATAGACCAGACACTACCCAGGAGAAAGAGCAAGAGGGTTAAGGCAGTGCCTTCCCCTTGCCTCAGGTTGAGGATCAGCGCTCCGAGGAGGATGATTCTGTGATCCAAGAAGGAACTGCCCCAGAAGAGCTTGAGCCTGAACAGGTTGAGTTTCTTGGGACAGGTGGACCCTCCAGGGCAGATCTGAGGCAGGCTCAGTTAACTTGCCCTTCTCTTAAAACCCCTCAGACAGCAAGCTGCTGCTGAGGCTGCAGGCAATACTCAAGGTACCCATAGAGTGTATTGGGTTGATGGGCTCCTTTATTCAGAGGCTAGAGACCCTAAGCCTGGTGCTACCAGAAGGTTGGTTATACCTCTGCAAGTTAGGGGCTTCCTTCTCACCTTGACCCATGATATTCCCCTTGCAGGACACTTAGGCCAGAACAAGACTTGGGACAGGCTTGTCCCTCACTTTCACTGGCCTCACCTGTCAGAGGATACTAAGGAGTTTTGTCGCTCCTGTGACACCTGCCAAGCCAGTGGCAAGTCAGGTGGTACCACAAAGGCCCCACTTATACCACTACCTGTGGTGGGGGTGCCCTTTGAGAGAGTTGGGATAGACATTGTTGGACCAATGGATCCCCAAACAGCATCTGGACACAGGTTTATCCTGGTGGTAGTGGATCATGCCACCAGGTACCTAAAGGCAATTCCCCTGAGGACCACAACAGCTCCTGTTGTGGCAAGGGCCCTACTTGGAGTATTCTCCAGAGTGGGCTTTCCAAAGGAGGTCCTTTCAGACAGAGGTACCAAATTCATGTCTGGATACTTAAAAGCAATGTGGAAACAGTATGGAGTAAACTATAAGTTTACCACACCCTACCATCCACAGTGCAATAGGCTTGTTGAAAGGTTCAACAAGACCCTAAAGGGTTACCTGAAAAGCTTAGGCGAAGATGGGACATCATTTTACCCTGCTTGCTCTTTGCTTACATAGAGGTCCCACAGAAGGGGGTTGGCTACAGCCCTGTTCAACTATTGTTTGGCCACCCTGTGAGGGGTCCATTGTGTCTTGTGAAGGAAGGATGGGAGTTACCTCTCAAAAAGCCTAAGCTTGATATTGTGGACTATGTACTTGGTCTCCGCTCCGGGATGGCTGAGTACATGGAGAGAGCATCCAAAAACCTGGAGGCCAGCCAAGAAATACAGAAAGCTTGGCATGACCAAAGGCTGTTCTGACTGAGTACCAGCCAGGGCAGAAGGTGCGGGTGTTGGATCCAGTGGCCCCAGCAGCTCTCCAAGACAAATGGTCTGGACCCCACACCATACTTGAGAAAAAGGGAGAGGTCACCTACTTGGTGAACCTTGGCACCCCTAGGAGCCCCCACAGGGTGCTTCATGTAAACAGATTGAAGGCATATGTGGATAGGGCAGACATGGGTTTACTCATGGCTACAGATGGGTAACAGGAGGAAGAGAGTGACCCTCTCCCAGACTTGTTATCCCAAAACCCTGATGATGGTTCAGTGGATGGAGTAGCCTTTGCAGGCAGCCTCTCTGAACAGCAGCAATGGGACTTCAGACAAGTGTTGCAGGCTCATAGACATATGTTTTCTCTTACACCCAGTCAAACTAACTGGTGCACCCATGAGGTGGACACTGGTGACAGTCTGCCTGTGAAGAATAAAATCTAAAGGCAACCTGACCATGTCAGGAATTGTATAAAGGCTGAGGTGCAGAAAATGCTTGAACTTGGAGTTATTGAGCCATCAGAGAGCCCGTGGGCCAGCCCAGTAGTCCTTGTGCCAAAACCTCATACCCAAGATGGAAAGAGAGAAATGAGATTTTGTGTGGACTATAGAGTTCTCGATGCTGTCACTAATACAGATGCTCATCCTATTCCAAGGGCAGATGAGCTCATAGATATGTTGGCTTCTGCCAAATTTCTGAGCACATTTGATCTTACAGCTGGCTATTGGCAAATCAGGTTAGCTGAGGAGTCCAAGGCCAAAACAGCATTCTCTACCCCCAGTGGACATTATCAGTTTGTGGTGATGCCCTTTGGTATGAAGAATGCACCTGCCACTCCTTGCTGGGTTGGATGACTTTTGTGCAGCATATCTAGATGATATTGCTGTCTTCAGCTCCACCTGGGAGGATCACCTGATCCACCTGAAGAAAGTTCTGGAGGCCCTGCAAAAGGCAGGCCTGACTATCAAGGCTACTAAGTGCCAGATAGGGCAGAGCGAGGTTGTGTACCTGGGCCACCTAGTAGGTGGGGGTCAGGTTCAACCATTGGAGAGCAAGATACAGGCCATACAGGACTGGGCTCCTCCAACTACCCAGACACAAGTCAGGGCCTTCTTGGGCCTGACTGGGTATTACACGGAAATTTGTGAGGAACTTTGGGTCCATTGTGACACCATTGAATGATCTGACATCCAAGAAGATGCCTAAAAAGGTTCCGTGGACAGTTAGCTGTCAAAAGGCATTTGATGACCTGAAGAAGGCCATGTGCTCTGCACCTATCCTGAAGAGTCCTGACTACTCCAAAGAGTTCATTGTCCAAACAGATGCTTCTGAATTGGGGGTGGGAGCTGTGATTTCACAACTTAATGTAGATGGTCAAGACCAGCCCATTGCTTTCATTAGCAGAAGGCTGACCCCTAAAGAGAAACGTTGGTCAGCCATTGAGAGGGAGGCCTTTGCTGTGGTTTGGGCCCTGAAGAAGTTGAGACCATACTTGTTTGGCACTCACTTCCTAATTCAGACAGACCATAAGCCCCTCTTGTGGCTTAATCAGATGAAGGGTGAAAATCCCAAACTGTTCAGGTGGTCCATTTCCCTACAGGGGATAGACTTTGCAGTGGAGCACAGACCAGGGCCTGACCATGGCAATGCAGATGGTCTCTCCAGGTATTTCCACTTAAAACATGAAGACTTATCTGGTCATGGTTAAGTTTAATATCCCTGCGTTTGGGGGGGGGGGGGGTTGTGTAGGAGAGTAGGGTCTGCTATCCTATGGTCACCCCAATTTTTGCTTTTTGCTTCACTGGTTTTCGACTTAATGTGGCTGTGGGCCTGCTAATCAGACCCACAGCTTGCTGTTCTCTCTCTAAATTACTATCCATGTTCTATAGGTACATCACCAATTTGGTACTGGACACCTTATCAGCCCCTGTACCATGCACTATAGGTGCTCAGGGCATAGGTGCATCCAAGGCCTACCAGGGGCTGCAGCATATCTTTTGCCACCCCTGGCTGGCCATTCAAATCGACACAACTGGCTGAACACTCAGTTGGCGCATCCCTATTTGGATATAGTATACCTGTATCTAAACCTATATCTGGACACATATATACCTATCAGTCACTCCTATGGCAGGCCTTAACAATCCTGGAGGCAGAGTGCTTGGTGTTATGTGAGATGGTGCTCTAGCATGAGCTGAGCCTGCCTGCAGAGGTCGGAACAATTTCCTTACTGCTGTTCCAGGATACTACCATACCATATACTCTTAAGTGCATTATAATCCTCGCGGTTATTGCTAACTTTGGTTTGGCTTTATCAAAACATGTCGTGTAAGGTGTCATACACTTTGGAATACCACCCTATCGCAGTTCTGGCGACGGGGGTAGCATTCCACCCTTCTAGAGGGAGAAGACATGTTACTTTACTTTAAACACGGTTAATCCTAACCAGAGCCTCAGCATCACAAAATGGATGCTGCTGCCCCGACACAAGTCTGACCTCCTGCTGCTGACCGAAACTTGGCAGGGGAGGCCTGGACTAAAGGTTTCCTGTCACAGGGAGGTGCTACACCACCCCAGACAGGAGATAGTGGATTGGAGCAGGGAGGGTTGAAAGAAACTAGACACTGCCTGGGGCACACAAGGTGTCCCATGCAAAATCCAGCCAAACTGGTTCTGGGGCACTCCAGCCCCAGTCCTGGCGTGAAACTGGACAAAGGAAAAGGGGTGTAACCACCCCTTTCCTGGGTCCCACCCATAGGAGGGACCTAGCAGGTAATCCAGCCCCTTGATTTGGAATAAAGGTAGGAGCTGTGCCAATGCACATCAGATTATCCTGACTGAAACTTATGAAACAAAACTCTGGACCCTTCGACATCCCACTAGACGTGGAAGACTGAAGAATCTCCCTTGTGGTCAAGGAGTGACCACCCTGTGCAAACAGGTACCATCCAGCGCCTCACCGTTTGCTTTGTTGCAGTTACCGCCAGAACTCGAGCAACAGAGATCAACAAGACCCAGCTTTCCTGCCTTCCAACAGCCCCATCCACAGTCCCAGTGAATCTGAGACCCGTGGAGGCGACCTGAAGCATGGGGCCGGCCATCTTGAAAAGACCACAAAGTGCTGACCGTGCAGCTCCCGAGGCTCTCTCGAAGCTGTGCATTGGGGTTTGAGAAGCCCCAGCCCTGAGCAGCTTTTGCACCGATGTTCTCCCCTCCACACTCACCGAGTGCTGCGTGGGGCCCTTTTGCATTTTTCTGCTCAACGCATTGGTCCGGTCGCTTGCCCGTTGGCTATTGGCCCCAGTACTGACGAACCCTTCAATTTACACCATCATCATCATCATATAACTTTATTCGGTTATTTGTAGTAACAACCATAAAAGCATATTTCATAAAACATACATTAGCACATACAGTCAAAAAGATTTTTAAAAGGTTTTTAAAAACAACATAGAGCGAAAAAGACACAAGCAGAATATACTATAAAAAGGAATATAAATAATTATTATTAGCTAAAAATATGTCTATCAATAACACCGTTACCCCTCCATGCTTTTTCTAAATTTAAGTGCTAGTTTTAAAAAGCTGCATACAAATAAAGTGCAGTCGCAACTTAACAGCTGAAGGTAATAAAGTGCGGGTCTGATTTGTGCAAAGTTCAGTTTTTTGAGGCAAGGTTTTAAGTATAGCCTCCGTGGTACAGTGTAATAGGGGCAAATAAAAAGAAAGTGTGCCTGATCTTGCGGAGACTTATTGTCACAGCCGCAAGCCGGCAACACTTGACCACGGTGGGTCCCCTTGGGTACAACTAATGATAGGTGGAATAGGTCCAGGCGGAACCTCGTCAGCAAGAAACGGTCGTAACCTGACATGGGCCAAGACAGGTATGGTTCCATGAACAAAGAGGTTTTTAGTAGCACGTGTTTCCGTACACTGACTTTCTTTAATTCACCATCCTCCCGAGCTTAATTCCTAGATGTAATAAAGATCTTCTTCACATTAATAACATCCAATTTCGTAATGGATTCTGGGTTTGAAAAAAGTTCGGGCCGCCCTAATTCAGTAAAACAGTTACTTAAGTACTTAAGCCAGGGAACTTTAAGCCTATTTTCCCATGTTAATGCTTCCCTCAAGATTTGCTGGGTAAGGGGTAGGTCACTGTTTAACCAGCAGTTTAGCCAGCAAAGTAAAGGGTTTACGGCTATTTTGTCACATAGATAGGGCATACCCAACTCTTCGTGTACAGAAAAGTTTGCTGTTCCCCTTGGAACCCTCAATACCTGTTTTAGAAAGTTATTTTCTACTACCTCCAGGTCTCCTAGTGGGGCGTACCCCCATAGCTCGCTACCATAGCATGCGATGGCAACGCTCTTGGCCTGGTAGAGTTGGAGCAGTGCAGCCACCGGGCTGTTTCCCATTTTTCTTGCAAAATCAAGTATTGCTGCATTTGCCCGGGTTACCTCCCCCTTTTTCTTTTGTACCGCCGTTCCCCAGTTCAGTTTGTGATCAATCAGTACACCGAGGTAAGAAAATGTTTTTGTTACTGGGATTTTTTCCCCGTTAACATTGAGGGAGTTTGGCTTTTTATTACCTAGGCCTACCTTCATTGCGTAGGATTTGGAGTTGTTAATGCCCAGATCTCGAGACTTCATAAACGCAAAGGAGTTTAACAATGTTTGAAGACCAATTGCAGTCCTGGATAACAGGACTGCGTCATCCGCATAGAGCAGAACCGGCAGACCTTTCCGTCTGACATAGGGGTAATCTGCTCCCGTATTTAGAAGATGCTCTTCCAGATCATTTATATATAAATTGAAGAGGAACGGGGCTAGAATGCACCCTTGCCGGACACCCCGACGCACTCCAAAGTCTCTCGTTACTTTTAGATCTTGTGTGTACCGGACATTTGCTCTTGTGACGGAATGCATATCTGCTAACAGGTTAATTAGGTTCTGCTCTACACCCATTTTGGCCATGGCGTCCCAGAGCCTACCGCGGTTTACACAGTTGAAAGCCGACGATAGGTCCATGAACGCCATGTGAATTGTACCTTGCCGGGCCATGGTGTATTTCCCTATGATCATATACAGGTTCGAACACTGGGTGACCGTAGAATGACCGGGCCTGAAGCCATATTGGATTGGGGATATTACTTTGTTTTCATCTGCCCATGCTACTAACCTGTTTAAAATTACTCCCCCCACTACTTTGACCACAGAATTAATTAAAGATATTGGTCTGTAGCAGAGGGGGCTATTGCGGTCTCCCTTCTTAAACACGGGTACTATGGTAGAGACCCCCCACGACTTTGGACAACCAGAGACCGCTGCTGCATTCATTACAGCGGTAAGAACAGGAGCCCATAGCGATGTACAAGATTTAAAAAGGTCTGGAGGGAGGCCATCTGGACCTGGGGCCTTATTACTTGTTAGCCCTTGGATTCCTTTTTCAACCTCTTTTATTGAAAAGAGCAAATAGTTCTCCTTGGGAACAACAAAACTATATTCTGCTTCAGACTCATTACTTTTAAAAATCGAACTAAAGTGGTTGACCCACTCCTCCTCTGGGATGTTTGTGCCAAGGACAAAATTACTTGGTTGGTCAAACAAGGGTTTATTTATAATTTCCCAGAACTTGGCGCTATTTCCCAAGGTTTTAGTGTCTAAAAGAGTCTCCCAAACACTTGCCTTTACCTCTTTCTTTCGTATAGCAAGAGACTTGTTATACCTGGTGCGCATGGCCTTAATACGAACCGGGTCTCTGGGTTTTGTTTTCAGGGCCATCTTAAGGTCTCGGCTGGCCTTAGAGCAGGAATTGTTAAACCATTTTGGGTTACTGTCGGCTTTCCCTTTAACTTCCACCATTAACAACGACCGCATGTCGTGTATGGGCACAGCACCCTCTGCTTCGCCATGCAAGCGGCCCGCGAACACACAAAAAGCCCAGCGAACACGCAAAAAACCCTGCGAACATGCAAAAAACCAAAAATCCGCAAATTCGCACGAATTCGCGGATTTTGCGGATTGCGAATTCGATTTCGTGCAAATTTGCAGAATGCAAATTCGCAAATTTCACCCATACTTACTCATGATCGCCGGTGCTCCTGTAGTGGTCTACACCTCTAGGGTCTAAGTCTAAAGTTTGGTAATTCTAGTCCAGTTGGAAGACTCCTAAAACTGTAACTCGATCACTTTCACGCACCATTGCCTTTGCATTGGTGCATGCGTGTGCTTTTAGCGCTGCACCCGAATCCCACGGGCTACTCCCGTCCTAACTGCTGTTAGTCCAGTGTAGTCCCAGCTATTCCCAAGGCCCTAGGCCTTACCACTGTTCGTAGAGTGATACTTATACCACTTTTTTAATATATGGTTACCTCCAGTACTTTTCTTTGCACTTCGAAGGCATTATGTGATTGATTTTTTTCAACTTAAACTATTTGATCATTATGATCATATTCTAAATAATGTAATAAACACTGGATGTTAAAAATAAAGTTAATACATAAGAACTATGCTATATTTTACTACTAAAAATGCAGCCACAATTGCAGTAACCTTGCAGTTAAAAGGGACTTGATTTGAATGGTGCCTCCGGTGCAGTGGCACCGGTGCCAAAAGCTCCAGGGACTCCACTAAACCTAGAGTATTGCAAATATTTAAAACTAAATAGGCAGTCACAATTGCAGTTACCTTGAATGTGAAAGGGTCTTGGTTTAAATAGTGCAGCAGGTGCAGTGCCACCCCGGCCAAAAGTTGTCATAACTCCACTAAACACCAAATATTGCTATATTTTATTACTAAACAGGCAGTCACACGTGCAGTTATCTAGCAAGCACTGGGGCCATGATTTCAATAGTGCAGCAGGTGCAATGGCATCAGGAGCTCCAGGCACCCTACTAAACACCAAGTATTGCTATATGTTATTCCTAAACAGGCAACCACAAGTGCAGTTAGCTTGCAGGCAACAGGGTCATCATTTCAAGGGTACAGCAGGTGTAGTGACACCGGGTTCCAAAGCTCTAGGAACCCCTCTAAATATTGCAATATTTTATTACTAAACAGGCAGTCACAAGTACAGCTACCTTACCGGCAATAGGGTCATGATTTGAATGGTGCAGCAGGTCCAGTGGCACCGGGGCTAAAAGTTGTCAGAACTCCTCTAACATCAAATATTGCTATGTTTAACTACTAAATAAGCAGTCACAAGTGATGTTACCTTGCAGGCATTAGGGGCATGACTTGAATGGTGCAGCAGGTGCAGTGGCACCGGGCCCAAATGTTGTCAGAACTTTAATAAACACATAATATTGCTATTACATCAATTCATTCTATTATTTCCCTCTTTCCTTTTTCAAAAGTTTGCTATTGATTACCAGCACTAAACCACTAGTAACAGCACAATATTTTGCTTTTTTTGTACATAAATGAGTCATAACACTTTAACAGTTTCTGTAACTTTTATTGTACAACTACTCAGCAACCTACAACTCACAACAAAAACCAGCCTATTATTGATCACATAGGTGAAACCTAATGTGTTTACCAATGCTTGTAGGAGTAATCTGCTCTGGAAACTAACAAAAAAACTACTGATTTCCTAACTTCTTGTGTATGGCAAAGGTTTACGCATTACTATTCCAGATATATTGACAATACATCCGCATATTGACAATGAAAACAAGGAACGTTACACAACCATAGGAGGGGGGAAAACATGGCGGCCGGCTAGGAAGCGGGTCGCGGATGTCCGGAGCAGTGGTGATTTCGATGTGAGAGGAGCGGTCGGTTGTCGGTGATTTGGAAGGTAGCACGTACCTTGATGTGAGCGGTGACTGTGTGGACACCACGGCGAGCTATCGGCTGATTCTGGAGGCCGTTTGTCGGCTGGATTCGGGAGACCCGCAGCGGATGGCGGAGAACTCGGCTTTGCAAACCGCTGAGAGTGAGGGGGCGGAGTCGCGTCATTCGCCGGCTGGGAGCTGGGAGCGAGCGGCGCAAGGAGTCAGCAGAGGACGCCGAGTGCTGGCGAAAATCGGGACACCAACAAGCGGAGGTAGGGGGCGAGGAGTGGAAGCTCTCACGTACATTCCCCCCAGTATACTGCAGAGGAGCAGCAATATCCGCACTGAGGAACCTAAACAGCAAGTTCAGGGCACCGGCACAGAGCAAGTAAGCAAGGGGCTGAAAGAGGGCGGTAAAACAAGATACCAATTGAGAAGTAGCAGACCAGAGGGACAGGACATTTTGGTGGGGGTGAATAATTTTGATAAAACACAAGGGGGCTTGATCTCTTATTCAGTAGAGGCTAAGAAGGGTGCTAAAAACGATGTGACAAAGGAAGAAGCATTTTCTAAGCCCACTTCTTGCAAACCTAAGGTCTCTCCTTCAAAGAAAGAAAGAAAAAAAAGGCAAAAAAAAGAAAAAGCTGGATTTAAGGCCCCAATAACCCCTTCACTCAACTCATATTTTAAGCCAGTCCCAAAAGTTTTGGTGTTGAAACCTGACTCTATCCCCCAATCTCAACTTAGGGCTGAGGAGGCAGTAGAGCTGGACGAGAAAGTTGATCATTCATTGAGTATTATTGAAGAGGAACGCGAACAGGACTGGTCAACCCTCTTAACACCAAACCCCTTTCAGGTTTTGGATATAGAGATGGAGGCAGATAAGGTCATTAGTCTTGACGCAGGGGCGTCCATTGAGCAATTATTCCAAACTACTACATCAGACTCATTAGCGGAAAGTTCAACTGTTGTCTCTGTGGAGCCAATAGAGAATGCGGGAGAGGACATATTTACAAGGCAGGATGAAACTCTGACTAATGGGAAAACGTTGATTCCCTCAGAAGAATTTGGCCCAAGTCAGCAAGAGAAATTTGCCTCAACAGATGTGTCGGTTATGCAATTGCTAAGGAAATTGGAACAGGATATTCATCTAGGTTTTGAAGCCTCTAAAAAGAATCAAGAGCGCATAAGTGCCACATGTACATTGCTAGAAGACAAGATTGATAAATTAACTATACGTGCAGGAGAGATGGAATCCGAGATGAAAGTTGTACAGGGAAGAGTTCTGGATAACCGCAAAGAGATAGAGACATTATATTCTAAAGATAGAGAATTAGATGAAAGAGTAGAAAGATTGGAAAACATGCAAAGGCGCAACAACCTAAAAATTCTTAAACTTCCAGAAGGAAAAAAGGGGACGGACATAAAGACTTTTGTTGTACAGTTGCTGAAGAAAGAACTATCACTAGTTGAAACTGAGGAAATGTTGGCCCGAGATATTCAACGAATACATCGTGATCCTTTTAGGCTAAATCCAGACCGTGCTAAGCCAAGAAAAATCCTGATCAATTTTGCGACATATTCGCTAAAAGAAAAAATACTGTCACTTGCTCTAAAGAAAAAGTCTATTATGATAGACGGAGTCACCAGCCACAGCAAATAGGCAATGGGAGATGGGAAAACGATTGATACCCTTAAGAGAGATAGGAGCCACGGCCCAGCTAAAATTTCCCGCTTTTTTAAAGGTTATGTGGCATAATAAGATGTATACATTTCGTACAGTTGACGAGGTAGATGCCTTTCTGGATGTTACTCAAGATGTATAGAAATAGAATACTGACCAAAGTATATATAAAATAATAATAAGAGACATCACCACTGAGACATCCACTGGCCTAGGCCATGGGAGTAATGGTTGGGTTTTCCGGGGAGGGAATTGAGTGTGAGGGGAGGGGAGGGAGAGGGTCAAGGGAGAAAATAAAAAAAAATATTCTTCATGAGCTGTCTTGCTGTGCTTTAATCAGAAGGAAAATTTGGGCACTACATGATAAGCATGACGAGCAGGGTTAAAATTAAGGAGCTAAGGTTCCTTACATGGAATGTTAATGGGCTTCGGGTTAAATCAAGGAGATTGCTAATTTTGAAATATTTAGAAGATTCACCAGCGCAGGTTATTATTTTGCAAGAAACACATTTAACACAAAAGGAAAGTAAAGAGATATTTAGTACTCAAAAGTGGATTGCAAATGCTATTTTTTTATCCCAAGACTTGGTTACAAAGGGAGTGGCTATTCTGATTAGAAGAGGATCTGACATAGTAGTAGAAAATAGTTCAGTAGACAGTAGAGGAAGATGGGTGATCTGTAAGTTACGACTGTCGGGTGAAGTGCTGGTAGTAGTCGGTTATTATGGCCCGAATGTAGACGATCCCACAATTTTAGAAAAAATTGAATTGGAGTTACTGGAATTTTCAGGTAAAATTATTATGGCAGGAGATTTCAATACAGTATTAGATGGCAAGCTGGATAGAACTGGTAATGTTAGGGCAATAATGAACAGTAAAATGACTGCTAAAGTAAAGTCAGTGATGGTTCAGCTAGGACTTTGTGATATTTGGAGACTTAAAGCAGCACAGCAGCTAGGATTTACTTTCTATAACAAAAAATACAAACATAATTCAAGGATAGATTTTTTCCTGATAGACACTAGGTTGAAAGAGCGAGTTATAAGTGTAGACCACATAGGGGCACATCTATCAGATCATTCTGCAGTGATTTTAAACCTAAGTTTGGAGTTAGAAGAGATGAGCTCTGTTTGGAGACTAGATCGTACAATTTTAGCTGATGAAGAAGTTTTAGAATCTCTCAAAGAAGAGATACAAGTTTTTTTAGAGGTAAATGTGGGTTCAGCTAAAGAGGAGATAGTGTGGGAAACATGCAAAGCATTCATGAGAGGTAGAATGGGGGTTCAAGGTGCAAAAAAACGAAGATTGTATTACAGCCGAGTTTCAAATTTAGAAAAAGAGATTCGAGAGTGTGAAATTAGTCGAATCCCCAGGGAGCTACTATTCCAGATGGTCCATGGGAGAAAAAACTTTTAGATATAAAGGTTCAACTCACTGCAATACTTACTCAAAGAGTTAAAGAGAGATGGGAAGCTAGTCAGTTGGCACACTTTTCATATGGAGAGGGATGTGGCAAGCTATTAGCATGGAAAGCCAAGAAAGATGTTATACGGAATCAAATTAAAGAGATTAAGAAACCGGGCACAGGACAAATTATAACAGAAAACAAACAGATTGTAGAAGCGTTTCAGGAATATTTTGCGAATGTCTATACAGAGGACCTTTGTCCAGAAAAGGCTGAGATTGAGACTTGGTTACCTTTAATGAAACCACTTGCAGCTAAGGATATGTTGGAGTTAAATAGGGAAATTACCCAAGAAGAAGTTATGAAAGTGATTAAGGAAAGTAAAAGAGGGAAAGCCCCTGGGCCAGACGGTCTACCCGCAGAAGTTTATAAAGCCCTAGGAAACACGATGGTCCCCACTTTGTGTCATCTGTATAATAAAATTTTTAACCCCTTCCATGCTGGTGACGAACCCTAGCCGTCACGCTCTGCGGCGCTCGTGTGCTGATGACGGCTGTGGTTCGTCACGGCCCCGCCCTGTTCTTTTGTTTACCGCACAGCGGCGGAAACGGCCCAGCATGGAAGGGGTTAAAGGGGAAGTGACAATTCCAAGCTCATGGAATGAGGCAACTATTGTCCTAATACTTAAACCAGGGAAATCTCCAAAAAAATATGGATGCGTATAGGCCGATCTCACTTTTAAATTGTGACTACAAATTCTTCTCTAAAATTCTAGCTGACAGGCTCGGTAAAATCATCCATAAATTGATCCATGAAGATCAAAGAGGTTTTATTAAGATGAGGTATCTAAAAGAACTCACTTACTCTTTGATAGGTATGATAGATTTAGCCTCTAAGTATGAATACCCCTTGGCAGTGATTGCGTTAGACGCTGCCAAGGCCTTCGACCGAGTTAATTTTGTATACTTAAAAGCTCTCCTGCACTATCTCAACCTAGGAGACAAATTTACGCAATCCATTTTTTCCTTGTATTGTGCACCGACATCGCGAGTACTTGTAAACGGAACTCTTACACTTCCTATTAGAGTAATGCGGGGTACCCGACAATGATGCCCCTTATCACCTTTGCTCTTTAATATATATATAGAGCCTCTTGCATGTAAAATTAGAGCTTCAGAAGAGATACCCCCCTTTGCTGTGATGGACTGGTCAAAGAAACTTGGGTTATATGCGGATGATATTGTTTATTCTTCTAATTTAGTTGGATCCTTGGAAAATTTAGTAAAGACAACAAAGGATTTTGGTAAGATTTCTGGATATCAGTTAAATCAAGAAAAAACTGAAATAATGACTTGGAATCTTAATACGGGAGGGATAAAAACTACAACCGAAATGAGGTACCTTGGAGTTAGGATCACTCAAAAAATTGAAGATTTGGCAAAAACTAATTTTGATAGAGTGAAGAAAGAGGTGGGCGACACGCTAAAAGGCTGGATGAATTTACCCCTGTCAATATATGGAAGATCTAATCTTGTAAAAATGGTGATTGTACCTAAAATTACTTTTTTGTTTGAGACTATTCCGTTGGGTTTTAATAAAGAATGGCTGGCGAAGCTACAGAGCATGATAACATCATTTATTTGGGTGTCAAAGGCCTCTCGAATCTCATGGAAGAAAATAAGGAGGAGAGTAAATAAAGGAGGGTTGGCGGCTCCAGATATACAAATTTATGCATGGGCTTTTTGTTTAAAAAACTGCAGGATGTTGTTGGGTACCCTTTTTAGTTCTCAGATCCGCGGACTATTTGGGATAATGCTGAAGAGATCAGGATATCATGAGTTTGGTTATTTATATAAGTTTGCAGACCCTAAATTTTTCAAAAAGGTGAGACTCAAAACTTTGAGAGACTTGGCCGAGATATGGTACAAAATCAGAAAAATATCTAAGCTCCCTTATTTTAGCTATATGGCTCCAATATGGGAATCTCCTGGAGCTCCTTCCTGGACAAGAGATGCGCTAGCATTAAATCTGAAAAAGGAACCTGCCTTGCAAAGGTGGAAAGATTTGTTTCAAGACGGCAATTTAATTTCTTGGGGTTCTTGTCAGCAAATGTGGGGCCCAGTTTTTTCGAAATACAAATACTTACAGATTCAAAGCTGGGCAAACCATTTGGAATCGGAGATTGGAATGGAAAATGATTTTGAGTCAAAGTTGGAGTCAGGGGCTTTCAAGAAGGAAGTAGCTTTCTGGTATTGGCGAATACTAGAAATGGAGGATGGATTATTCGATCTACCAGAGACCCTGTGGAAGGATAGCTTGCCAAGGATCGCGACAGAAGACCAATGGCAAGTAACTATGTGCATGCTATATAGAATTGTTAAACCTGCAAACCTAAGGCGAAACCTTTTATTTACCATTCACAGGGCATACTGGTCTCCGTATAGACTCTCTAAATTTAAGGATGGAGGGATTGTCGGATGTCCAAAATGTAAAGCTCCAAATGTTGATGACTTACACATGTTTGTATCTTGCCCAAATATCAAGCAATTTTGGATTGACGTGAGTAATTCTCTCTCCAAATCTTTGAACCAACGCATTGAGGTAAGCCCGGAACTAATTATTACTGGGAGATATGATTTACAAAATAGATTTTTGAATAACAATGTTAGACTTATTTTTTATGCTATGTTGCTAGCACGTCGAGAGATATGTAAACTATGGGTCTCACCACTTAGTCCCATCTTAATGGATTGGATTTTAGCCATGAGGTACATGGCTAAGCTTGATATGTTAGACCGCTCTAAAAGAAATAGAGGTTTTTGGGTACCCTTCCTGTTAAATTTTGGTTAAGTTATATTTATGTTAAAGTCCGATGATTAAGCCCGTGCCTGTCTCGCTGGTATATGGACTATCCTAGGACGATAAATAGAGATGGTGGAGGACACACATGTTGGGTTAGGTGGTCAAGAAGGATAGTTTAGAGCAAGGCCAGACTCAAAAATATGTGTTGTCTACGCCCCATTACTCTAATCCAGCCTAAAGAGACAATAACAGCCCAGTGGTGGATTAGAAAGAAGTTACGGGCGGCAAGACGGCAAATGAGGATAAAAAAAAGAAAGAAAAAAAAAACATACATCCCCATATTGAAATAGTCATGCTGTAAGTAATACAGCCAGAACCAATCCTAAGGTAATACATCCCCATCATGAAGTCATCATCGATTAGTACTCCCATTCTAAAGATAATTTGGTATCATCCTTGAGTAATACTGCCTCATTCTGAAGTCATTACAAGATCATTCTGTAATAATACAGCCCCATCCTGAAATACCCATAGGAGCATACTGGAGTAATCCAGACTAATCCTGAAATCATTCTGGGATCATCCTGCAGTGGTAAGGCATCATCACATATATGCCAATTAAATATTCAGGAACTCATCCTGGAGTAATCCAGACTATTCCTGAAATCATCATGGTATCATCCTGCAGTAGTACAAGATCATCACATCTTTTCCACTGCAGTAATCGGGCACTAATCCTGAAATAGTTTCTCGGATGACTCTAGATAAAGTCATCTCATTGAAATATTCTGCCCTGTGGGCATACTTCAGGCTGGTTTCGGATGACTTCCACAAATAATTGCAGGAATAGCCTGGCTGAAGTCATCGCCTAGGATGATCTTCCTTTTTGACTTGGGCCCTGCAGGGCAGCCTCGGAGCAGATCAGATTTCCCAGGGGGTCTGCGGCATCTCTGCAACCAAACACGAATCCTGCAGGAAGAAAGATTTATTGGAATCCCTGGTCTGCGAAGCAGCCACTTCCGTAAAGCAACGGGGAGTGAAGTGCAATCTCCTGAACCCCATTTTGAATCCCCATGAAAGGCGTTTGATTGTTGAAGTCCTCGGGCTCTGCTGGTCGAAGACTAGTAACAGGAGCATTGAGGCGCTTCATGAGGGCTGCGCCGGCGATGGGACAATCTGCGCTGTCGCCTACACCAGCTGACTGCAGCAGCGATGACATTAGCGCCGAAACACTAGCACCAAACGAGATTTTGCACCAGTGGTTTGATGTTAATGAAGGAGCAAAATTGCCTCACAGGAAGCAATATATTTAATTTGCCTCCGGTGACCCATTTAAATAAGTCAGAGCAGGGGAAGCTTCATTTACAATGTTTGCTAAAAACATTCAAGCTAGAAAGCTGACGCGCACCCCGACCATCACAAATTAACGTATTCATTCTCACCTCAAATTCGAGAGGATTTTGCTTTGTGCAGGTTCATTGCCTTAATGTGAGCGCTAGATGTTTGACCACCTTCAGTCAAGCTGTGGCTAGCGTGCTCCATTTCACAGCATTAGCTCGGCCAGAGCCAGATTGGCTTGATGACCCCAAGGCCACATTGTACCTACCAGGCCACATCTGGGGCACGTGGCTAGTAGTGCCTTACGTAACGTTGTATTCTCAAATGTTGTTGAAGTGGCGATGACCGCATTTTTATCTCTATAGTACGTTTTCGTGTGCATTGCTGGTGCATTTTTTTTCCTGCCATCTTTTAAGAGTTTGTAACCCAACCAACGGAACACATAGGGCCCGATTCACAGAATGAACTTAAGACTCAATCCTAAACTTACTACTATTTTGGTATTCACAGAATGCACTTACTACTTTTGGTATTCACAGAAGTTAGGATTTTGCCTTAAGTCTGTCTTAAGTTTGTCTTAAAACAAACTTAAGACAAAATCCTAACTTCTGTGAATACCAAAAGTAGTAAGTTCATTTTGTGAATTCCAAAAGTAGTAAGTACATTCTGTGAATACCAAAATAGTAGTAAGTTTAGGATTGAGTCTTAAGTTCATTCTGTGAATCGGGCCTGCTGGGTGCAACATGGCTCAGTGAGCTAAGCCCTGTGACCAGCGATAGACTTCTGATGGGGGCAGGAAATAGTATCGTAAAAATATGTAGAAGGAATGCGGAGACATGATGCAGTGAAAACTTTCCATTAAAAAACTAGGGGGCATATTAGCAACAATGTGGTGAAGAGAGGTGTTGGCCGCCTTGGCTTAACGCCTCTCTTCGCCACTTCGGAAACGCTAGGCTGCACCATATTACCAAGGATATGGTACAGCCTAGCGTTTCCCCCTGCGATGGCGATAAGTTTTGCAACTTAACGCCAGCGCAGGCAGGGAAGATTTGTTTATGTACAGGAAGGAGTTCCTTCTGGCAGATAAACAAAGCCTAAATGCTATTTTGTAATTTACATGTGTGCTGCTTTATGCAGCACACATGTAAATTACAAATTGGCATTTTTAAAAAGAGGTTTGTTTATGTACAGGAATGGACACCTTCCTGTACATAAACAAACTTTGGCATTTTGCTTTTTCCATGTGTGCTGTACAAGGCAGCACACATGGAAAAAGCAAAAACGGGGTGAAATGAAGCATTTCTCCTCGTTTCGCCACCTTAAGAACAGGTCTGACCTGTTCTTAAATTCGGCACTGCCACCTATTATCGCCAAGTTTGATAACAGGTGGCAGCGTCGAAGTGAATGTGGGTTGTGGTGGAAAGCCCAGCGCAACACCCACTGCACGCCCCCTTTCACGAGGAGTTAACGCTGCCTTGATAATAGGGCGATGCAGATATCGCTGCGTTATCGTCAGAAAAGTGCCGATAACGCGGAAATAAGGGGCTTGTTAATATGCCCCAACGTCTTTTCTTTTATAAGAGACCATGTATATATTGTGCATGTCACAGAGTTGTCTTTTAAAAGATAAAGGACATTCTTCATCAGCTAGCCAGAATTCAACTCTGTGACATACATGCTATGAGCACGTGTACTGCATGTGCAGTAATCCACTGAGCTGCCTTACTATAATGTTTTGGAAGATGCTTTCCTACAATAAAAGCAATGAATAGAAACACAATCCAATACAAGAATTCATTTAAGAGTTGATAGGCTTCGGTTTAATGCTAAACAACCCATATTAACAACAAAATCTGAATCTATTGCTAATTTTCTAGATGAAAACAGCTTATCCAGGTGCAGTGAGGCTTAGGGAAAGTGTGGGGGCACTGTGCGCAGAGCAGAGATACACAAAGAAACGCTCAGGTTAGGTTTTCCTCTTCTGTTTGCAGTGATCGACCCAGTTCGACCCAGTTCAAGGTGTGACAACACACCGAGAAACAGGATGAGGTTGGAGAGCGCAAGAAGCTCAAAAACATGGAACAACATAACATTTCTGTGGCCGAGTGTCTTGAGAAACTAGTGCACCATTGAAGATAAAAAGAATCGCAGTAAACAATCGGGACGCAGAGACAACTGGTGCATAAAAATACAGACAGAGACACACAACAGGCCTTTTGACGAATGGTGTTCCCTCTAGTCTGTCGCGATAGGGGCGCGCTCAGAAAGGCTTCTTTTTGTTCGGGGTGCTCGCCCTGTTGCTTATTGATACAGGCAGCCTCTCCAAAGCAATCCGCCCCACAGCCAGACACAGGGCTGATGCACGGGAGATCAGAGCTTCCATCCTGCTTGATCCCATCTGCCTTATGCATTATGCATGAAGGGGGTCACCCGAGGAGACGGCCTTCTGCCTTCAGAAGGGCTCCGGTTTCAAGCACCAGAGGAAGGAATTAAACACAAAGCCGCAGAAATCTCTTCCAGTCGAGAGATGTTTGATGGCTCCTTTGTTTTAGGCCGCGCTGGGATCAGTCACCTCCCTGCCAGGCTCTCTCCTCTCGTCTGCCGAGTCGTGATTGAACCTGTCAGCTGTAGATACAGGAATTTGGATAAAAAACGTAAATAAATATAAGGCCAACACTCTACCTCTGATTGCCCATCTTTGGAGCCTTCTTCGGACATGTTTGCCCTAATTTGACATGGTTTTATTACGTAACGCGTTTGCTTGAATAACAAGGCGAGGAGGGAAAGGAGGAGGGCCACCCCCCCCCCCCCAAGTACGTCCGTCAGGGAGCGGTAAAAAACAGATGGCACACTGCAGCAATTAAGTGCGAGGAAGCGGAGGAAAACTGTAGTTAGGCGCTGCTGCTTCGGGACTACACGCAAGATACCACTGGATCAACAGCCAACAGAAATCAAGAAGACAACAGCAATGCGAGACTTAAACCAATCACAAGAGGCAGGAGAAATTACACAGAGTTGAAGCCACTATACAGATTATTCTAAGTCTTGCTGAGACAGCGCATGCAACGCATGCGTTGCCAAGGCAAGACCTAAAAAGGAAGGGCCATTCCAGAGTATCAAAGGCCTTTGTGGCGTCAAGCAGGGCAGCCACTGAAGGGTCCGGACGGGCAATGAGTGGCATGAGAAGGAGTAGACGCAAAGTGAGCAATTTGGCAAAAATGTTGTTATCCGTATTAATAAGTGACAGAGGGCGGTAAGAATCTCATAGTTTGGGAGGTTTGTCAGGTTTGAGGAGAAGAGTTAGCATAGCCTCACGGAGCAAGGGAGGGAATTGGTCACTCTAGAAAGATTCATTACACATGGCAGCTAGATGGGGCACTAGAAGCGAGGCGAAGGCCTTGTAAAACCAGACAGGCAAGCCATCAAGGCCAGGGGCCTAGTTATTCAGCACTCCGTTTATGGCGGCAAGTATTTCCTCTTTGGAAAAGGGCACGTTGAGGAATTCCCGGTGGTAGTTTTCAAGCCACAGAAGCTCAAGAGTGTTGAAATACTGGTCAAGGACCTCATGCGGGGGACGTCCCGCAGTGTATAATTGCTTGTAAAAATCCATGAACCCCACCTTGATTTCCTGGAGCCCAATAATATAAGATGCAAGGCGTGGAGGGCAGAGAAGAGAAGCCAAGGTTTCATCGGCCCGATCGCCCTCGCCGAAGCGGCACGCTTTGGCCTCCCTGCCAAGAAACGAGAGCTCTCTGCTGGCCTCCTCTGCAAATTCAGTGTGTTTCTCGTGGAGACAAGCAAGCGTATCGGGACCAGGGTCAAGTGCATGGGAAGCCTCCAGAGCTTTAATTTCCGATTCTAGTTTATCGAGAGTGCTGCGGATGGAGCGTGAGACCCCGGATTGTTTAGAGATGCATTCACAGCAAATAACGACCGTGAAACCCTCGAGGGTGGAGGGAGAGTCCACAAAGCCCTCATTAAGCTCAAAATAGTTGGTGATTGCGGTCTGAATCTCATCGCGGAAAACAGTATCTCGCAGCTCGTCAGAGTGAAGCCGCGAGGAGAAGACGCGCGGAGGGGAATGCAGTATCCGGAGCCCAAGCTGCACAGGTGCATGATCTGAGAGGGTGTGCGCCATGTGATCAACAAAGGTGAGCTATGAGAATATATCTGGGGAGGTTCTCCAAAGATCCAGACCAACAACACCGGTTGCCGGTGATGCAAGTTCCCTCGTGGGTGTCAGGGTGCATGTGTCGCCAAGCGTCATATAGGGAATTATCAGTGATAATGGAGCTTAGGGGTGCTGCAGAGCATGGGTGGGAGGCATGTGGGCCAGAGCGATCTAAATCCTTGGATAGTGTAACATTAAAATCCCCCCCAGAGGAGCGCAGTGGGGCCAAGGGATGAGATATATTATGCCACACCTGCACAAAGAAGTCTGGGTCATCGTTGTTTGGGCTGTAAATAGCAGCAATCGTCAAAGGTTGGGCCTGGAGGAAATTGGGGTAATAACAAAGCACCTATCAGGGTCAGTTATTCCCTGGGAGATTTGCCAAGGTAGTCTCCTGCGTATGAGAATAGAAACCCCCGAGAATAGTTGGAATAGAACGAGGAATGCAGTTCTCCCCAGTGCCGTGAGTGGAGCCTGGCAGCAGAGGCGGGTAGCAAGTGGGTCTCTTGGAGCAGGCAGATGTCCACTTTGTGCCGAAGGAGGTGTGCGTGTATTAATCAAGTCTTATGGTGGCCACCGAGACCTAGAACGTTCCACGTCCAGACTAAAGTGCCCTTCATAGAGATGCGCAGTAGGGAGTAATTGCGCAGGTTGTGGTGGGTATAGCCAGGACCCTTGTACGGGTGTGTGTTCTAGTGCGGACCGACTGAGGAGAAAATGAGCAGTGCATCAATCTGGGAAGTCCAAAGCAACAAACAAAAGCACTCCGTGATGGACAACTAGGCTGTGGATGGCCATCATTGAAGCCGAACCCAGGTAGAAATATGCCAGTAGGTTACATGCCTGGGGGCAGGACCGTGGGAGTGTGCGCACGACGAGTTAGCACGGCATGGTGGAACAAACAAGGGGTGGCATCTTGAGGTATGCAATAGAGCAAAGAAAAACCAAATAGCAAAATTAAATTCACCTCAAAAGCAGGCCACAGATCCCATACAACCCCCCACCCACACCAACCCCCAAAGCAGGTTGAGAAACCACCCACGACCACCCTAGGGATACTCAACTTGGAATGGGAGAGAAAGTGTTCAAAGTGGGAGTCATCCCCGTGGAGGTATGGTGATGCTCTGCGAACACCCCTGCTAATGTGGCAGGGTGGCCAAGCTAACAGGAATAGCAGAAAACAGTATATTCAAAGTCTTACAACGGAGCAGTGGTTGCTAGCCCCTGAGCATTATTATGAAGGGGTATGGCATCTTGGGCAATGCAGTGTGAAGACATTCAGAGAAAACAGGGAAACAAGAAACCAAGTGGGTGACAGCATTTCAACAATACCACTGAAGGAGATTTAACCAGTCATTGTCACTCAGGTAGCCGGACACAGGTTCTTGAAAGTTTGCTGGGGTGGAGCGGTGGGAGCGATCCATCTTCTTGGCGAAGATGAGGGCAGCCTTAGGATCTGGAAATATGAGAGTCTTGGATCCTTGCCTGATACTCAGCTTAGCCAGATACGCCAATAAGTACGGGATCTCGTGTTTTTGGAGAATGCGCTTCACAGGCAGGAACTCACGGCGGCGGGTCACCTGTACCACCAAGGTGTAGTCCAGCTAGAAGGACAGAGAATTGCCCTGATGGCGGATCTCACCTTTCTCCCTGGCCGCCCTGAGGATTGCGTTTCGGTCCCGTGAGTTTAGCATTTTGGCTTTTATAGGGCGGGCCGGCAGTCCAGGGGCTGGGCGAGGGCCGAAGGATCGGTGGGCTCGCTCCACCATGAAAACCAGAGAGAGCAGATCATTGAAGAGTTCATGCACCAGGCTCTCCCAAAATCCTCGATACACGCGATGTTGGTGAATTCGGGCACCCCCGTTATGCAGAGTTTGCTCCTACGAGAGCGCGACTCCAAATCCTCGATTTTGGAGCGTATCAAGTCCAGGATTTCTTCCATTTGAAGGAGCTTCTGATGGTCTTGGGTGGCGGCGTCTTCCACGCCTGAGACCCTAGTTTCGACGTGTAACAGGTGGTTGTCGTGTGAGTCCACTCGCGACTTAACCACATCGAGGCGCGAAGACAGCTGATCAAGTTGGGCAGCTATGCCAGAGAAGGCGGATTTGACCTCCAACATGATGGACTTAAGGTCGTTCTCACTGGAGGTGATCATCTCCGTGGAGGTAGCAGGATCGCCTCCTACCGTAGCTGCCCCGTACTTGCGTCTCTGGCGCCGCTGATGGAAGGTAATCCGGGGTTGTTTAGGGTCAGCCTTGCCCATGGCAGAGATGGGCAGGGAGCGCAACCGGATGCCTGAGTGACAGCGCACCAAGCTGCGTAGCAGGTGAACAAGCAGACGAAGAGATGGGGCCCAGAGCAGCACCAAGGCGAGTTTCAGGAAGCGTTATTCGACTGAGCAGTAGGCAGCAGGAGAAGTCCAGGGAGTGACTAGGCAGATGGAGCTGGGGGTGCACTCCCACAATGGCTGGCAGAGCCCTAGGAGGGAATCACTAGCAAGATTACAGAGGGCAGTGCCCATGGTGGCTATGGCAGTATGGCGCTTGGTGGGGGGATGCAGCCAGGGGGAGGCAGGACAGCAGGGAGACGAGGGGGAAGCGTGGCCCACCACACCTAGCCAGGAGTCACAGGGCCGAAGGGTGATGTGACAGGAGTCGCGTGTGAAGCAGAGGTGGGGGCCACCGTGCAGGTACACACGCTCCCCCAACCCAGCAGCCGCGCTTCCCCGCAGGAGTTCCACTTACCCCAGTGAGCAGGGCACTGGCGTACACATAGCTGCAGCCGGTGCTTGATGGTGCCCGGAGTCAGGTGGGGAATCAGACTACTCAGATGGCTGCTAGGTAAAGCAGCAACATGCAGGACCCCTTGCCAATGACAGGATCAAGGCAGTGGTGATTCAAGAGGAGGGCATGAGCAGGAGCAAGAGTGGCGCTGGTTGCAGGCACCATGCAGGCAAACTCAATCTTCACGTCAGGGGCAGCTGGGCCAGAGCAGGAACCTGGAAATGGACGGCCCACTGAGGGAGCTGGGCCCACTTAACACAGGCGGCTGTTCAAGGAGGGCCCTTCCGGACTAGAGAGGAGGCCGAGTACCGCTATGCCGGGAGGCAGCAAGCAGCGAGGATACGCGGGGAGCGCCGCCTGCGACGCCCAGCCTGAACGGTGTATGCGCAGTTTCAGCGGGTGCCGGACCACGAAATGGCAGCTGCTAGATGAGACAGGCAAGGCCGGGTGATGCAGCACGCAAGCCCCCCCCACGCCGCCTGGGAACCCCAATGGTCGCAGCACCCACCAGTGTCCACAGTGATTGTAGGAGGGGTCGCACCCCCAGGTAGGTGCCACAGGAAAAGCAGAGGAGAAACAAGTAGACCCCTCGGTGATGGCGGTAACCTCAGCCTCGAGGAGCAGATCTCACCCCGGGAATGGCAGAGGGGGTCACTGAAAATGTCGTTCTGCGCCCACGGACAAGGTGAGTGCGGAAATGCCGGAGCGGGGCAGAGATGAAGCTGTTGTCTGCAGGATTTTGTAGGATTACATGCTTGGGCAGCAGAGCCCACTTAAAGTGTGGCCATCTCGCTGCAGGCTAAGCCACGCCCCCAAGACCAGGGAAAACATGGTCTTAACATGGAAGAATTTGGAGAATAGGTTAATTTCTCCCTGTTTTGCTGTGTCCTTGCATGCTGCATTGTGCAGCACACATAGAAACAGCAAAACGCCATGAATGATTGTTTATGTACAGGAAGGTGTCCTTTTGTGCACATAAACAATCATTACAAAATTGAGGATTTTGCAACTTGGATGTGTGCTGCACAATGCAGCTGACATAGGAGTTACAAATCGCCATTCTGGATTGTTTATGTGCAGGAAGGGGAACCTTCATGCACATAAACAATAATTCCCCCAACGCAGACACCCTTGTAGTAGGGTGCAAGGGTGCCTGCGTGGAGCTAGGCAGATAAATGAAGCTCCAGCGCTAGGGGAAATGCAGGGGTGCTCCGCATTCTTCTGAATACAGCGAACCTCTGCGTTTCAAGAATGACTTAGCGTGGCCTTAGCAATTTTTGCTTAATGCCACGCCTCCCCATTCTGTTGTAAATATGCCCCTTAGTTTCTTATGAAAAACCCTGAAGGATGTACACAAATGACCCCTTGCTGAAAATGGAATGTTGTCTAGTTTACAGAAATGTATAGCGTTTTCCGATTCATTATGGGTTTAACATCCGTTTCCACCACAAACTGGAAGGAGGCTGAAAGCACAAAACATAGGAAAAATAGGCTATCTCCCTGTAAATTCCACACCAGTCTGCCTGTTCTTGAAAGCTAGAAAGATGGTGATTTTAGCACAGCACAACTTTTGTTTACGCCATTTGAAGGAGAAAAAAAGAGAATTTCTTCTGCTGCGCTTTTTTACCATTTTATCCAGAAAAAACAAATGTTTTCTATTTTTTGGCAAATGTATCATTCCCCACAGAGGAAATCCATAAACCCTTCATACCTTCAGATTACCCAGTATGTTGGAAATGATGCAAATGTGTCCTGAAACAATGGTATGGAGGCCTAAGCGTTAACCATCCCAGAAAAAAAATAAAAAAATCTCAGCACTGAGGGAGGTCTAGCAGCGAAAGGGTTAATGAATGTGATAAAACATCTGCAGAGGAGAGAAAAACAAAGGCACTGACTGACAAGACTTTTAATTAAAGGAAATTCAAGTTACTCAGACCTGGTTAAAGATTAAGCTAACTTGCATCAACATGAATTCCAAAGAAGTACAGTTAGCATCAATGCACAAAGGGATACATTTCAAATTTATGTGTGGCTCTTGCTTAATATAAATGAAGCCACCTACTGTTAATAAATTAGTGCATTGCACATGAGGTATTATTATTAGTGTATAATGTGTGCATAGCGCACAAGTGCATAAGGCACTAATCTTACGCTGCACCAATTGGTAGTCGTCTATCTAATAAACATTCTCTTATTCTCCTTGATATGTCGGTGGCCTGTGATACTGTCGATCATGGGCTGTTGGTTGTCCGACGGGCATGGCTAGGAGTCGAGAGTAAGGCCTTGGCCTCATTAACTTCCTTTCTGTTATGAAGACTGCAACCAGTTGCCCTTAAAAAATATGAATCTTCCCCTTTCTCCATCCCTTGCGGGGTCCTACAGGGATCTTCGCTCAGTCAGACCTTATTTAATGTCGACATCTCGGAACTGGACAGGCTGAATAAAACCTTTGACTTTGCCCTTACATCTTACACTGACAACACCCACACAGTGCTGTCAGCTTTCAACAACGACAACAATGTCTCCTCCCGTTTCCATGTTTGCATGCTTGCAATCGGTTCACGGGTGAGCCAAACCTACCTGAAGCTCAATTCAGGTAAAACTGAGGAAGTATTGTTCGGTAACCTCTCTCCAGCTTGGAACCCAGATGAACTAGGCCCTCTGCCCATCCCAGTGTCTAAAGCAAAGAACCTAGGAGTGAACTTTGGTAGCCAGGTAAACACCATTGAGAGAGCGCAATTTGAGTAAAATGTACAAGTACGTCATATTTACGTGTAAGATGCACGAATTTAGTCAAAGCATCTAAGAGTGTCGAAAAATATATATGCATATACTCACGAGTGTTTAATCAATACAGAAAGCATATTTTAGAGTGTGAAGCTAATATAGTAGTGTTTAGAAATGTTAGAGTGTTATTAGATTCCATGTTATGTAGCTGCTGTAGAAGAAAATGTAATGCTGGAAAACGTAGAAATGTGCAGGCCTCATGGCAATGTATGAAGAACAAAACGTTCCTTTGCATTTTCACATAAGATGGAATTGTTATTGTTCAGGGAATTATTGATCATATCTTAACGTTATGTTTATTAGAAGTGTTTCATATAATCAGAGTGTAATAGTTTAGAATATTGTTTAAACTAAGAAATAAAGGTTCACAGAGTGCAGACCGTTGCAAGTAATTTAGTAGGCCTGGAAAGATAAAGTTGCTTCTTTGATCTGCACGTGTTAGTTGAATTCGGGTCTCGTTAAGCATAAATTGCAGACCATGTTCGATGTTTTACGACTTGGAGAGATAAAGTAGAGATCGGAATTTGGGGCCCAATTCATGGGTGACTGTTTGCAGGTGTGAGGGGGTTCCAATCAAGAGCGTGATGAATAGAGCTCGGGATTGGGAGACAGGCCTGGAGGAGGCTTCAGGAATTTCCTGGGGGGTACCGGCGAGCTGAGAAGAAGCCTGGGAAGCAAGGTCAACGCTAACAAGAAGCCCAGAGGAGTATCAGTATGGAAAAAGCCAGAACCGACACCACGTGAGATGTGTACGTGAGGGGCGTCTCTGAGGGGCGTTTCATCTGTAATGGTGTTTTTGTATTATGGACAGTACCCTGGGGAGGAGTTAGAGCAGATGGCCTGAGGACCCTTAGAGAGCAGATGGGTAGGTAGAGAGGGAATGACTGCAATGCACAGATTTTCACCGAAGACTAAGGGAAAGTGAGTGAACTTCTTTGGAAGTCACCACGGCTGACACCTTTTTAGGTGAAGATTCTGCTAAGTAGGGATGTCACCTAGTTTAGTGTAGGGACAGTCTAACCTGATCTTTTCTCTTTTTGTAAATGACGCTTAAGTTACAACTAGTGTCTATTCTTGCAAACTTGCTGATATTTGAAGTGGTTTTGGTGATATTCTTTTGTCGCCTAAGATCATTTAGAGAATTCATGTTTGTTTTAGTACCAGTTGTTTGTATCTCCAGTTATCTTTAGCTTTATAATAAAACTTTGAAACTTATTCGTGGTAAGTGGTTCTTCAGAGTCGTGCCAATTATTGGGTTAATTACCTGGTAGTGGATTGCTTTTTACTCTATGACAGGCAACAAAGATCTAGTCGACCTAGGTGGGGATTTAGATCTAGAGTGATCAGATAAGAGATCAAAAATCCCGCCTTCCCAGTTGGTAGCAGAGGATGGTTGCCTTCTAGAGGAAGGTGATCTAGATTTGGCTAAGATTACCCCGAGGCCCCTAGAGATCGAGAGTACCAGAAGAAGAATCGCCTGCCGAAGAAGGTGCTGACGGTGCGAGAGAAAAGCAGCAGAGTCGGTTGAGAGTGAGTATAACAAGGGTCATGCGTTGTCAGATTGCGGTGTTTTGCGTTGCATTTGTGTTGTAATGTCATGCGGAGTTGAATGCCTGTAGTGTGATTGAGGCAGGGTTGTGAGCGCGCGCAACCTGGTGAAAATCTTAAGTTCAGAGAAGAGCTTAAGTGGTTCGGGTGTATCGGACATCCAGAGTAATTGTCGACTATTGTGAAGGGGGTCATGAGGTACCATTGATCACCCGCAGGACCGTGATAGGGGGAATGTAAGAGTGAGTGTATGAGTAACGAACGCTGGTCGAAAGTTACTGTGTGTGTAAGCAACCTATCAGTTAAGGCGATCGTTTGGACGTTTACGGAAGACGTTTCGTCAGTTGAGGTGACAATTACAGTTAGACTGTGGGCGTACAGTCAAGAAAAGTGATCGCTTGGTCGGAAGTAATCAGTTTTCAGAGTATGAATGGGACGCATGCATGACCGGGATACGAGTTGAGAAAGGAGGGGAACTGCTGCGAAGGGGAGACGAGTGACGTCAGAGCAAGCCGCGCTGTGATAGGTCGGTTGGTGTAAAGCCGCGCTGGGATAGGCCGGTTGACGCAAGCCGCGCTGTGATAGGCCGGTTGGTGTGAACCGCGCTGGGATTGGTGGATTGTCATCAGGAAGTAAACGAACGCAGGGAATTAAGGAAATTTGTAAATTTCGAACATGAAGTGTTTTAAATGTGTGAGAGCGATCTTTAAGAGAGAAAGGAGAAAATCTTTTGACGGGGAAGAGGCCCCGCCGGAGGGTACACCGGCTCATTATATGGCTACGAATGTTGGGTTGCATACTATACTGTGGCTTTCTAATTGGAGTAAGATTACAGAGGGGAACGAGGAACTGACGTTTCCGAAATACGGAACGTTTAGATTAGAAGTATTGCACCAGTTAAAAACAGTTATGACCTCAATGAGACCTCTGCCCAGACCAACACAGTTTGAAGAACAGGCGTCAGGAAAGAGTGAAACGATCGGTAAGAGCAGTGCAAGACGCCAAGTGGGATGAGGAAGCCAAGAAATGGAGAGTGCAGAATATTGAAGTAAATAAATTGTACCCAGTAATTGAAGTTACGGGAGATAAAAGACCACCAGAGGAGGATGATGAAAGCGAGACAGATGACAGTCTGATAAACAGGTTGTTGATAGACAGACCGCCTCCATACAATAGAGGGATGGAAGGTGCCGAGCCCCGAGGAGAAGATAGAGCTAGCATAGGGGAGTATAGACCACTTCCTATAACGGATTGGGAACCCACCAAAGGTGAGGAAACACCTCAATCTGGTCCAGTACAGAGAGTAGTCGGAAGGTTCGTGGTACAAAAGGTGCCAGAAACAGAGCGTGCTAAGTCCTATCAATTGCCAGACGCTCTCCAAGTACCTGTTACCATAGGTCCTATTGTATCGATTTATGATCCAGGGAAAGCACGAGAGGAGGAACAGGTACGCCTGGACAGAGAGAGAGCAGAAATGGAAAGTAGGAATAATATGATTAATTCTCGAACGCAGTTGCCAGGACCAAGAGATCGGAGCACCCCATTGAATTCAGCAGTGGATCCCATAATAGATCAGGGGGGTGAGAGAGGACCGATGGATCTAAGGGGACCACGGCCAAAATCCTACAAGGAATTGAGGGCTGATTTGAGAGAGTGGGATGCTAACACAGGAACCCAGAGTAACAGGTCAGGAGCGGAAGCAGAATGGGGAAGTCGAGGCGATGGAACCTTGTCTCACTGTGGGGCCAGTGAAAGCGGTCAGGAGTGCGTGGGAAAAGTATGCGTCGTTTCCATAGTGGGAATAGACAGGAACGGGAAGATAGAAGTAAAGAGTGTGGAAGGGCGTCTCGTCTCATTCACAGTGAAGGAGACCAAAGGACGCAAGAGTACAGGGACAGCTTTAAGTGCACTCACCATACACCTGGCGATAGTAGGCAACATTGGGATCACGGGAACGTGGGGAGTTGCGAAGGGTCCTATCATGTGTTGAGTGATACTAGACAGCAAGGGAATTGCGAAAGCATGGGGAACAGTGGAGGATCCTATCATGTGTCTAGAGAAACCAAACAAAATAGACAGAATGAGACTGTGGGAAATAGAGCATTGTTTCACCACACACCAAGGGAAGATGGAACTGCATGGGACCTAGAAAGATGGGAACATGGGAGGATTCCCCATAACTCGCCTTAGCCCAGGCGTAGGGTTCGGAGCTGGGATGGGAGAGATGTCAATGGATCCTCTAAGAATGACGCACTGAGAGCTGATATAAAGGCAAAAAGACTTGATGTAACCAGTTTAAAATCGGATTTGGATGAAATAATAGATGGTACATTGCCTTTGGAGAGGATTGACATGTACGAACAAAATGAGATACTGTTTATAGCAAAGGATATTACTCGTAAGGCGAGAGCAGTACACGAGAGATTGTCTGAACTGGCAGACAAGTACATGGTAGACTTGTCAAGAACAAAGGCATTACAGGGTAACCACAGGTTGCATTATTCAGATCAGGACCTTGATGAGAGAAGGAGGATTGGATTAAAAACACACATAAGGGAACTTATCACAGGAATAAGAACATGGAGAGATCTGGATAAATGGGAGGAAAGGTGGTCCAAGAAAGGGACTGTTAGGCGAAGCGCAGTTGGGATGTCCCCGGAGGGAGGGATACAGAGGATGGAAGCATACCCTTTGCGAGAAATAGCGAATGGGAGCTATGTGCATGTGCCCTGGAGTAGGGGAGATTTAGCTGCATTTACCAATTCCTTTCCTAAGCTGAGGGAGAACCCTGTGGAGTGGTACAAACAGGTAGAGAGGTTTGTAAAAATCTCTAAAGTACTGTGGGTTGACCTGAACACCTTGTTTGATATTGTAGTCCCAGGGGACTTATGGACAGCATGCAAGGTTAGTGTCTAATGGCCCACATCTGAACCGGAGAGGGATACTCAGACTAATGGACCATCAGAAAGAGTCATGGAGAAGTATGAAAGGGTAATGACATGGCTGAAAGATAAGGTGCCCCTGCAGGACATAGATTGGGTCAAAATAGATCGGACTAGGCAGGAACCCAAGGAGACAGTCCACGAATATTATGAGAGACTACTGAAAGCGTTCAAGCAATACAGTGGATTAGATGTAATGGACCCCAAAGACATAGGACAGTTTGTGTCAAAATTTGTTTTGGGATTGAGACCTGATATTTGTTTGATGATTCAGCAACATTTAATTTGTTGGCAAAACAAACCATTAGACGAGATTTTGAGATACGCAAGGTATTGTAGCGATGAGATTGATTCTAAAGCAAAAAAACTTAAGGAAAAACTGATGTTGGTTCAGATGCAGTCGGCTGGAAAGGGTGGACAGCAGCAACAGGGAACAGGGACCATGGGAAGGAGACAGAATAATCAGAACAGGGACGGCGAGGAAAACCTGAGACCTAGAGTGGATCTGGCTACCTTGAAAAAGACGACAAGGTGTCACCAGTGTCACCAGGTGGGACATTGGAAACGCGAGTGTCCCTATAACCCTGAGAATGGAGAACTAGAAATAGAGGAGGAAGAAATTCAGAGTAGTCCAGTAAAAGGGGCAACATTACCCAAGGGTAAGGTGGTCAAAGGGGGGAACTCTGCTCCCCGAGCCCAGTTCCCTCAACCACCTAGAAATGCGACAGGGGGAAAGATTAATAGACAGATGCCTCTTTTTGTAGGAGGAGAGGAGTGTTACTATGTTGATCCTCTGACTGGACAGCGGGTGAGAAGAGACGAAGACTGCACCCTCGGGGCAGTTCTAGAGGTGGATCAGAGAGGACCGTATGTGGAGGCCGAAGTGGCGGGGTGTCCTACGACCTTTCTGGTGGACACGGGGGCCACTCGATCCACTCTGAGAACAGCGGTAGTTCCGGACCTGCCAATGTCAGGGGAAACTATTCAAGTGGTAGGAGTCGCAAATAGGAGAATGACTAGCCCGTTTAACAGAACCAGTGCTAGTGAGAATAGGGAAATACAGTGATGAGCATCAGTTTGTAGTATGCGATTCTAGCCCTGTGTGTCTGTTAGGAAGAGATTTATTGTGCAAATTAAATTGTACAATATACTGCACTAAACATGGGCGAATTTTGCGAATCTCGCGTTCGCGAATTTTGCGGATTTGCGAACTCGCAATCCGCAAAATCCGCAAATTCTCGCGAATTTGCGGATTTTTTTTTTTGTGTGTTTGCGCGGGTTTCTGCCAGTTCGCGAGGGTTTTTTACAATGTCGCAAATTGCGAACTTACCTGTCGGGTCGCAAGTTTCGCGAACTTGTTGTTTCTACGTGTCCAGCCTGTTTGGGACACTCTTCTTCATCACTGCCACTCTCTGTCACCACTGCCACTCTCTGACTACTCATGCCACCCTCTGGCCCACCCATGCCACCCTCTGTTTCATCACAGCACCCTCTGGTTGTCCAGTCAGTGTACATTATTGTGGCAACGCAAGCACACCTTCCCTGCCTCAAGTGACCTGAATTAATTTGGGGCTGATTAATGTGTCACAGAATATTTTTTTAGCTGGCATCTGCTTCCTTAGTGCTTCCTGATTAGTGATCTTTTGCACTTGCTAAGTGCTTTCATTGTTGCAAAATTAGTTACAACACCTGCCCTGCCCCAACTGACAATAATGCATTAGGGGCTGATTAATGGATTTGAACTTCCAGCCTGGCTCCTGCTTGTCTCCCTTAGCTGTAATTCAGGACCTTTGTGGCATATGTGTAACTATTCTGAGGTTCAGAGCAGGGTCACATAATAGTTTCAACTGGCAACTGAACTCTGGAGGGGCCCCTCAGGAAGCACTACAGGAAATGGCTACTAATGATGAGCCTGAACTTTTGAACCTGGTAAGTAGTTACTTTCAGTTTTGCTAAGATCGTATTTCTGCAATTTTGCACTTATTCGCGGGGCGCGAACTCACGCGAACAGTGCGAACAGTGCGAACAAAATCCGCTGCTTGCGGATTTGCGGATTTTGCGGGAGATTCGTGAATCTCGCGGATTGCGAATTTACCGAAAATCCGCAAAATCCGCGAGCGAAACGGATTTTCCGCCTATGCTTATACTGCACGCCTCAGGGAGTGGAAGTACAGACTAATGACGATGATGCCACCTTTAAAGTTGCAAATTCAAAGGTATGTGTGGAGCTGTATCCTACCTTGACGGTGGAGGAGCTCCCTTGGGACTTGAGAGATACAGTGTCATCTGAAGTATGGGATTTCACTGGGGAAGAGATAGGACTGATCAAAGGAGTGGAACCAGTGAAAATCATGATAAAACCAAATGTTGAATATCCAAGAACACCTCAATACAAATTGACCCCGGAGACGATTGCAGGAATAAAGCCCGTGATTGACTCCATGATGAAACAGGGAATACTGAAGGAAATCGTGGGAAGTCCATGTAACTCCCCGATTATGGGTTTGCAGAAACCTAGTGGGAAATTCAGAATAGTGCAAGATCTCAGAAAGATTAATAATATAGTCGTTTCATGTTGTCCAGTGGTACCGAATCCATCAGTGATATTGTTTCAAATACCATTCCAAGCCGAGTGGTTTACAGTGATAGACCTTTGCCAGGCCTTCTTCTCAATCCCATTAGATGAGGAGAGCCAATTTCTTTTCGCTTTTAAGCTGGAAAATCGCGTATTAACATGGTGTCGTATCCCACAAGGGTATACAAAAAGTCCATCGATTTTTAACCAGCTGCTGAAGAAAAATCTTGAAAGTCTAGTACTGCCACAGAACTCGGTTCTAGTCCAGTACATAGACGACCTACTTGTTGTGTCAAAAACAGAGGAAGCTTGTAAAGTAGACACCATCACCTTGTTGAACCATTTAGCTGAAAACGGACACAAGGTGTCTCCAAGCAAATTACAGTACTGTCTGACAGAAGTACAGTATTTGGGTCACCGAATTGAAAAAGGGAAACGGAAGGTGTCACCAGACAGGATAGAGGCGATCATGAAAATGAATTCGCCCACGACACAGAGAGAGGTCAGGATGTTCCTAGGAATGGTTGGTTATTGCCGACAGTGGATAGCTAACTTTTCCCTGAAAGCAAAGCCTTTACAACAACTGACGCACAAGGAGGTGAGTGATCCGGTACCATGGGACAAGGATTGTTTGATGGCATTCTTGCAGCTGAGAGAGGACTTGTGTCGTGCTCCTGCTTTGGGAATGCCGGATTACGAAAAACCATTTTTACTTTACTGCTGTGAAAGAGAAGGTTGTGCTTTGTCAGTTCTAGCTCAAATTCATGGAAATGCCCGTAGACCAGTTGCATTTTTTTCGGCTACTTTAGATCCAGTAGCCGCAGCGTTGCCCGGATGTCTCAAATCCGTTGCTGCAACGGGTGTCAGCATTGAGAGGTGCGAGGGTATTGTCATGGGACACCAGTTAGTGGTGTATGTGCCTCATTCTGTGGAATTGTTAATGACCAGGACCAAGACACAGCACATGACCAATAATAGGCTCACGCGCTACGAGCAAGTTATTCTTGCTGCGGAGAACGTGACCCTTAAGAGGTGCTCTGTTTTGAATCCTGCTACTTTGATGCCGCTCCCTAATGATATAGAAGATGAGGAATGTGGAGATCACGATTGCCTTGATGTGACTGAACTATGCACCAAACCAAGACCAGATATTGTGGATGAGCCGTTGACTGACCCCGATGAAATTTTCTTTGTTGATGGCTCATGTGTAAGGGACAATATTGGTCAGTTGAGAGCAGCTTATGTTGTTTGCACCATTACTGGAGTTGTGGAAGCTGCTTGCCTGGAAGGAGTACACTCCGCTCAGGTAGCTGAAATTATTGCATTGACACGTGCCTGTTTAGCAGGTAGCAAAATTCGAGTCACCATTTACACCGATAGCCAATATGGTTTCGGGGTAGTTCATGACTATGGGCAATTATGGTCTCAAAGAGGTTACATGACCTCTTCAGGCTCACCAATTCGAAATGGGGAATTTGTACGACTGTTGTTAGAAGCATTACAAGGTCCGACAGCAATTGCCATTGTCAAATGTGCAGCTCATACGAAAAACACAGATTTTGTATCCCAGGGAAACAGGTATGCTGATGAAGTCGCACGCTACTGTGCAGAGCAAGGATACTCTTTCACGGAGGTGGAAGTGGGTGGAACACAGAAAAAGACAGAGTTAACTATGATGTTAGAAACTGTAGATACCTGGGATGAGCTAAAAGGCATACAAGAAAACGCAACGGACATTGAGAAAAAGACATGGGAAACTGCAGGTTGTGTAAAAAGTGAAATGAATTTTTGGGTTTCAGCAGATGGAAGGGCAGTGTTACCAAATGAGTTAGTAAGTCCAATGGCGAGGCAGATACATGGTCCAGTACATTTGGGAAGAGATGCCATGCTGCGGGTGTTTAGGCAAACTTGGTATAATCCTAAGTTTAGAGTAGCTGCAGAGGCAGTGTGTCAGAGGTGCATCACGTGCCAGCAATTGAATATAGGGAAAAGGACACCAGTTACTTTGAGTCACATTGGAAGGTCTGGTGGCCCTTTCAACCGGATGCAACTAGACTTTATTGAGATGCCAAAATGCAATCGCCTCAGGTATGTTCTGGTGATTGTTTGCATATTTTCCAGATGGGTTGAGGCTTACCCTACACGTAGGTGTGATACACTCACAGTAGCAAAATTGTTGCTTAGGGAGTTAGTACCGCGTTTCGGGGTGCCGGCCTCTTTGGAATCAGATAGGGGAACACATTTCAACAGCGAAATTGTGAAGATGCTCTGTTCGGCACTGAACATTGATCAGAAATTGCATTGTAGCTATCGACCAGAAGCTTCAGGAATTGTGGAGCAGATCAATGGTACGATAAAGTCCCGAATTGCCAAAGTGTGTTCATCGACATCCTTAAGTTGGCCTGATGCACTGCCATTAGTACTTATGAGCATACGTAGCACACCAGACAGGAGAACAGGTCTCTCTCCACATGAAGTTTTAATGGGGAGGGCAATGAGACTGCCATCAGTTCCAACTGCAGGGTTGTTGAATATCACAGATGATCTGATCCTGGATTATTGCAAGGGACTTTCTGATGCCATTCATTCTGTCTCTCTTCAGGTGCAGGCTGCTGAAATCCCATCGTCCAAAGACCCGTGCCACGACCTGTGCCCTGGTGATTGGGTCGTGGTGAAGAAGCATGTCCCGAAGAATTGCCCAGACGTGCGTTGGCGCGGACCCTACCAGATCATATTAACAACGATTACTGCTGTTAAATGTGGAGGGCTGCCCAACTGGATACACGCCTCCCATACGCGAAGAGTTCCAGCACCCTTGGAAGAAACAGCTCCTCTCTCGGATGAAAGTCCAACTGTGAACGAGGAAGCAACAGAGGGGACCAGTCAAGCTGTAGGGGTGTCGGAGGAAGTTGGGAGCGTGTCAGATCAGGTGGAAGAAGGACAGGACGACAGTGGAACTGATCTTGCCACAGAAGGAGAAAATAGCTGTGAATACGAATCAGACACTGATCAAGTCACAAGTGATCAAGAATCGAGAGTGAGGACAAGGAGCAGGAGAATAAGGCGTGGAGAAACAAGTTGGCCTGAAAGAAGGAAGAGGCCGAGCTTGAAGTCAACTCCAGAGAGAACGCTTGCTCCTATATCCGAAGACTCAGACCTGGACGAAGGTGCACAGAACTCAGAAGAGGAGGGTCCAAGAAGGTCAAGGAGGGTGCGTGTGCCCTGCAGAAGATACGCCACTCCTGAGTGGACCTACCTGGCAGCAGATGTCTTGTGCACAGAGATCCGGGAGGGTGAGGGAAGTGATAGTGACCAACGCTGATCCTATCATCAAGTTGGAAGTGGCGTTGTTGGTGCCTGGCGTCGAAGCTGAAAGGTTGCTGACACTCACTATTTCCAATCCTCCTTACCTGAGCAGAATAAGAGAACTGGTTTTAAACAGATTAGAATTCCCAACTTTTGGCACAACAGTATCAGTACTCGAGGAGACCATTCTTCGCTTAGAAATATTAGAATACGCTATTAGAGCCGCTGGAACACGCACGATCGTGGACACCTAAAGACTTTTGTAAATAAACAAGATTTGGAAGATAACCTAGCGCCAAGTGGAAGAAGAAAAAAATTAGGGACATTTCATTTAGTGGACGAAGAAGGGCTAGGGTTGTCTGTTGTTAAAACTCAAGAGACTGAACTTGCAAAAGGGGTTTATCAGCTTCCAGGTGTGGTTTGAAAAGACTGAATGAGCAAAGAGAACTTGATTGAAGGAACAAGGAAAGAGACTTTGTGTTGGAATTGGAAAATAAAACTACACTATTTGAGAACATGGAGGCAAGTAACCCGAACCGCAAGGCAAAATGTATAGTAGGCACACTTTTAGCAGGAGTAATTTTTCTTATAGTTTTAGTAGTTACTATATCATATATAGTGGGGCATGAAAACGAAGCAAATGCAACAGAAGCAAAGGTTGTAGTAACATCGAAACCTACTACTGCTGGTAGAAAGGAGGACAAGGCAGGGAAAGATCAAGCTTTGCTAGCAGCAGAAGCTCGTAGATTGCATGTAGATGAGGCACAGGGAAACTTTAAATCAAACGCTTATGCCAAATTACTATATGAATACATTGATGTCATGGAGGCTAAGGATTGCTACGTTTGTATGCAATTGCCAGCCTCTGTAGACGAAGGTATTAGGTATCATCATCTTCCATTGACTTATGGGATCACATGTAGTTTATTGCTTAGTATATTTTATGGACGAGATAGCTTTGAGTACTACTTTTCAAATTTCGATTCAGTGTTACCAGAAGTCCCGAATTACAAACATATGAATAAATGGGACTACTACAAGATTGAGGACCGATTAGGGAAATTTTTCATTCCTTGGAGTACACTGGATACTTCATATGCCCGAAGAAATAATCTGACCAGCAAGGTATCAGAAATTGAGAAAAAGTTTATAGGGCAGGTGGATGATCGATACAGGAGGCAGAAGATCCTAAAAGTTGCAGGCCAATGGAAAACAGATTGGACCGAGGAGGAAAAGTCACACAAGAAAAAGGGTAGTAACGGTCCAATAGCTCTAGATCGAGAGCAGAAAGGGAAACTATGTTTATACAGGGGTAAAACCTACTATGAGAATGTGTTTGTGGGAGAAGTAAGTTGCGAACATGCCTTCCAATTAGAATACTACACGAAAGACTTCTTAAAAGGAATGCAAGTGATTCCGAATGTATATTTTGTATGTGGAAGAAATGCCTACGTGAAACTACCTGACAATTGGTACGGATCATGTTATTTGGCAATTGTCTTCCCCAAAATATATCACGCTAAGGATTTAGAAATCATAGAGGGAAAGGCTCCAGTAAGAGGGAGAAGAGATGTAGGAGATGCGGAGGTAGTTGGAGATGTATTTAGTGCTACGTTCCCTCTTCTAGGGCTAATACTGAATGATGTCAAGATCAGGAGATTGGCAACAGTTGTAGACAGACTATCCGCCAGTACTGCTAGATCATTGATGCTGGTGGAAGGAGAGATGCAGTCGATAAGGGCAATGGTTCTTCAAAATCGACTTGCTCTAGACGTACTGTTAGCCAAAGAGGGCGGAGTCTGTAAGGCTTTGAAGGTCCAGGAATGTTGCACTTACATTCCAGACAATTCAAAACCTCTGGAGGAAAATATACAGAACATCACTAACATTCATCAGGAAATTGAGGACTTGTCAAAAGTAAATGTGTGGGAAAAAGTGGGTCATGGAATGGGTAAAATTGGAGGTTGGTTTGCCAACCTAGGTTAAAGTTTCATTTGGTACATTCTGAAACCTATCATCATAATAGTGATCTGCGTTATTACATTGTAGGGATTAGTGAGGCTGTACCGATGGTATAGGTCAAACAGGTTAGAAAGATCCATGAGGGAGCAGGAGCAGAGACTAGCCGCAATGCAGGATAACCAATACAGGAGTCTGAGGGCTCTAGAAATGATAAAGCGAGGGAGCATTGCCACAAGCTCTGTTTGATTCAATTTAATGTTGGTGTTGTGATGATGATGACCCCTAGAGGTCATCTAAGGGGGAAACTGAGAGAGCGCAATTTGAGTAAAATGTACAAGTACGTCATATTTACGTGTAAGATGCACGAATTTAGTCAAAGCATCTAAGAGTGTCGAAAAATATATATGCATATACTCACGAGTGTTTAATCAATACAGAAAGCATATTTTAGAGTGTGAAGCTAATATAGTAGTGTTTAGAAATGTTAGAGTGTTATTAGATTCCATGTTATGTAGCTGCTGTAGAAGAAAATGTAATGCTGGAAAACGTAGAAATGTGCAGGCCTCATGGCAATGTATGAAGAACAAAACGTTCCTTTGCATTTTCACATAAGATGGAATTGTTATTGTTCAGGGAATTATTGATCATATCTTAACGTTATGTTTATTAGAAGTGTTTCATATAATCAGAGTGTAATAGTTTAGAATATTGTTTAAACTAAGAAATAAAGGTTCACAGAGTGCAGACCGTTGCAAGTAATTTAGTAGGCCTGGAAAGATAAAGTTGCTTCTTTGATCTGCACGTGTTAGTTGAATTCGGGTCTCGTTAAGCATAAATTGCAGACCATGTTCGAAGTTTTACGACTTGGAGAGATAAAGTAGAGATCGGAATTTGGGGCCCAATTCATGGGTGACTGTTTGCAGGTGTGAGGGGGTTCCAATCAAGAGCGTGATGAATAGAGCTCGGGATTGGGAGACAGGCACAGGCCTGGAGGAGGCTTCAGGAATTTCCTGGGGGGTACCGGCGAGCCGAGAAGAAGCCTGGGAAGCAAGGTCAACGCTAACAAGAAGCCCAGAGGAGTATCAGTATGGAAAAAGCCAGAACCGACACCACGTGAGATGTGTACGTGAGGGGCGTCTCTGAGGGGCGTTTCATCTGTAATGGTGTTTTTGTATTAGGGACAGTACCCTGGGGAGGAGTTAGAGCAGATGGCCTGAGGACCCTTAGAGAGCGGATGGGTAGGCAGGGAGGGTATGACTGCAATGCACAGATTTTCACCGAAGACTAAGGGAAAGTGATTGAACTTCTTTGGAAGTCACCACAGCTGACACCTTTTTAGGTTAAGATTCTGCTAAGTAGGGATGTCACCTAGTTTAGTGTAGGGACAGTCTAACCTGATCTTTTCTCTTTTTGTAAATGACGCTTAAGTTACAACTAGTGTCTATTCTTGCAAACTTGCTGATATTTGAAGCGGTTTTGGTGATATTCTTTTGTCGCCTAAGATCATTTAGAGAATTCATGTTTGTTTTAGTACCAGTATATCTTTTGAATCTTATTTTGAGATGTTTGTATCTCCAGTTATCTTTAGCTTTATAATAAAACTTTGAAACTTATTCGTGGTAAGTGGTTCTTCAGAGTCGTGCCAATTATTGGGTTAATTACCTGGTAGTGGATTACTTTTTACTCTATGACAGGCAACAAAGATCTAGTCGACCTAGGTGGGGATTTAGATCTAGAGTGATCAGATAAGAGATCAAAAATCCCGCCTTCCCACCATTGTCTCCTCCTTCTTCTACTTACTTAGGATGATTAAGAAAATACTCACCTTCATCCGAACCAACACCAAAGATACACGTGATGGTGGCCTTGGTCATATTGAAATTGGACAACTGTAACGGTCTATAATTAAATATGCTGTAAAAGCACCTTAATACGCTTCAGACGGTGTAAAATGCAGCCGCCAGGCTTCTCCTAGGAATCCCTAAATCCCAATCTATTTCCCAGGAAATTTACAAGTTACAATGAATCAAAATCAGAATCAGAATATATTTTATTTTTTATTTTATTAAAACCATAACAATATACTAGTAAATCTCAGTACATAACACCATTAAAATGTACATTAAACTATGCGTTTTAACAGTTTCTTGTTGCGGCTGTACCATAAACATTCAGTTAGGGAGTATAGTATCTAAATGGGTGAGCAACGCATAAGATAACAGAAAAGAGGACATGAGACGTAGCCTCTAAGGTGCCGTCTTACTTCTCCTATAACCATTTTATGATATTTCCTCATGTTTGAGCAAAATCGTTTACTGAATGGCAGTTAATCTGTGAGTCATGAATACGCAGGTTATACAGGGTATATAATGTATACAGTACATTTAAAGATGAAAATTAGACACAGGCCTTAGTCTCTAAAGTGCCATTGTGCATGGCCACAAGCCGTGTTTAAATACTTTCTCATAGTTAACTAAATTTTTTTTATTGTGACAGTTAAGCTGTGGGTCATTGGGATCGAGATATTTTAATGTTACGGTTCTACAAGAATGAATGCCTCTTGCGTTGAATAATTTCTTCAGCAGTTTACGACGGTGTGGAATTAGGGCTGGGCAGATACATATTAAAATAATAAAATCCTGTCTTGGTGATCCACAAAGGCTACATGACTTTGGGCCCTGCTCTCTGCAGCTTGGTTGGTCTGCGTTAGACGGCAGCATTCCAAATCGTATTGCTCACAACTCAGGGGCCCATTACGATGGCGGGAGGACTTTGTCCACCCGCTACCGTAACAGTATACAGGACCGACTGCCAGAGGTGCGGTGGTCCCGTGATGCCAATTAGGATGTGCCCGCCACACTGGTGGTCGCAACCTGCATATTATGCTATTAACTGCAGCTGAATGCAGATTTGTAGAAAAATAGGAAGTTTATTTCAGCACGGAAAAAAAGGCATCCACCTTGCTCGATGTCCAGATGCAACTGGCATAACCTGGTGGAACTATTCATTACAAGTATTCCAGTAGAATCCTTGTAGAATGAAAACACGTTGCATGCCACTAAAGAAACACAACATTAATGAACACAGTGAATGTACATAAAATATTTCATAATCAGAATGCAACACATCCCCCACATAAGGAAAAGGAAGGAAAATAGTTACAAGACATTAAATAAAATCATTATACAATTTAGGAACACTTCTGATATGAGAATTGGTTTTTACTCTTGAAGCTGTTTGTATGCTTGAGTCCCTCCTGAGGCGGAAGCCGGGAGGTTGTGTTGCCTTTTTCTTAACCTGCTTTTAAATCGAAATTACTGCAAAAATCGGCACTTTTATTTTCGAATTGCAACATTGCCTATTCTGCTTGATTAAGAAGCTTTTCACTGTTAACTCCTTCCCCCCTCCTCCCCGCAGCCCTGGGCCACTCCCAGCCGAGTATCGACGCTGTGTAGTTGGTCCCGGGCACTGAATAGCGGCGGCCATATTGGGTGTGGGTGGGATTCCTCACGCTCTAAAGGCGCATAAAAGAGGTTCCCCTCGACCTTGCGCCTGATTGTTTGTATGCTTGAGTCCCTCCTGAGGCGGAAGCCGGGAGGTTGTGTTGCCTTGTTCTTAACTTGCTTTTAAATCGAAATTACTGCAAAAATCGGCGCTTTTATTTTCGAATTGCAACATTGCCTAATCTGCTTGATTAAGAAGCTTTTCACTGTTAACTCCTTCCCCCCCTCCTCCCCGCAGCCCTGGGCCACTCCCAGCCGAGTATTGACGCTGTGGAGTTGGTCCCGGGCACAGAATAGCAGCAGCCATATTGGGTGTGGCTGGGATTCCACGCGCTCTAGTTGCGCATAAAAGGGGACGTCCATGCCTCCGTGCAGCGGACGCTCCCAGCGGTCGTGCCGGACCTGTGCCGGAGTCATGCCAGAGTCCTGCCCGTCTGCGCCCATCCGCGGCCAGACGGGCCAAGGGGCTAGGGATGCTGTCACTACCCTTACTTATTCTCCCACCGCCCTTAGGAACCTACAATCTGTACACTGCGCTCTCTCTCAAGTAAGTCGTGAGCGTGCCTCCTCTTGTGGCATTGCACGCAATGCCTCCCCCCCACGCCTCACCTGCAAGCCCCTAGCCTGCCCCAGTACTAGGCGCATATCCGTGTATTATATTTAAATACACACTTTTGTGAAACACCAGGCCAACCTTTTTCTCCTCCTTAATGATGAAAGACCTGATATCCTCCTACTCACTGAGACCTGGCTGACAGACGATTCTCTCCCTGACGTTTTGGCAGCACTGCCCCCCGATTACTACATGCTTAATATCAACCGACCATCTGGTCGGGCTGGCGGAGGGATGGCAGCTGTCATTCGAAAGGAGTTCAAATTTATTTCCATGTCCTCTTTCACCCTCGCTGATGTGGACAACTTCATCATCAGCTTGGAAACTGGAGAGGGAGCTCTTACCCTTATTGTTCTTTATCGCCCTCCCCATCCTATGCCTCTGTTTCCCGTCGCCTTTAGCGAACAACTAGCCAACCTGATCACTTCTTCTGCCCGAGTCGCGGTTTTCGGCGATTTCAACTATTGGTACAACGACTGCGATGCCGGCCCTCACGCGGCCGAGCAGTTTGAAGCTCTCTCCAGCCTCAATTTGACCCAACTCGTCACCCCTCCCACTCACATCAGGGGCCATATACTAGACCATATCTGGACCAATAACCTTACGATCTCCTGCCCCGTGATCACGCCCTGTATCTGGTCGGATCATTATATGATCGACACCGTGATCACTGTCAGGGGTCGGGTAAAGGTCCCCCCACTTACAGGTGGGGTAGCCCGCAAATGGAGCGCACTTGACTCTCAAGGCTTCCTCTCATTCTTGGCTGATACTCGCCCCCAGCCGCGCAGCGCCGCGACTGTTCACACACTGGAGGAAGACTTCTCCGGTTGGATCACCAAGGCTAGCGACCAATTTGCCCCCCTCTCCAGATACCCTCGCTCCAGGCATAGCAAATCACACAGGTGGTTTAACACCACCCTGAAAATTCAGCAACTTGAATTACGCCAGAAGGAACGTAGGTGGAGACGCAACTACTCACCCATCGATAGAGAGTTATATGTTACTGCACGAAAAAAATACACAAGTGCAATCTTGGCAGCTAAATCCCTACATATTTCTGAAAGGATTCTCACTGCCTCAAATAAGTCCAAGGAGATCTTTTCAGTCATGAGCGAGCTTACGTCCGATGCTAGAACCCTTCCTTCCCAGACCCCCACCCAAGAGTCTTGTAATGCCCTAAATAGTTTCTTCATCAATAAGATCACTAAGATTAAGAATATTATCCCCTCTGCCTCCCCTGCTGCCATATCAGTTTTCCCCCCTGAAAACCCACTTTCATTTTTAAGTTTTCCCACCCTTGAATCTAATGCTCTAGCTAAACTCATCGCTCGAGTCAAATCGGGCTCGCCCATGACTGCTGCCCCCCCTCTGTGTTCCACGACATCTGCCTGGCTCTGCCGGACTGCATTCTACCCCTGTTAAACACCTCCCTTGAGACAGGCACAGTGCCCAACTCCTTTAAGGAGGCAGTTCTGGTACCTTTGCTAAAAAAACCTAGTGCCGACCCAGAGGACCTCGCTAATTATCGGCCGATCTCCCTTTTGCCCTACCTATCCAAACTTTTGGAGGCACATGTCACCAGTTGCCTCTCTCAATTCATCGAGTGTTCCAACTACCTCAAACCCAACCAAGCCGGTTTCAGACCAGCCCACTCCACCGAGGCTGTGATCCTGGCAGTTATGGACTCTTTAAGGGACAATGCCGACAAAGGGGCACCTCAAGCGCTCGTCTTATTCGATCTGTCAGCGGCGTTCGACACGGTGGACCATAACATTCTTCTCCACCGTGTCGAACAGGCCGGCATCCAGGGCCTTGCCTCTGCCTGGCTTAAATCCTTCTTGTCGGTCAGAACACAAGCAGTCCGCTTGGGTCCTTTTATGGCTGCCAAGGTGCCATCGACCTGTGGAGTGCCTCAGGGATCTTCCCTGTCCCCTCTGCTTTTTAATCTTTATCTTCAACCACTCATTCACTCCCTGAAGAGGTGGGACATCACCGTCTTCAATTATGCAGATGATCTGCAAATCATTTCCCCTCTTAATTCTCCAAATGCAGCCACTGATTGTCAAGCGGTGATGCTACACATCCAACAATGGATGAATCTGAACCAGCTCAAATTGAACCCGGGGAAAACAGAGTTAATTCTCCCAAGTAACAGCCCCACCTACTGGGGTCCACAGTTCTGGCCGGTGGAGCTCGGCTCTCCGCCCGCTCCAGCCAAATCAGCAAAAAGTCTTGGGGTCATTATCGACACTGAGCTCTCCATGAAGTCTCAGGTGGGTGCTGTTGTGTCTTCATGCATGTTCCAGCTTAGAAAAATCAGGAAAGTGTCCTATCTCCTTACACCTGAGGCTTTGATACAAGTCCTGATCGCCCTGGTACTGTCCCGCCTGGACTTTTCAAACTCTCTGTACCATGGCTTACCTAAATCCCTTCTTCACAGGCTTCAAATAGTACAGAACCAGGAGGCCAGATTGGCCTACAAGACCCCGAAGTGGCAGTCCGCGAAGCCATTACTTTGCAAACTTCATTGGCTGCCGGTTGAACGGAGGGCCGCATTTAAGATCGGCTGCCTGGCATTCAAAGCTGTCTCTGGGACCTCTCCCACCTTTCTCAAATCCCTGGTCACCCTTTACTGCCCGGCACGCAATCTACGGTCTTCTCATCACCTGCTCTTAGCTACCCCTCTAATTAAGCTTAAAAAATTCGGTGGCCGCAGATTCGCCCACTTAGCCCCCAACCTTTGGAACCCGCTGCCTTTTCCGCTCAAATCTTCTAATTCTCTTCTGGAATTCAGGAAACGTCTGAAAACTCTTCTTTTCACACAGTCTGGCTAGACCCCCGTGTTTACATCTCTCAGCATTCAATCAGTGCCAGGAAACTCATGGTGACAGAGCTCTATACAAAATGCCCTTAAGATAAGATAAGATAAGAAGCTACAGATTCGAAACAATGTCTATTACTCTGCTTACAATTTTGGTGTTCAACATTTTTAGAATCGGAATTACATGGGATAAAATGAAAAGGGCATTTAGCAACCTTTCTGGTGTTCCATACCTTTCCATCCTGAGTGACTATAGTGTTGCTAAAAAGTTTCTTGACCTGTAGGGCTTTTCTATATTTATTAGAACCTTTATTCAGAAAGCCATGTTTTTAAATTCTTACCCAATCACCAACACCGATATTATGTTCCCCCGTTCTACACTTTTTATTGAATCATAGTTTGTTTTTGTTCCGCTTATTTTCTACCATTTTTGCAGTATCATGTACACATTCTCTCACTTGTAGCAAATTCTTGTACTTTTCTCTGAACCACCATGGACAGACACTGGAAGCCGGATTTCTACCTTTGAGTAATTTAAATGGACTGGCTTCAGTGGTAGAGTGTGGAGTAATGCGATACACCCACAAATGTTCTCTAAGTGCACTTAACCAATGTTCCCCCTGTTTGAGAGAACCAATGACAAAACCCTTAAGAACACAGTCAAAACACTCCACTTGACCGTTCTCGTGTGGTTCATAGAGTGAGGTAAGTATGTGACTAATGTCACAAAATTTGAGAACATTTTCCATTTCAAATGATGTACGTTGCACTCCATTGTTAGAAACCAGGGTAGAAGGAAATATTCTTCTCGTGCAAATACTTGTTTAAATAAGTTTACAATAGCACTAGTGGTGGCTTTTGGGGCAAACTTAACCTAAGGCCATTTAGAATGGTAATCAATCATGACCAAGGCAAATCATGAACTCTCAGGTAACATACTGAATGGGCCTGAAATGTCAAACGCAACTTTTTGCCATGGCTCTTCAGGCCATTTAACTGTCTTAAGGGGAGGAATGTGTACTTTTAAATTTTTTCCACTGGAAACACATTCATGACATTCCCTGACAATACCATCAATAAACTTGTCCATACCAGGCCACCAGAAATATGTTCTAATTAACCGTTTCATAGCTGATATGCCTGGATGAGTTTTGTGTGTTAACTTTAGAATGATGTCCTGAATACCTTTTGGGGGAATACACTTCCCTGCCTTAAAAATTAAATCCCCTTCAATATTCAGTTCATCTGAAACATTATAAAAAGGCAATAATTCTGACCTCACATAATTTTTTCATAACCTTCCATCAGAAACTTCTCAAGATCACACCACCTGTCATCTCTTTGTTGACATTCTCTCCAGTGTTGCTCCATGATTTCCTGGTACTGTAAAGGAATAACATCAGATATACCTAAAACAAAATCACATTGTTTAACCACATTTGTATTTCCAACATTGTCACTGCATAGTTGGTGTGATAAAAAGTCAGCAATTACGTTCATCTTACAGGGTACATATTTCACTTTAAAATTATACTTAGGCTGTGGGGTTTTAGGTTTAAACCTATAATAACTGATAAAACCCCACTGAAAGAAAAATAGCCCTCGCCGGTGAAAACATAGTCAAAGTCAAAGTCAAAGTCAAAGAATTTATATAGCGCACTACATACCCAGAGGGTCTCAAGGCGCTTCGGGAGGGGAGGAGGATTACTTGTCAAATATCCACGTTTTAAGTTGCTTTCTGAATGCTAGGTGGTTCTGGGTAAGGCGGAGGTAAGTGGGGAGTGAGTTCCATGTTTTAGCTGCCAGGTATGAGAAGGATCTACCTCCCATGGTGGTCTTGTTGATGCGAGGTACAGTGGCGAGGGCTTGGCTGGAAGAACGTAGTTGGCGGGAGGGGGTGTAGAAGGACAATCGTGAGTTGAGGCATTCTGGTCCGATATCGTAGAGTGATTTGTGTGCGTGGGTTAGAAGTCGGAAAGTGATCCTCTTATTGACGGGTAGCCAGTGGAGGTTTTTCAGGTGACCCGAGATGTGTTCGTTACGCGGGATGTCTAATATGATCCTGGCTGAGGCGTTTTGGATTCGTTGGAGTTTTTTCTGGAGTTTAGCGGTAGTACCTGCGTAGAGGGTGTTCCCGTAGTCCAGTCGGCTCGTGACCAGAGCATGGGTGACTGTTTTTCTGGTTTCGGTGGGGATCCATCGGAATGTTTATTTGAGCATGCGAAGAATGTTGAAACAGGATGAGGAGACGGCGCTGACTTGTCTGTTCATTGAGAGTGAAGAATCCAGGATAACGCCATATAAACACTGAAAAAACACCTGGACAAACACAAACTAAATGCCATTCAAAGAAAGGAAAAAGAGAGTGAAAGAGTATTTTCTTTCTTCCTGAAGGGGTCAAAACAATGTAACTTTGTTATACAAGCTAGCAGTAACATTATTCTGCTTGAGATTTGTCCTTTAGAGAGGCCACTAAAATATTGTTTCTTCTTCCTTTTACTTGTTCAGTTTTGTGGCCTTTGGTCTAAAGATGCAGGGTTTAGTTTTATGTTTTAGGTCTAGTTTAATTATTTTATAAACTATAGAGAATCAGGAAATATGATATTTTGGCTGCATTTGATTCTTTCACTGATAGGTAAAATGGCTGGTTTCATAAAAATCTTTCCTAATATGTGTCATCACATTTACCCAAAGAGAATGGGTAAAAACCCTTAATACATCAGGCCATAGTTTCTAGTGGGTCAGTATTGATAGTAGGTGAATTGCCAACACCTCAGGCTTTAAACATTCAATGCAAGGTATAGTGACAAGTATATATACCACCAAGCATCTGGGATAGTAGTGAAAACATGACACCAGACTTTTGGAAAACATGGAACGCAGTCTCACTTGTAATGCTCTGCAAAAAAGTTTCTTTCCAAGTTCAACAAAGATTGGAGTGATATTGTTTGTATTTGCAGTGATTCAGCTACTTATATAAAAAGGTTGTGTGATGACCTGTCAAAATTGATAACCGAGCTGAAGTGATTCCCTGTAGGAGATCCTTGCCACTTGTTAGATGGTATGCTGAAAGCATCTTTAAAAACTTCAGAGTTAATGAGGAATGCTATTGACTTTTTTGACCATTCTGGTGCACTGTTTTCTTATGCACAGGAACTAAAATGCAAATATTTATAATTGTGTGCTTTATGTGGCATCAAAGAAAGAGTCATCCCAACTGTGTCCCTTAGCTGATGGTTCTCAGCCCAAGGGGCTATGAATACTAAGAGGGCCTTTTCACAGAAGTTTACACGGGAAGGAAAGAGCAAGCGCACATGACCCAAAGACTCACTGAAGAAGTATTGTATGGTGTACTACAATAAGATTCATTTGCAAAAATCTATTTGGACCTCATATACACTATAAGTACACTGTCTATATACCATGTTCTTTCAGTGCAAAAAGCAAGCAATAATAAAAGTAAAACGTTCCATAAACACCGGAAAAACACTTTTTCTGTTGTTTTTAGTGGCGCAAAAATGTGTAACCGCTGATGACAACTGTTTTTTAAGATATTGAAAACACTGAAAAAACCCCACCAGAATTTACCAAAAATAGAAACTGAAAACAGGAAAGCCTAATTATACTCCTGAAGTCTTGAGGATAAGGGTGAAAATCTAGCAGTGGAGTTCCATCCTTCTCCTGTAGAAAGAATATGTACTAGGGGATTTGTGATCCGTCCTGAGAATAAGCTTGCTACCCCACACATAAATTCTGTAATGCTCCACTGCCCATACACATGCCAGTAATTCTCTCTCAATCACTGCATACTTACACTCATTTTCATTGAGGGTTCTTGAAGCAAGAGCAGCATTCCATTCATTTCCAACATCACTTTGGGATAAAACACCTCCGAGCCCATATAAACTGGCATCAACTGTTATAATGCATTCTTTTCTCATGCGGAACGGTTTCAATGTGGGAGAATTAAAAACATTGTTCGCAAGAGATGGGAGATCATTTTACAAGAAACAGACTTTGCTGGTCTGTTTGAAGGATTGCCTTTGTTTGCTCATAATCGAGCTAAAAATATGAGGGAAATATTTAAAAAACCATCACGCTCTGGAAATAATGTTTTTAAAGGTATGCGCAAGTGTTGGAATTGCGGGCAATGTGGCAATGTCATTACTGGTAAAACATTTGCACATCCGGAAACAGGTCGACAGATTCCGTTAAAACATACCTCGGATTGCAATACAGCAGGCGTCATATACGCCATTCGGTGTCCATGCGGGTTAGTGTACATTGGCAGAACATCGCGAAAAGTAAAAACCCGCATTATAGAGCACAAGAGTTCCATCCGCAACAAACATTTGACATCAAGTTTGGCGGCACATTGGGTTAAAACTGCACACACCATCCCTCAAATCAGATTTACGATTTTAGAAAAAGTGGATGAACCAGTAGGTAAAGACCATCATATCATGTTATCTCAGAGGGAAACAAGTTGGATAAAAAAATCTCGGTACAACGAATCCCGGGGGTTTAAATGATCAGTATGAAATGTTATGCTTTTTATAGATCGAATCAACTGAATGATCTTTTAAAGAATTGATACTCAGGAATGGGGGTGATCCATGTAGACAAGAGCTATCTAATGTGCAGGGTTTGCACATGAGGATAATTCCCTTTAAGGGGTAGGTACCTAAGCAGAGGTTTAGTTCTAATTGGTTGGGTGCAATACATCACAGAGGCCGTTGCAGGTTTGGATTCGCATGTTCATATATTCACATCATTTAAATTATGAAATCTCACTTTAATACATCGGAGTACAACACATTATCACATAGTTTAGATGCGGTACGGACGTTGTCACACATGGTCTGCTCTGAGACATTATCGACAGATTGAACTCATAGCATAACATCGATTCGAAGCGCAAGTAAAATGTATCAAGAGGCGTCATACATAATACATTCCGGAGATCGGTTGCATCTTTGGGTAACGACGATCTGATTAGCGTGTACACCCACGTTAGTTTCAATATAGAGAAATGCGACCAAACACATCTTTTCGCTAGCACTTTGAAATTAGATTGCGTTATACATAGCCTCTGGACTTGTCTGTGTAAGCTACGGCAATTTCAATAAAGTTTTTTGCGTCAAACGCCTGTTTGGGGCAGGATTATAAGGTTCACATGATCACAGATGGGCGTGCTATTCTGTTCAAACAAACACGGGTATTTTTGAGAGCAAAAGACGGAGAACGGCTTTTTTTGTTTGTGGAAGAGGAAGTGATACACGCAGATACAAACGCAGTGATATTTTAATTGGAGGAGCATGAGAAGTGTTACGCGTTTTAGGGCACGAATAATGGGGATCCTTAACTTTTACAGGCACGGGTCATAAGAACATTGGCGTGCACAGAGAACAGGGGAGTTCTTAACATTTTGCAAGGGTGTAGAGGCACTTCATCCAATATAGAGGACTTGATCACACACAGGTAACTGGGCTAGCATTTATCAGTAGATGAACCAGTGTACGTTGATGAATGATACTTGGTAAACGGCTGCATTGATCGATGTTTATGGTTCATAGGGAGAAAGTAACGGCATCAGTGAGTGGATGCTGACTATTGGTACTTCTTAATTTTACAGGGGAGGACGGATGTCCTCTTTGACCACCACTAGAGAATTCAAGAACACTCGCACACATTTAAAGGAATTTGGCCATACGATTGATATTGTGTAGTTAGAGTCACACACCTACCAGATGTGAGTAAACTCAATAGTCTGCATTACCCATTTTGGGCTCCTAGGATCACCACATCTCCTTTGGGTGCAAGCTATTTTTTAACACGATCACACAGGGAACCCCGCATGTGCAATACCCTCATTGATTCTTTGTAAATTATAACACCCACCAGTAAGACTATTCTTATATATTTCTTTGCAGTGCCAACTGGATGGACCCAATACAAGAAAAAGTTTTGCATGTATCAAGTGGAATGTTTAAATATTGTGATAAAATTTGAATTTAGTATCATTGGTTGTTTCCCCTGACGAAGGGTCGACACAGACCCGAAATGCGTTGGGTGTTTTTGTTGTTTAAGTTGTTTTGACTATTGACCAATGATTCAAACTTTTGTTCACTGTTATACATTTTTGACAGTGCAATGATGCACACATTTCATTTTCTCGTGCTGAAAAAATGATTGTTACATAAAGTGAAGTGTTTTTGAACACATACCAAATAGTAAACGTTTATTGATTTTGATGATTATCTTTGTGATGACAAACTGATGACTGTTTGATACATACATTTGAAATTTGGAAAACTAAGGGGACTAAGTTGAGCATCTTATAGACCAGGTGTTTCCTGGCCTCGACAGAGCTTTTCAGTAGTAGGGGGGTAGGGGACTCCCCAATGAGACTGCTCACTCATTCATTGATTAATCTTACATACAATTGACTAATTGGTAATAAATTGGAGTGCTGTTCTACACTTACAGAGAATTAATAATGTCTCATTTTATAGCTTCAAAAGCGTCCTGTTATTCATCATTCCATTCATACGTAACGTTTTGACTTAATAATTTCCTCAATGGTTCCATCTTGGTGGCAACATTTTCAACACATTTGAAATAGTATTCACACTTTCCAGAGAATGGTAGTAATTGCTCTTTGTTAATGGGAGATGGAGAATTCTGGATGGCTTCCACATTAGATTTTTTGGGAATAAGGCCTTCACCAGATAAAGTGTGCCCCAAATATTCAACAGAATTTTTAAACAACTTGCATTTGTGAGCCTTAACCGCGTGCGGGCGGAATTCCGCTCGCACGCTGGGTTTTGCGAAAACGCATGTTATGTGACGAGCTGGGCTCGTCATCAGCGTGCGAGCGGGCTACGCCATGACGAGCCCAGCTCGTCATCAGCATGCAAGGGGTTAAGGATAAACCCACATCTTTCAAGTCTCTCACATACTTCATTTAAATGGGCTTCAAGTTCCACTTCATTTCTTAAAAATATTAAAATGTCATCCTGGAAACATTTAACATACGTGTTAATATCACTAAACATTTGAAACATAACTCTCTGAAAAACTGACGCCGCTGACGGCAGACCAAATGGCATCCTAGTATATTAGAAAAGACCTTTTGGAGTGATAAAAGCAGTACATTTCTTTGAATCTTCTGTAAGTTCAATCTGGTGGAAGTGTGGAAAGTATCTGCGCACCCTCTAATATTGAAACAACCTCATTGATATTAGGGAGAGGGTGGCAATCAATCATAATGTTAGAGTTTAATGCTCTCGGGTCCACACACACTCTGAGTTTTTGGTCAGGTTTGCTTACTAGAACAATGGGTGAACCCCATACAGAAGACTTCATGGGCTCAATGATACCATCATCTGACAATTCTTTAAGCATTTCTTTCAACTCATCCATAATGGTGATAGGTACACATCTTAACTTCTGTTTAACGGGACTGGCATTCTTTTTCAATAAAATTCTATGCAAGACATTTTTCAATCTACCTAATATGTCGCAAGATACGTTACTATAAGTATTCACAAGTGTTGTTTCTCTTTCCAAATCAATAACATTTTTACCAACTGTGGCAATATTGTATAAATCTTGTTCATTACAAAGCAAAACTGTATCTTCCAATCGTGGATTGAGGATTATACCCAATTTCCACTGGTCTTGCCAACCTAAAATATTTACTCCCTGTCACGGTTTTGCCTCCCCTCGGGACCCTCAGAGACAACAGAGACCTGAGGGAGGTATCACTCATCCAACAAGTCCCTTTCTCTTTCCCCACTCTGAAGACTGCAGCAAGTACGGCTGGCATCCCACAGGCGACAGTTATGGAGAGAGGCCGCTTTAACCAGAACAGAGGGCTGGGAAATCCGCAATGTCACAATGACGTATTCTGCAGCTGGCCATTAGAAGGAGCCCGGGAAACCAGCAAGAGGAGAGCCGGAAGAGAAAGCAGTGGTTGGAGAAGAGAGGAGCCTGTGGAACTGGCGGACGGAAGCCTGCTGTTGTTTAACCCAGTGAACGCGGTATCGACCAGGAAGCCATAAGGACCCCAAGACGGTGCTGCACCCTGCCAAGCTCCCGGAGGAGCGTAGCTACATAGGTACGAGACCGTATCACGGGGTGGGTGGGAAAGAAATCTGTTCTGTAAGCAGCTCCAATCACCCCGCATGGGTCTGGTATCCCCTTCACCCTACATTCACTAGTAGTGTGACTGAGCACAGGTGGTCCCTCAATCAATTTCCCTTTACTCGTTACACTTTAGAAATCATACGGTCTCCATATCTCTTCTCTCCCATAACAAACTGCGGAACCATTGAGAGGTGATGACCTGGGGGAGGACGAGGACGTGATAGGTGAGACCGACAGTGATGGCCCCAAGAATACGTGATAAAAGGGATTATCCAGACTTTGCTGCTGAGAATCCATACACTTAAAGGGCAAAATAGGATAAGAGGCATTATCCTGTAGTCTCAGACTGGCGTACTATACTAAGAGAGCATAAAGAAAAATAAAACCTGCTATACATCATTCTCCTGTGTCCGCCCCTCCTTGCCCATCCTTACACTCCCTTTATAGTAATGTACAACTTAATATAAGCACATTTCCCTTGAAATATAATGGTACATGGAAAAAAACAACCATTTCAATGTTTGAGCCGTCAAAACTTTCAGCATTAATATCCGACTCTTGACTATCACTATAGATGCACTTATGTTGTAACTTCTCTTTAAAGTATTGTGTTGTGATAATTGTCCAATGTGACCCAAAATCCACCATGAGTTCTAGATCCATACCTAAAACTTGGAACATACATTTTGGAGATTTCTTGTATTTTCCTTCTCTGGTCCATTTTGTGCAATTAATGTAATTAATAACATTAAAAAAAATAATGATAAAGCAATGTCAATGATTTTGTTAAAACTCACTATAACCAAAGCAGTTCTCTTTGTGGCTCCAATGCGCTAATTAGTGTGTAAGGTTATGTCAATAACCAACCTTTCCAAAGTGCTGTAAAGATTTTTATTGAAATAAGCAAACCGATGTGTCAATATCGTTCTGACCCACTTCCGATGCGTGTAATATGTTGCCAGGGTAACCAAAAACAAAATGGCTGTTGTACATTGCATGCAGAGATCAGAGCAGTGACTTGTGACGCTGATCTTGCTGCATGTTCAAGAAATCTTCTTTTGCAGAATTCGGAAGAATCTCGGAGTTCCAGGAGATCGCTGCAAGCTTCCTACATCAGTTAAGAACGCTGGGAGCAGCGCTAAGAAATTCAAATGATGCACCTTGGAGATGCAACCAAATACAAAGCATAAATCCTCCAAAATAAATAGAAAGCGGCAACCTCGAAAAGTAAAAATATAGATGATCCTCTAAAATTGTCGGTACTTAAATATCGATTCAACCAAACGATTCTCCAGCCAAAAATAAATTATTGTGGGTTTTGTAGTACTCCGCTCCCATGCTGAGTATAGGCAGGAGTGTAGGTCCAGCTTGTCACCAATATTAAATGGAGCTGAAGTCAGATTTGTAAAAAAAAAATAGGAAGTTTATTTCAGCACGGCAAAAAGGCATCCGCCTAGGTCGATGTCCAGATGCAACTGGCATAACCTGGTGGAACTGTTTATTACAAGTATTCCAGAAGAATGTGGAATGCTTGTAGAATGAAAAAACATTGCATGCCATTAAAAAAACACACTATTAATGTACACAGTGAATGTACATAAAATATTTCATAACCAAAATGCAGTAAATGCATTGCGGCAGGTGGTGCTGTCAGCAGCACCCGCCGCAATGCATAATATACATGTTGTGCATTGGCATGCAGTCATCCATCTCCCCAGCCCCAGGGGGCCCGCAACAGGCCTCCAAAGACATTCTCTGTATGCCTTTCCATAGTGGAGTCTTCGCCATGGAAAGACATGCCCCACACACCCATCCTAATATGGATGGTGGTGCCTGAAAGGCACTGCCACCATATTGTAGGCCTTTACTGCCCGGCAGGCAATCGGGGCGATTGTCGATTGGCAGAAAAGCAGCGGACAGTCTTTACTTCCGCGTGGTACTCCCCCTGCAATGCTACTGTGGTGGGGTAAATGGCGTTCTGGGAGGGAGTATTGGTGGGCGGATCGCCACTGCCGGTTTGGTGGTGGCGATCCGCACACAATCAAAATAGGCCCCTCATTCTTTAAATAAGGAGAAAAGGACAGACCCAGATATGTTGCTGGTTGCACTTTTATATACAATCGAAGACCATTCATGCATGGGCTTGCTTGCTTAGCCTGGCTTTGTCCTTCATTAATGAATGCTGCCTCGCTGCCTTCTTTAAAATTGTTTGGAAAGAAGTAAATGGAAGGTTCCGCTGCCATAGGTCTGCCATGTTTGTAAGCTTTAAGATGATTGTAAATACTCGTGTGTAGGCGGACTGAGGGTAGCCTTGTAATGCATTCCAGAGTGCGTTATTAATCTCATTTTCTCGGTTGCTCCAGACTTTATACCAGGTTTGTATTGTTGTATTTCTTCTGTATAGATGTTGCAGCCCAAATTCCAACTGAACCTGTACCAGTGAGGAGTTGCGTGGTAAAGAAAATACAGGATTGCTGCATCTTTCTCGTACTGAACTTCACTTCCATTGACTACAGTTGGGAACATTTTTGCTTTAATAATCGCTAATAATGGAGCGAACAATGGGCCTTTTAGACTCTTAGATATTGAACAGAATTCAAGCTACACTGGCTTCCAAGGCACTTTGCACCGCCCCCAAGGTTCTTAATAACACTGACCGGGAGTTCCTGAAGCACAGCTTCGAGTGGTATAAACCCAGCAGACCTCTGTGTTTCCTTAAAGCCAAGAAACTGGTTGTCCCCAGAATCCATAAGTTGAACTCGTAAGAAGCTTTATCACAGGAACAATCAAGCTCTGGAATAGTCTTCCCCCCCATATTAGAGTCCTGCCCACCCTGCTATCTTTTAGGAAGAAGCTTAAGACATGGCTGTTTAATAATCAGGGTTTTGTTAATCATGCTCTAAAGAAGTCAGTGCCAAGTCACCGTATAGTATACCAGTGCTCTATAAAATCCTTTAACATAACATAACATACTAAATACATAAACTGCATCAACTTTTCTATTTAACTAGTAAACATTCCCATCAACATATTGATATCAGAGGGCATTAGGGAGTCATAGTGCTCACAGTTTAGTAAAAGAGGATTTCTTCAGCTACTTGCTAAATTTTGTATATGAGACCTTAACTTCATTCAGAAAAGTTATCGGGTTCTCTTAATTTCTGTGCTGACGATACACAAACAAATCTGTGTATCGTCATTAGAGATGATAAGAGACGCTGAAGCAAAGGCAATATCTCGATTGGATGTAGTGTAGAAAGAAAATAAATACAGACATTCTACCCAAGGAACTTCAGTCAGCAAAGGGGTAGACTTTTAGAGTGAAGAATATCAGAGACTTTGAGAGTGAAGAATATCATGGAATCGACTAAGGTACATAAGAAACATAACAATAATTAGCATAATACTGGAAAGGAAGAAAAGCATAGGAAAGAACAGATAATAAAACATAGAGCACCCTACAAAGTTAGAATGGCCCTAGAAAGATGCCCATAATGCTATAAAAACTGGTCATGTGACTCAAAAAAAGAAAAAAAATCTCTATATTGTGCAAATGAAGTACTCCTTGAGCCGAATGAAATACATCGAAGATGATCATTTTGACAATGACCTGAGAAAATGCACAAACAAGGTTCACTCAAGTAACAAGCCACACAAGTCACCCCATACTGGATTCCCCAATGTACTTTGTTTTAAAACAATGTACAGATTTGCAATGTTTCCCTAGGTGCCGGCTGATGAAAGGCCCAAAAGTGCAGTACCATTTGTATCAGAAGACATAGGAGGCTGCTGGGTGGAAGGTAGACTGTGGTTCCCCTAAAGATTCCAGAACTTTCCATAACAAAAATGTGAGGAATATGAGAATTTTAGTCAAAGTTTGAGATTTGTAAGGCATTATGGTTTAAACAAACTAGTGAGAGCCATGCAAGTCATCCCTCCTGGATTCCACCATGTTTTCAATGTTTAAAGAAGTACAGGTTTTCTAGGTTTCCCTACTTGTCCATTGAGCTAGGGCCCAAAATTCACAGCTAGGCACTTTGCAAAAAAAAATGGCGTTTTCCGTGGAAAAATGTTCTGTGTCCATGTTGTGTTTTGGTGCCTTTCCTGTCGCGGGTACTAGCGCTACCCACACAATTGAGGTGCCATTTTTATAGGAAGACTTGGAGAAACACTGAATAGTAGAACATTCGTTATTACCCATCATATTTCTCTGACTTTTTGCCTTCCGAATGTAAGCTAGTGTGTTTGAAAGATGACATTCACATGCAAGTACGGGTACTCAGAGATGTGAAAATAACCACTGCCATCAAACTCCCTATCCTGTGCCCATTACAGATTGCAAAGGTTTCCTTGATACCTATTTTTCCATTTTATATTATACCATATGATTTGCTCTATTCCCAGGAGACAATAAAAAACTATTGCAAGGAGCAGCTCAGTTGTTGGCTTTGGCTGCCTTGAGTTCTTGGAAATCCCACAAACTCTTCATATCCCCACAAACAGAAAGGTCGAGTTGATGTAATGGGACATTGCTTTTGTAAATCGACCATCGTGACAAGAAGTTACAAATGAAAGTGTTGTCACATCCTACTGATTTTCAATATCTTTATGTTTCAACACTTAGGGCTTAATTACGATGTCAGTTGGAAAGGTGCCGAATGGCATTCGGTGTGACAGAAACTGTGTCGGAAGCCAAGTTTCTGAGTGACTCGGAAACATTTCCGACCAACTGATTATGATACCAGGTAATCGGTCGGTCATTCCGAATTGGTTCCGACTGGCATTCAGAGAGTCAGAGTCGGTCGGAGCCGAATCGCAGAGCTTTACAGGCCGCGTTTCCAACCAACCGATTACGTTGTTGGATTCTGAAAGTGGTTCTGACAAGGTCAGTCCGACACGGATTGGCTGTCGGAAACCGACTTTGGGGGCATCAAGCAGGCCCCCCCTTCACCCAGAGGGCTCTAGTTGGGGCCCATGGAGGTAACCATGGGTTTCCTTTTTTGAACCATTCACAGTGTGGCGGGCACCATGAGGTGCCTGACACAGGGTACAAGGCTTTCCGGAACCACCCCTTTTTTCAATGGAAGCATGTGCTGTGACTCTGGGCAATAGCTTGCTTAATCTTCCGGATGGACCCAGCGCCTTGACACCCTTAGGGGTAATTGTTCGCGCTTTACAAATACCGGGTTTGTTTGTTTGTTGTCAGTCGAACACAGGCTCCCAATGAAGTCAATGGGAATCCGACGGAACTGTGGGCCCGATTCACAGAATTAATTTAAGACTAAATCCTAAATTTACTACAATTTCGTATTCACAGAATGCACTTACTACTTCTGGTATTCACAGAATGAACTTACTACTTTCGGGATTCACAGAATGAGCTTACTACTTTCGGTATTCACAGAATAGACTTACGACTACTAACTTTACGTCCGCCGCCGGGCCGTAATTTCCTCCACCGGGCCGGGTTTTATGGCACTTTTGGCGGACATTACGACTCCGACCCGTAATTTACGGCAACTTGCCGTAAATTCCAATTCCGGGCCATAAATTCAGATTCCGGTCCGTAATTTACGATTATGGGCCAGAAAATACGATTTCTGGCCGTTGGTCATGTTAGCCAAAGGTAAACACCTGTCCAAGGTCCTCCAATCCCCCAACATGGATCAGCAGACACACTGCAACCAATCCCAGCACTGCAGCATGTATAAATGCAGAGCAGACACAAACAAACACTTTCCGGATGTCACTGAACGTGTTTGTAGCACTGCCCCTTGCCATGCGGCAAAACTACTTGAGGAGGAGGAGGAGAGCAGAGAGGATCTTCAACCTATTTGGAATGTCCAGCCAGGATGTAAGGGCCAGGTACCGTTTCCCTCCAGAAGTCATCTTGGATATGATGTGTGAGTGGGAGCAGGAACTTGACTCTGTGACCTGCTGCTCACATGCAATACCAGCATATCTCATGATCCTTTCTGCCCCCCACTTCTTTGCTACTGGGTCCTTCCAAAGGGTCTCCAGTGACCATGTGGGCATTTCCCAGGCGAGCCAGTCGCGGTGCCTGCATCAGATACTGAGATGCATCACTTCTAGAGCCCCTAAATACATACAAATGCAACATACACTGGCCATGAGACAAAGGGCAGCAAGAGATTTGTATCTCCTTGCACAATTCCCACGTGTGCTGGGCGCAATTAATTGCACCCAGGTGGCCCTTCAGCCACCCCGCAACATTGCACACATCTTCTGCAACAGACACAGATGGTATTCCATCAATGTGCAAGCTGTCTGTGATGCCAGTGGGAGGTTCATCAATGTGCATGCAGGGTTCCCAGGCAGTACACATGACAGCTTCATATTCCGCATGTCACCTCTTGCCCGGCATATGGCTGCTAGAGAATTTGGTAACATGTGGCTACCGGGTAAGTACCAAGCACTGAAAATGAGTGATATAAGTCATTGAAATGTCTGAATGCCCCCCAATATTAACCATTGTACAATAAGAATCATGGCCCAACAGACACTGCATGTACGAACGTATAGATCATGTTCTGTGCAAGTCAAAGAGTGAAATGTTAACAACTGCCCTTTTGGCGACGCTGGGTATGCACTCTCTCCACATCTCCTCACCCCTTACAGGCATGCAAACACTGTACCTAGGTGTAGGTACAATATGGCACACATACGTACTGGAGCCATCATTGAGCGCACTTTTGGTCTGTTGAAATTCATATGTCTCGACTGTGTGCTTCTGTCCTCCCCAGAAGTCGTGTGCAAGATCATATTAGCCTGTTGTGTTTTGTACAACATTGCTTTAACGCATGGCTTACACATGCCTCTCAAATCTCGGCTGGCTCTGAATGTGGGAGACCAGGCCATTGCAAAGAACTGTAGCTCCTGAGGCGGAAGCCGGGAGAACGACCGCAAAGCATATTTTTTTTAATTTGAGAGTCACTGTTTACATGCATTTTAATTGTACCTGACCTCCTTCCTTTACTGTGTTTCGGAGCTTTACCTTGCTCCTGACACACCCGCGCAGCGGATCTTAGCGCTGCCGCAGGATAAACTACAAACTCCTTTGCCGCCATCACCGGCGAGCCCACAGGCCACGCCCCTTTCGAGAGGCCACACCCCCTGCCGTCACCATTTAAGGACGCTGAGGGCAAGCGCCACTTAAAGAACTGTACCTCCTGAGGCGGAAGCCGGGAGCACGACCGCAAAGCATATTTTTTTAAATTTGAGAGTCACTGTTTACATGCATTTTAATCATACCTGACCTCCTTCCTTTACTCTGTTTCGGGGCTTTACCTTGCTCCTGACACACCCGCGCAGCGGATCTTAGCGCTGCCGCGGGATAAACTACAAACTCCTTTGCCGCCATCACCGGCGAACCCACAGTCCACGCCCCTTTCGAGAGGGCACAACCCCATGCCGTCACCATTTAAGGACGCTGAGTGCAAGCGCCACTTAAAGAACTGTACCTCCTGAGGCGGAAGCCAGGAGCACGACCGCAAAGCATATTTTTTTAAATTTGAGAGTCACTGCTTACATGCATTTTAATCGTACCTGACCTCCTTCCTTTACTCTGTTTCGGGGCTTTACCTTGCTCCTAACACACCCGCGCAGCGGATCTTAGCGCTGCCGCAGAATAAACTACAAACTCCTTTGCCGCCATCACCGGCGAGCCCACAGGCCACGCTCCTTTCGAGAGGCCACCCCCCCCCTGCCGTCACCATTTAAGATTCAGAAAAGGGGGTGGTGATGAACAGAGTGTATGAATTAAGCAGACCACTCTTACCCAGTCCAAAGATCAGGGCTTGATCCATCACCGTTTTTTAGCTCACTGCACCATCCCAGCTCAGAACCTGGCTACATGCAAATTAGTCTGTTCCAGTCCCAGTGCATGATGGGAACAGGGCAAACCAAACTACCAAGCCAATTCTTATACTGGGAAGGAAACAAGCTTCCGGGGACCGGTTTCTGGCATTTCAGCCGTCGTCGGCCCGGCTTGCTTGAATCCTGATGGTGCAATGAGCAAGGGACTCACATCTGAGTATACCCTTCCACGCTTATGGTGGACAAAATGATTCAGAAAAGGGGGTGGTGATGAACAGAGTGTCTGAATTAAGCAGACCACTCTTACCCAGTCCAAAGATCAGGGCTTGATCCATCACCGTTTTTTAGCTCACTGCACCATCCCAGCTCAGAACCTGGCTACATGCAAATTAGTCTGTTCCTGTCCCAGTGCATGATGGGAACAGGGCAAACCAAACTACCAAGCCAATTCTTATACTGGGAAGGAAACAAGATTCCGGGGACCGGTTTCTGGCATTTCAGCCGTCATCGGCCCGGCTTGCTTGAATCCTGATGGTGCAATGAGCAAGGGACTCACATCTGAGTATACCCTTCCACGCTTATGGTGGACAAAATGATTCAGAAAAGTGGGTGGTGATGAACAGAGTGTCTGAATTAAGCAGACCACTCTTACCCAGTCCAAAGATCAGGGCTTGATCCATCACCGTTTTTTAACTCACTGCACCATCCCAGCACAGAACCTGGCTACATGCAAATTAGTCTGTTCCTGTCCCAGTGCATGATGGGAACAGGGCAAACCAAACTACCAAGCCAATTCTTATACTGGGAAGGAAACAAGATTCCGGGGACCGGTTTCTGGCATTTCAGCCGTCGGCGGCCCGGCTTGCTTGAATCCTGATGGTGCAATGAGCAAGGGACTCACATCTGAGTATACCCTTCCACGCTTATGGTGGACAAAATGATTCAGAAAAGGGGGTGGTGATTAACAGAGTGTCTGAATTAAGCAGACCACTCTTACCCAGTCCAAAGATCAGGGCTTGATCCATCACCGTTTTTTAGCTCACTGCACCATCCCAGCCCAGGACCTCTCTACATGCAAATTAGTCTGTTCCTGTCCCAGTGCATGATGGGAACAGGGCAAACCAAACTACCAAGCCAATTCTTATACTGGGAAGGAAACAAGCTTCCGGGGACCGGTTTCTGGCATTTCAGCCGTCGTCGGCCCGGCTTGCTTGAATCCTGATGGTGCAATGACCAAGGGACTCACATCTGAGTATACCCTTCCACGCTTATGGTGGACAAAATGATTCAGAAAAGGGGGTGGTGATGAACAGAGTGTCTGAATTAAGCAGACCACTCTTACCCAGTCCAAAGATCAGGGCTTGATCCATCACCGTTTTTTAGCTCACTGGTCAGCCCTGTTCCCATGATGCACTGGGCCAGGGACAGACTAATTTGCATATAGCCAGGTTCTGAGCTGGGATGGGGCAGTGAGCTAAATAGCGGTGATTGATCAAGCCTTGATCTTTGGACTGGGTAAGAGTGGTCTGCTTAATTCAGACACTCTGTTCATCACCACCCCCTTTTCTGAATCGTTTTTGGCCACTATAGGTGTGGCAGGGTATACTCAGGCATGAGTCCCTTGCTCACTGCTCCATAAGGATTCAAGCAAGCCGGGCCGGCGACGGCTGAAATGCCAGAAACCGGTCCCCGGAAGCTTGTTTCCTTTCTGGTGAAGAATTGGCTTGGTAGTTTGGTCTGCCCTGTTCCCATGATGCACTGGGTCAGGGACAGACTAATTTGCATATAGCCAGGTTCTGAGCTGGGATGGGGCAGTGAGCTAAATAACGGTGATGGATCAAGCCCTGATCTTTGGACTGGGTAAGAGTGGTCTGCTTAATTCAGACACTCTGTTCATCACCACGCCCTTTTCTGAATCGTTTTTGGCCACTATAGGTGTGGCAGGGTATACTCAGACATGAGTCCCTTGCTCACTGCTCTATCAGGATTCAAGCAAGCCGGGCCGACGACGGCTGAAATGCCAGAAACCGGTCCCGGGAAGCTTGTTTCCTTTCTGGTGAAGAATTGGCTTGGTAGTTTGGTCGGCCCTGTTCCCATGATGCACTGGGCCAGGGACAGACTAATTTGCATATAGCCAGGTTCTGAGCTGGGATGGGGCAGTGAGCTAAATAACGGTGATGGATCAAGCCCTGATCTTTGGACTGGGTAAGAGTGGTCTGCTTAATTCAGACACTCTGTTCATCACCACCCCCTTTTCTGAATCGTCACCATTTAAGGACGGTGAGTGCAAGTGCCACTTAAAGAACTGTACCTCCTGAGGCGGAAGCCGGGAGCACGACCGCAAAGCATATTTTTTAAAATTTGAGAGTCACTGTTTACATGCATTTTAATCGTACCTGACCTCCTTCCTTTACTCTGTTTCGGGGCTTTACCTTGCTCCTGACACACCCGCGCAGTGGATCTTAGCGCTGCCGCGGGATAAACTACAAACTCCTTTGCTGCTGTCACCGGTGAGCTCACAGGCCACGCCCCTTTCGAGAAGCCACGCCTCCTGCCGTCTCACCCTTCGTATAAAAATGTGCATCTTCCGGACACGCAGCGGACGAGCGCAGCGGGCGCGCCGTTAGCGCGCCAAAGGCGCGCCAAAGGAAAGCCCGTCTGCGCCCGTCCACGACAGGCCGGGCCCGGGACCCAAAACCCCGGGAGGAAACTCACCTACAGTTAAGGTCTACGCACCTGACCTGCTACTCTCTTTGCATCCCCCTGTCAAGCAAAACTGTAAGAGCCTAACTAATGACAGGCACAATTCAGTCACATGCCCCGCATGCAACTTTCAACTTGACGTCCCTCAGCTCTGTCGGCCCGAATCCCCAGACCGCAAGCAGGCACACACATGGCTTCTTGGCAGCTTCAACTGCAGGTCTCTCAGCAAACTCAAAAGAAACATCTATGACCTTCTGTCCGATAACTCACTAGATGCCCTCTTTCTCACTGAGACGTGGCTTCATGCCAGTTCAGGCCCAGACATCGCTGAAGCCCTACCATCAAACTACGCCATTGCCAGAAAAGACCAAACCACCAGAATAGGGGGTGGCATAGCAGTTATTTTCAAAAAATCGCTGCAATGTACACTAGAACCAATTCCCTTAAACGCCTGTGAGATGGCCCTTTTTAAACTCCAACTCCACCCGAATTTTACCTTCACGGGTCTCCTGATTTACCGTCCACCTGGCCCTATACAATCCTGCAAAAACCACAGTTGATGGACAGAATGCAGAACAATGTCATACATTCACCCCAGTACAGAGATCTGGGCCTAAATCCATCGTTTTTTTGCACTCCACACCACCCCAGTTCAGACATGGCCATATGCAAATCAGTCTGACCCTGTGCCTCATGGGAACAGTCCAGCCCGAACTGCCAAGCCATGCCTTCCCTGGACCGGAAACAAGCTTCCGAGGACCGGTTTCTGGCATTCCAGCCGTCTTCAGCCCGGCTTGCTTGAATCCAGTGGTGTGGAGAGCATGGGACTCACGTCTGAGCATACCCATCCCACTCGGGGTGACAAATGCAAAAACCACAGTTGATGGACAGAATGCAGAACAATGTCATACATTCACCCCAGTACAGAGATCTGGGCCTAAATCCTTCGATTTTTTGCACTCCACACCACCCCAGTTCAGACATGGCCATATGCAAATCAGTCTGACCCTGTGCCTCATGGGAACAGTCCAGCCCGAACTGCCAAGCCATGCCTTCCCTGGACCGGCAGAAACAAGCTTCCGAGGACCGTTTTCTGGCATTCCAGCCGTCTTCAGCCCGGCTTGCTTGAATCCAGTGGTATGGAGAGCATGGGACTCACGTCTGAGCATACCCATCCCACTCGGGGTGACAAATGCAAAAACCACAGTTGATGGACAGAATGCAGAACAATGTCATACATTCACCCCAGTAGAGAGATCTGGGCCTAAATCCATCGTTTTTTTGCACTCCACACCACCCCAGTTCAGACATGGCCATATGCAAATCAGTCTGAGCCTGTGCCTCATGGGAACAGTCCAGCCCGAACTGCCAAGCCATGCCTTCCCTGGACCGGAAACAAGCTTCCGAGGACCGGTTTCTGGCATTCCAGCCGTCTTCAGCCCGGCTTGCTTGAATCCAGTGGTGTGGAGAGCATGGGACTCACGTCTGAGCATACCCATCCCACTCGGGGTGACAAATGCAAAAACCACAGTTGATGGACAGAATGCAGAACAATGTCATACATTCACCCCAGTACAGAGATCTGGGCCTAAATCCATCGTTTTTTTGCACTCCACACCCCCCCAGTTCAGACATGGCCATATGCAAATCAGTCTGACCCTGTGCCTCATGGGAACAGTCCAGTCCGAACTGCCAAGCCATGCTTTCCCTGGACCGGAAACAAGCTTCCGAGGACCGGTTTCTGGCATTCCAGCCGTCTTCAGCCCGGCTTGCTTAAATCCAGTGGTGTGGAGAGCATGGAACTCACGTCTGAGCATACCCATCCCACTCGGGGTGACAAATGCAAAAACCACAGTTGATGGACAGAATGCAGAACAATGTCATACATTCACCCCAGTACAGAGATCTGGGCCTAAATCCATCGTTTTTTTTGCACTCCACACCACCCCAGTTCAGACATGGCCATATGCAAATCAGTCTGACCCTGTGCCTCATGGGAACAGTCCAGCCCGAACTGCCAAGCCATGCCTTCCCTGGACCGGAAACAAGCTTCCGAGGACCGGTTTCTGGCATTCCAGCCGTCTTCAGCCCGGCTTGCTTGAATCCAGTGGTGTGGAGAGCATGGGACTCACGTCTGAGCATACCCATCCCACTCGGGGTGACAAATGCAAAAACCACAGTTCATGAACAGAATGCAGAACAATGTCATACATTCACCCCAGTACAGAGATCTGGGCCTAAATCCATCGTTTTTTTGCACTCCACACCACCCCAGTTCAGACATGGCCATATGCAAATCAGTCTGACCCTGTGCCTCATGGGAACAGTCCAGCCCGAACTGCCAAGCCATGCCTTCCCGGGACCGGAAACAAGCTTCCGAGGACCGGTTTCTGGTTTGAGGACCGGTTTGATTGATTCAGATGCTCCGTCCATCACCACCCCCTTTTGTACCGCTTTTGCCCGCCATAAGTGTGGCAGGGTATGCTCAGACGTGAGTCCCTTGCTCACTTTGCCACTGGATTCAAGCAAGCCGGGCTGAAGACGGCTGGAATGCCAGAAACCGGTCCTTGGAAGCTTGTTTCCGGTCCAGGGAAGACATGGCTTGGCAGTAAGCATGGGCGGAAAATCCGTTCCGCTCGCGGATTTTGCGGATTTTCGGGAAATTCGCAATCCGCGAGATTCGCGAATCTCCCGCAAAATCCGCAAATCCGCGAGCAGCGGATTTTGCTCGCACTGCTCGCACTGTTCGCGTGAGTTCGCGCCCCGCGAATAAGTGCAAAATTGCAGAAATACGCTCTTAGCAAAACTGAAAGTAACTACTTACCAGGTTCAAAAGTTCAGGCTCATCATTAGTAGCCATTTCCTGTAGTGCTTCCTGAGGGGCCCCTCCAGAGTTCAGTTGCCAGTTGAAACTATTATGTGACCCTGCTCTGAACCTCAGAATAGTTACACATATGCCACAAAGGTCCTGAATTACAGCTAAGGGAGACAAGCAGGAGCCAGGCTGGAAGTTAAAATCCATTAATCAGCCCCTAATTCATTATTGTCAGTTGGGGCAGGGCAGGTGTTGTAACTAATTTTGCAACAATGAAAGCACTTAGCAAGTGCAAAAGATCACTAATCAGGGCGCACTAAGGAAGCAGGTGCCAGCTAAAAAAATATTCTGTGACACATTAATCAGCCCCAAATTAATTCAGGTCACTTGAGGCAGGGAAGGTGTGCTTTGCTTTGCCGAAAATAATGTACACTGGACAACCAGAGGGTGTGGTGATGAAACAGAGGGTGGCATGGGTGGGCCAGAGGGTGGCATGAGTAGTCAGAGAGTGGCAGTGGTGACAGAGAGTGGCAGTGATGAAGAAGAGTGTCCCAAACAGGCTGGACACGTAGAAACAACAAGTTCGCAAAACTTGCGACCCGACAGGTAAGTTCGCAAATTGCGAAATTGTAAAAACCCTCGCGAACTGGCAGAAACACGGGCGAACACAAAAAAAAAAATCCGCAAATTCGCGGGAATTCGCAGATTTTGCGGATTGCAAATCCGCAAATCCGCAAAATTCGCGAACGCGAGATCCGCAAAATTCGCCCATGCTTACTTGGCAGTTCGGGCTGGACTGTTCCCATGAGGCACAGGGTCAGACTGATTTGCATATAGCCATGTCTGAACTGGGGTGGCAGAGTGGGCTAAAGAACGGTGATGGATTAAACCCAGATCTTTTGACTGGGTGTGAGTGTTTGATTGATTCAGATGCTCCGTCCATCACCACCCCCTTTTGTACTGCTTTTGGCCGCCATAAGTGTGGCAGGGTATGCTCAGACATGAGTCCCTTGCTCACTTTATAAATTGTAAATTGTGTCTTGTAAAGCGCACTGCTACCCGCACCGCAGGCCTCGTAGCGCTATAGACCGCTGGGGAACCCGTCCTGGCTTTCCCTGTGAGATAGTCCCTCCTGGGGGTCTCCAAGGTGAAACCAGGCATCCCCGGCGTTTGTGTGGGGCCGTTGTGGAGATGAGGCAAGCTAATGCCCAGAGTTGCCGAGTGTGATCCCTGGTCGGAGTAGGCACCGATGCGAGAATTATCAGTCCGCTGATCCTGGTCCAAGACCCTGCCGCGTCGGGAATCAAACCCTGGTCCCGGGCCGTTCTCTGCTCTCGGGTCTGCCGCCTCTAACCAGTGAGCCACACCTCTCCACTTTGCCACTTTGCCACTGGATTCAAGCAAGCCGGGCTGAAGACGGCTGGAATGCCAGAAACCAGTCCTTGGAAGCTTGTTTCCGGTCCCGGGAAGACATGGCTTGGCAGTTCAGGCTGGACTGTTCCCATGAGGCACAGGGTCAGACTGATTTGCATATAGCCATGTCTGAACTGGGGTGGCAGAGTGGGCTAAAGAACGGTGATGGATTAAACCCAGATCTTTTGACTGGGTGTGAGTGTTTGATTGATTCAGATGCTCCATCCATCACCACCCCCTTTTGTACCCCTATACAATCCTGGGCTACTCAACTCGTGGACTGGACCGCTTCAGTCCAGGTAAACTATAGCAATCTATCCATCATAGGCGACCTGAACATACATTTCGACGACCCACTGAACAAACCTGGCAAAAATGTAATTCACGACCTTGAACCTCACCTTATGGAACTCGGGAGCAACTCACAAAGGGGGCCACCTCCTGGACCCTATTTTTTCCAGCATTCCCCTGTCACACTGCCACCCAGCTTTTCCTCTACACTGGTCAGACCACTTCCTAATAAATTTCAGCGTGTCTGATCAAATGGCTTCTAGCCCTTCGAACAAGACAGGCCAGTCCCCTAAAAGGAATTGGAAGAAACTGGATATAATCCACTTAATGTCCATTTTAGACTCTGCACCTCTGGATGAAATGTTCGACACAGAGGACATAGAGATTGTAGCCACTAAAATCAACAAATGGCTTCTGGGAGCCCATGACATTTTCCTTCCCCTAACTCGCAAAAAATCCACACCCCATAACTCGCCAGCATTATGGTACAATGAGCAACTGAAGGCTGTATAATCCAAGTGCAAACGCTTCGAAAGATTACTCCCCTTTAGCTAGCTCGACCTACAGAAATGAACTCAAGCTGTATCACAAAGCCTGTACCACGGCTAGAGCCAATTATATAGCGAAATCTATTTCGGAAGCTACAAACAAATCTAAAACGCTGTTTAATCTGGTAAAAGAGTTAGCGGGCTCTAACACATCAGCCAAACCCCTTCCACTGAACAGTGTCCAATGCGAAGAACTGGCGCAATTCTTCACTACGAAGATTGAGACCATCTATCAGGACATAGTAAAACAGCACCTGGCTCAAGAAACGAGGGAAACGGACCCTGGCTTAACAAGGAGGCCATCTCCTCTTCGCCATTCCTGTCCTATGAGCCACTAACATCTTGGCCCGGGATTAATGTTCAGGATCTCCAAGATATCTTAAGGAAAGTAAAATCCGGCTCTCCCACCGACCCCCTCCCGATTTCAGTACTTAGACTTCTGGACACCACTCAACTCTCCGTGATATGTCAAACTCTGAATCTATCCCTCTCCACGGCAAAGGTTCCAGCAATATGGAAACATGCCATGGTTTCACCTCTACTCAAGAAACCATCGGTAGATCTGAAAATCTTGGCCAATTTCCGCCCAATATCCCTTCTACCCGTTTTTTCAAAAGTATTGGAGAAACATGTCCACGGACACCTTGCCAGGTTTGCGGAGGTAAATGATATACTTCACCCCTCCCAATCGGGTTTCCGCCCTGGCTTCTCGACGGAGACTACACTGCTCGGAGTGATTGAAAATCTTCACCTCCTGGTTGATAGAGGGGATCCCGCTGCGCTGATTGTACTTGACCTCAGCGCAGTGTTCGACATCATCTCCCACAACATTTTGTTAAACTCACTCTCCACCATGGGCATCAGGGGCAATGCACTGGATTGGATTGCATCTTTCCTGACACTCAGGACTTTTCAAATCACCTCCAGTACAGCGGCCTCAAATGTCCACCTATCCCCCTACGGAGTGCCTCAGGGCTCGGTTTAAGCCCCCTGCTTTTTAATCTCTATGTAACTCCGCTCGCCCAGATCGCCGAAGCAGCAGGTCTAAACATGTTCACCTACGCCGACGATTCACAGATCGTATTTTCACTCTCCAATGGTGACCACGACTTCTCCTCCCTTCTGCAGACAGGCCTTAGGAACATCGCCACCTGGATGTGCGCCAATATGCTCAAACTAAATGGCAGCAAAACAGAGGTTTTAATATTGGGTCCTAACCAAAACCTCTGGACCCCTAGACACTGGCCATCCGAAATGGGCCCCTTACCCATCCCATCGCAACAAGTTAGTAATCTTGGCATTACCATTGACAATGGCCTAACTATGGAGCCCCAAGTTATCAACCTTACATCCACCTGTTTTACAATTCTGAGGTGGCTCAGGAAAATCATTTGGATGCTACCGGACGACACACAAAAAACTGTGGTCAACGCATTAATCACCTCCCGTCTAGACTACGGAAATGTCCTCTACCTAGGGGCACCACAGGTAGTCATGCGGCGCCTTCAACTGCTGCAAAACGCTGCAGCAAGACTACTCTGTAAGTGCCACAGAAGGGAACGCATTTCCAGGCACCTTAAGGCACTCCACTGGCTACGAATCGAAAACAGGGTCAAATTCAAAACTCTCAGCCTTATGCACAGAATTAAATGGGGCAATGCCCCTAGATACCTAAAAGCCCTCCTGCAAACCTACACGCCGGCTCGGTGCCTTAGATCTTCAACTCAAGGCCTTTTTTGTGTGCTCAAAACACGCCGAGCTAGGATGGGGGGAAGATCCTTCTCCCTTCTGGGCCCCAAGCTCTGGAACTCCCCCCCTCAGCACCTACGCTTGGAAACCTGCTACACCCACTTCTGTAAAGCCATTAAGACCTGGCTTTTTAACCAGTAACCAGCTCCTGCCTCTCCCCTGAACTATTCATTCCGCCCACGAGGTCTAGTATCTTATAGCGCCGGGAAACCCTTTTTGGGTAGCTGTTGCGCTTTAAAAGCCAAATAAATAAATAAATAAATAAATAAATTGCACATGACCGACGTCAGGGCATGCAAGTCCGTGATCAGCTCGTTGACACGTTTTTCACATGAACAACCTGTAGTGTCATGGACAACATGTGGTTTGCTGTCTGTTGTCAATGTTGAAAGGTGGATAGACACAACAGTTCAATAAATCCCACTCTGAGATGACTTTGCAAGCCACACTAACTGCATGCAAATCACAGCTGCTGACAGCAGTCAAAAGGTGGAGTGTGCCTCAGGTTATGTGCCCATGTCAGTGATCAGTGTAGTGGACATCCCTTAAACAAACTATTCACGCTGATGACAAACAATACATGTCCTGAGAGACATACCTGGACCTCATAAGGATGGGTCACCAAATCACAAAAGGTTGCATACTCAGTTCAGTGACCTCAACAGAATTGACTCCCCCACAAATGATGGGCCCAGATTATGAGTGATGATGTCATGGGAGAATCAGGCACCATGGGGCAGATTTACAATAACTGGTGCATCCCAGCATTTCAGCAGAGATGTCCCAGTTATTGTGCCACACAGCAGACACCCCTTGCGCCATCATGGATGTGCCGCATTTACAAAGCGGTGCGCCATGGGCCAAGTATAGACAGAAGCGTGACGCATATGCTGGCATAAAGGTGAAGCACCGCTGGAGTTGGGTCGCAAGCGCAACGCAGCTCTTGCAAGGCAAGCGGTGAGCCTATGCCTAACATGCTGCATCAATCCTTACGCCTCCTACAAGCAGGCGCAGGGTTGTGACGCAGCATGGCCATGAAAGTGACTTATTGAAATCTTGTAGATTTCACTCTGCCACTTTTCGGAGGCGTTCATGTGCTGGAACACCCCCTCTGTGCAGGAAGGCTCAACTATGGTGCAGGGCCTTACAACATGACAAATTTCACGGATCTATGACAGAATTTCGACAGACAGAATTTCGACCTACACAAATATCGGCGTAATTATATCGATAGCAAAAATATCGACGCCCTATGTACAACATGGTAAGTACCAAAATATCGAAAAATTAATATCGATGTAAAAAATATCGTTGTTAAATATATCGATTTTTTTAAAATTTAAAATAACATAAAAAAACTGTAAATAATACATAATAATTACTTAAACATATTTAAATATATGTAATAATTGTTAAAAAAAGTAATAATACATATTTAATAAAAAAAAATAATAATAAATAATATATAATATATAATTACTTAACAATAATTACTATTCCCACTCCAGTGGGTGCAACAGTAGGGAAAACTGACCCTGAACACTAAAAATACCCCTTTACCCAAAAACCTAAAACTGACCCTGAACCCTAAAAATACCCCTTTACCCATAAACTGAAAACTGACCCTGAACCCTAAAAATACCCCTTTACCAAAGAACTGAAAACTGACCCTGAACCCAAAAAATACCCATTTACCCAAAAACTGAAAACTGACCCTGAACCCTAAAAATACCCCTTTACCCAAAAACTGAAAACTGACCCTGAACCCTAAAAATACCCCTTTACCAAAGAACTGAAAACTGACCCTGAACTCAAAAAATACCCCTTTACCCAAAAACTGAAAACTGACCCTGAACCCTAAAAATACCCCTTTACCCATAAACTGAAAACTGACCCTGAACCCTAAAAATACCCCTTTACCAAAGAACTGAAAACTGACCCTGAACCCTAAAAATACCCCTTTACCCAAAAACTGAAAACTGACCCTGAACCCTAAAAATACCCCTTTACCAAAGAACTGAAAACTGACCCTGAACTCAAAAAATAGCCCTTTACCCAAAAACTGAAAACTGACCCTGAACCCTAAAAATACCCCTTTACCCAAAAACTGAAAACTGACCCTAAACCCTAAAAATACCCCTTTACCCATAAACTGAAAACTGACCCTGAACCCTAAAAATACCCCTTTAGCAAAGAACTGAAAACTGACCCTGAACCCTAAAAATACCCCTTTACCAAAGAACTGAAAACTGACCCTGAACCCTAAAAATACCCCTTTACCAAAGAACTGAAAACTGACCCTGAACCCAAAAAATACCCCTTTACCCAAAAACTGAAAACTGACCCTGAACCCTAAAAAAACCCCTTTACCCAAAAACTGAAAACTGACCCTGAACCCTAAAAATACCCCTTTACCCAAAATTAATTAATATTACAAATACATTACTTCCCACCCTATTCCCCTATAAACCCACAACCCGCTCCAGTAGTAAAACATATAATTTAGTTAAAAATACACATAAATTATCAATTAATTAATCAATTAATCAATTAAAATAAATAATTGCCAATTAATATTTAATTGCAAAATAAATTAATCATTGAAAAATAATTATTTAATTACAAATAAATTACTTCCCACCCTATTCCCCTATAAACCCACAACCCGCTGTGGTAGTAAAACATAATTTAGTTAAAAATATACATAAATTATCAATTAATTAATCAATTAATCAATTAAAATAAATAATTGCCAATTAATATTTAATTGCAAAATAAATTAATCATTGAATAATAATTATTTAATTACAAATAAATTACTTCCCACCCTATTCCCCTATAAACCCACAACCCGCTGTGGTAGTAAAACATATTATTTACTCTTATATATTTTTAAATTATAAAAACATATTAAACACATATTATAACAATTAATTTAAATACTTAACTTATATTTCTAACACATATTAGTAAATCGAAATTACTTACATCGATATATATGCTATCGATATTAGTAATTTCGATATATATGCTATCGATATTAGTAATTTCGATATTACTTACCTTAGGGTCGATATTCTGGCCATCGATATTCTGGACATCGATATTCTGTCCCATCGATATTAGCAACTCGATATTAGTGTAGGTCGAAATTAAGAACTCGATATTTTGACTGTTTACCAAATTTCACAGATGCGTCACGTTGAAGATACCCCACAGCATGGCGTTGGCTTTGCGCTGCTGCGCCGCAAAAGTGACGCTACTGTGGCGCACTTGTGGCATACAGGGCTTGTATAGCTGCCCCCATATGTATGTGACATATTCACACTGCTCCACACCAATGTTACATAACGCACAACTCTGATACTGAGCACTCAATATGAACTACATGTCCAATAATGCAAAGTATGAGAAAATGAAACTGGGGTTTGATGTTGTGTCAGCCCCCCACCCCCTGTCAGTGCAGAAATGTCATGAAATGATCTGTTCCCCCTTTTGATACATATTCATGATTCACACCTGCACTGTCATTTCACTTTTCCCAACATCAGAATAACAGGATGGCAGTGGATTTGATTACTGATTGTGGATGGCCCAGGATGAATACAAAATGGCTGCCAAATACTTTTTGTGATGTATTTCCTGTATCCCACTACCTGTAAAACATTTCCTGTATGATATAATGTGTTCCGGGTCATTTTCGGATGCTACGGAGCAAAATCGTAAGTTCCGGTGTCGCGGCGTAATGCGCGTGCACGTAAACGACGCTCCGGAACCGGAAACTAAGTTTTCGGGCCGTAAATTCCGAAAATAAACTGGAACACATCATTTCATACAGGCAATGTTATACATGAAGTGGGAGACAGGAAATACATCACAGTAAGTAGTTGGCAGCCATTTTGTGGGCATTCTGAGTCATCCTCTATCACTGATCAGATCTTCAGGCATCCTGCTGCTCTCATCAGACCTATTTCCCCATTATGGCTTAGGACTATGAGGAGAGAGCACCCCCTTTCTCAGAAAGGGAATTGGACATCTTGGTGGAGGGGGTGCTGGAGAAATTCCCTCAGCTATATGGGGACCCTAAACACCAGCTGAGCACTGCTGCCCGTGGCAAGCTATGGGTCAACATCGCTGAGCGCTGCAGTACAGTGGGAGTGTCCACCAGGAGTGCCAGGGCGTGCCGCAAGCGCTGGGAGGACCTAAAGCCATGGGCCCGTCACAAGGCTACGGAGCTGGCGGGCCTGTCCTCCCAGCACCATGTACATTGTCCTCGCCTCTCCCCACTGTACAGGAGGGTCCTGCAAGCAGCTTGGCCGACCCTCCATTCTCAGCTGGAGGAGCATGAGCAGCAGGGTTCTAGTAAGTGCATCAAATGTAATATGTGTCTGGGAGTATGATGTGAGTGAAACAGTGCTGTACCATTGTGTGTCCCATGCCTCCATTCGCCCATTCCATGTCCAAGCAGCAGTCACCAAGATTCAAGAAGCACACTATGGCATATGGACTGTAGAGGGCAGAATGCATTTTGGGTTTTGTGGTTTCTTCATGACAACTGGGTAAATGAGCCACACTCATGCATTCATATTAAATTCTGCTCTGCCAGCACCACTACAATTGAACCAAGTAAATCCTAACCGATGTGTGCATTGGATGAGCGATGGTACAGAGACTGTCCAGTGTGCGCATTGCAGGCCATAGGGTATTGGATGTTGTGATTTGCATTGCACCTGTAGAGTTGGGTTCCAATTGAGACAGATCATCATGTGCCATGGAGTCAAGACAGACTTTGCATCCTTGATCCTTGCATCACTCTTAAGTGTTCCTAAATTTGCAAGGTGTGTCCACTGACAGACGTCTCACCCTCAGTGGCCTGTATGATATTTTATATGTACAGGTAGCTGTCACAACCACCCAGCACTGTTCACCGGTGTACTGTACTACCTTTTAAGTCAACAAAGCGGATATATGACGGTACCACGCGTACTTTTACAACGCGTACCGTTACAACGCTACTTTTACCACGCAAGTCGTTACAACGACTTGCGTGGAGGGGCGCTGGATAGTACATTTTTTAATTTACTATTCCAACTCCAGTCCCCGTGGACTCTAGGGAAAGGAGTTGGATAGTAAATTAAACTATTTACTATCCTGGAGCGCCCCCCAGCGCAAGTCGTTGTAACGACTTGCGTGGTAAAAGTAGCGTGGTAACAGTACCGCGTTGTAAAAAATGCGTGCTAACCGTTGTATACTCAACAAAGCCAATATGTGGCACTGGATTGCCCAACGATATGTGGGGACAGCAAAAGGCTAGACTCACAATGTAGCTAGAGGAGTACTCCAGACCCCATGTGGATGTGTGACCCACATTCGGCTTGTCCCATACAATGCTACAAAGCAGATGACACTTGTCCAGACGTTAAATAGCTGCAAACCCATATCAATGACAAGAATCTAATAAATCTGGACTCTTCATGTTCTCGTTTGGTGGACTGGTTTTGGAACTGGCACATGTAGCAGTGACAGGACACAGATCTCAAGAATGCCAAGGTTGAGGTTTGGGCAATACAGTTGCGCAAGCCACAATAATACACATGAGATGTCCATGTCAAACTCAATTCAGTATATGACAGTGTACATACATGTAATGTAAGTTCATAAACAGAATGGGGGTTGGGAGCACATTGCCTCACAGTTCCAGCACAGTTCGCCCCTTTGCATCCTGTTAAATGCAGTACACAGTTCAAACTTACTTCAAAATGATCTGTCACCAAATTTGTCTCTAGACACGTGTTTCTGGATTGAGCGCTTCATCAGTAGAGAGCAGCAGTTTTAGAGAGCAAAGAAAAATCATCTGGGTTTGATGTGTGCCTGTGAGTGGTACTGTGACCTGAGAGGAACTTTTTACAACGCGGTACTGTTACCACGCTACTTTTACCACGCAAGTCGTTACAACGACTTGCGCTGGGGGGCGCTCCAGGATAGTAAATAGTTTAATTTACTATCCAACTCCTTAACCACCATTAAGTCGATAAGGACTGAGGGGCAGATTTACAAGGCACTTGCACCTCTTTTACACAGCCATTGGGTCACTTTTGTGACGCAGCGGCGGAGCACACAAAGCGCCATGCTGCTGGGTAATTACAACGTGACGCACACGGTGCAGGAACGCCTCCTAAAAGTGGCTGAGTGAAACTACAAGATTTCACTCAGTCACTTTTAGGGCCATGCGGCGTCAAAAGTCTGCACCTGCTTGAAGCAGGTGTAAGGATTGCCGCAGCATGTTAGCGACCGTGCACCCCTAGCCTTGCTGTAGCGTGGTCGCACTTGCCACGCCACTCCAGCAAAGTGCCGCTATTCCACCGGGGATGCATCACGCATCTGCCCACCCAAGCGCCACGGTGTGCCGCTTTGTAAATGCAGTGCATCAGGGGTGACGCACGGGTAGGCAGATGCATTGCCAGCTCGATATTCCAGTCCGTTGCGGAAACAAAATCCAAAACGAGGCCTCTTAAAAAACGCTAAAGGACCAGAGTTAAGAGGCAGCATAGAAGAAGAAGGCCACCAACTCAGGCAAATCACAATCACGATTGCCCGTCAGGTAAATCACCTGCCGGAAAGTCACCAACATGCCCCTCTGGCATCAATCCATAGGAACACAGACTGAACCAACAGTAGAGCAATGGTTGGGAAGGAGCAGGGCTGCACGTTCTGTTCATGGAACGTATATGGTCTAAAAGCAAAGCTGGAGGAAGAAGACTTTATAGAGTTTATCACGCAATTTAAAATACTAATGCTCCAGGAAACTTGGCAGACAACAAACACGCCTCTTGTGGGATACAAAGAATTCTTTACACCAGCACAAAAGGAGGCCCGTTCCGGCAGGGTAAAAGGAGGCCTATCAATTTTCATATCGACGGACTTTCTATGGCAACTTAGTCACATCGATCTAGAGTCTACATGGATGCAATGCGTTAAAATTGAAATTTCCCCAAATATGGGCCTTTTGATCGTGAACCTCTACATGCACCCGGGCGGAAAACACAAGGGGAAGAGGATAAAACAACTAGTTACTGCAATTAAGGGGTTAAAGTCTACCTATCCAAGCGAAAACATGCTTATAACAGGAGATTTCAATATGAATCATTGTCAGGAGGGTACCCTCCCCACCCACATTGTCCCCCGGCAGGGCAACTCTTGCAGACAAAGTGCAATAGGAAGGAAATGTGCCATGGAGTTGGAAGCCCTCCAATTGTACACCTTAAACGGAAGGGGTAATCTGGATACACCAGCTGCCCTAACGAGGGTTTCCAAAAATTCAGGATCAACCATAGACTATACTCTGGCGGACCCCAACCTATTCCTTTACATCAGAGACTTCCACATCCAGGAACGTGGGGAAAGCGATCATTTCCCACAGACCTTCACCCTGACAAGTGAAGCAAAAAAGTCTGAGCAAGTGCTGCCTCTATCCCTGAACACCCAAATCTTCAATTTACAACGGCTAAACTGGAATGAAGAAAACCTCGACAATCTAATGGCGTCATGCCATGCATTGCTTTCACTACCTGATATATCAAAGGACATAATAAAGACCTGGGAGTCCTTTGTAGCAGATTTAAACAAGAATTTCCAATCCAATCACAGAGGACAAAAAGCCATAAGAAACAGAGGAGGGAAATGGTACACCCCAAAGCTGCAACAACTAAAAAGGCAAATGAATGCATTTCTAAGGGCTGAACGAAAAAAGGACCCTCACTTTTCACAACAAACATTGAAAACAATTGCAGCCTTAAAAAAGAGCTAAAAAGAGAGACCAATCTGGCCAAGAGAATGCATAGGGAAAAACTAGCGTGTACGATACTCCATGCTAGTAAGATGCAGAACTCAAAAGAATTTTGGGCAAAAATAAACTTCACGCTCAACGGTAAACATCGGCAGTTCAACTCTGACATGACTGACCAGCTTTGGTGTTGCCACATTGATTTATTATACAATTTCACACTTGACACCCCACTTGACAATAAAGTCGTGCCTCTCACGGAGTGTGCCCTGTCAAGCCTGAGAACAACGACAGACCCAAAGCTACTTGCGAACCGCCAATAACGAAGAACATAGGTGACACTGACCTGATGACACTAACGCAGGTCTTTAACACCATAAAATCATTGAGAGCAGATGGAGCTCCTGGCTCAAATGGTCTCCCCAATGCCCTATTCAGGAAAGACCCCATGTTCTGGGCCAGTCAATTACTCCCTTTATTTTGTCATAGTGTAAAGACCGGGAACATACCCGAATCGTGGAGGGGCAGCATTTTACACCCAATATATAAATCCGGGTCTCGCTCTGACCCCACCAACTATAGGCTAATAGCCTTAATAGATGCGGAGGCAAAGATCTATGCGTCAAACTTACTGGTAGAACTGGAGGCTTGGGTAAGCAGCATAGGGCTAATCCCCCTGACACAAACAGGCTTTCGCCCAGGAATGGGCACCCTCACCAACTTATCTGCAATAACCCTACTAGCGAAAAGGGCAATCGACAACTCTAACTCGCTGTATACTTGTTTTTTGGACTTAAAAGCGGCCTTTGATAAAGTGCCAAGATCCAAACTCTGGGACAAAATGAAAGCCTGGGTGCGCCGCCAAAGCTAATGGGAGCAATCATAGAGCTGTATTCAAAGACCTGGGTCCAAGTGAAAAAAGGAGATGGCCGATGCCTGACAAAGAAATTCTTCACACTCAACGGCTTAAAACAAGGCTGCGTATTGGCCCCCTGCCTTTTTAACATTTACACCGCAGACCTAGAAAGCGATCTACGCTTGATTCAGGGGGATCCACCAAAATTGGGTAACTTGCCCATAATGAGTCTACAATATGCAGACGACATTGTGCTTTTGTCACAAACTCCTCTTGGCCTACAACGTATGATCTCTAAGCTTGCGTCATACCTCTCGAATGCACAACTTACAATAAACCTTAAAAAACAAATGTTTTATGTTTCTCTAGCTCTCGCAAGAAAGGAAAAAAATTTGTCTGGAAGATAAACTCCACCACACTAACTCAGTTAGACCAATACAAATACCTGGGCATCTCACTGGACCATCAACTAAAATATAAACAGCACTTGGAACAGGCGAAATCAAAAGTCAAACAGCTTCAATTCGTCTTTAAAACAGTCAGAAAAGACCTATGCGGAAATTCCACTGCCCACATTTTAAAGATCGTAGCCGCCAAATTCTTGCCATCCCTCACATATGGTTCTGAGATGATGGCAACCCGGGACTCCACAGCGCTAAACCTCGCCCAATCTCGCCTCTTTAAAAACCTTTTTTCAATCCCGCGCTATATTTCGCAATCTCAAATACGTTTGGAATACGGTCTCACAAATCAGCTCCCGGCAAGACAAGGAGCCCTCGTCAAATACTACTGGCGAATGAGGGATGCAGACGATCACTCCCTGGCTCATCTGTGCTGGCTGGAAGTAGAAAAACAGGCAGGACTTCCCAAGTCTATATACAAGTCCCTCAGGCAAGCGCTTCAATCATTAGCACTGGAAGAATCCTGGCTTGTACCCATGACTTACACTGCTTTTAAACTGCAAACTAACAACGCAATCAAACAAGCGTCACTATTAATGGACAAAGCTGCAGTGGCAGGCAAAAGCCACGCATGGATTGTTCTGCCATCATACACCCACATGAAGCCCCATCCATATTTGCAAGACTGCTTCAGGGACCATTACAAAAGGAAATTAAGCTTGTTAAGGTTGGGCTGCTTTGTGAGTAAAGATCTCACTCCCAAATGGCTACAGTCGTGGTCAACTTCCGACTGCTGCCTTTGTAACAATGGCGCAGAGTCATTACTGCATCTAATATGTATGTGCCCCACACTTCAGAAACTAAGGAAAGGGCTACTGTTACCACTCTTAAGAGTCACCCAGGTGAGAACCTGCAGGGCGGCTGTTATCATATGCCTCAGTGGGACTTGGATAAAACTATCTTGCAACACTATAAAATTTCTGGAGCATGCTGCTCAAGAGCTGGGAAACAAGGCAGCAACCAAAGAGAAGTCAGGATAACAGGCATGGACACAGCCGGCCATAGACTCACTTTTATTTTCCCAAAGGACCCTCTGGTTTCCATCACATAGCAATTTATTTCATGTCATAAAAGTGTACCCTGATCCAACCCACTTTGCTTCCCCAAGTTTTACTTTCCCCCTTATACCACTTTTTTAAAAGTCTGTGTAACTACATGTTACAAAATTTTCCCCTGATCTTAATCATAACACCTTTCTAAGTTTTAATTTTTACCTTAGACCACCTTCCTGAAAAGCTTGTGTAATTTTCACCACATCAGGATTTTGCTTACACTTCTGCAGGCACCGTTGGTGAGACAGGAGATCCGCAGGAACAAGTCCGGAGCAGGAGGCCATCAGTTCGCTGGTGGCTACAGCCTCTTTCCACCAGCCAGGAAGAAGAGGAGGAGGAGGGGCCCTCAACATCTGCAGGCCAGGGGGTTGCACCCACCCGGGATGAGGAAGAACACGATTCTGGTACTAAGTCCCGGGTGGAGGCTTTGGGCGTTGAAGGGGGGAGGACCAGACACCTCGGATCATGATGTGGTGGATAGCCACTCACCCACACATTCATCACCAGTGGGTCACAAAGAGGTGTCCCCGGGGCAGGCCAACGTTCAATCTGGGCCTGCCATCTGCCCCTCCCTACCTGCCATCGGGGGCTCCAGCTCAATCCCTTGAAACCTGTCCCCCTCCTCATAGCCGCCAAGTCGAACACCTCAGCTCCGGACCAGAGGCACCACATCCCTTCTGTCCCCGCCCACCAGTCCCGGTGTTGTTCCTCCTGTGGACGAGCCAGGGGACTTGAGTTGGATGGTCGAGGGTCAACCTGACATGTCCGCTCGCATCTTGCTACAACTGTGTCTGGAGATACGCTCGATGCGAGCGGACCTTGTCCGATCTATGGACAACCTCGGCACCCACATCCAGTCCCTGAGCACAGCCATGTCATCTTTTGTCTCCCAAATGCCTTCCCATACCACCGTCAATGTGCAACCCCTGTCCGTTGACCCACACTGTTTCCCCCCATACTCCTCATGTGTCACATTCCCATGTGGTGCCTGTTCCTGCACCAGCCAGCCGTGTGGATGTGTCTGACCCTGAGGATCTAGACATTGTGGTCCTGGAGGATGACCAGAAAGACACTTGACTTTTGGACTAAGACATTGTTCTGGACGAAGATTTCTTTTTCCCCTTGTGAATAGACTGGTTTCCCTGACGCTCCCTGATGTATTATATTTGTTTTGCCCCACCACAATCCAAGTTCCCTTCTCCTTCTGCATTAAGATCATTTTGTTTTTCTTTCTCCCTTCCAAACAGACGGTTAGTTTGTGTTCCTACATAAATAACTTTGCGGAATTCTACTTTGTTTTACTTGTTTGATTTAATTTTGAATGTCTGTTTCCAAATATGGTCACATATTTTGTGAGTCATATGCTATGCAAATAACAACATGTTGCTATGACGTGTTACACTTGTAACTGTCTCACACACACACACACATGCCTACATCGTTAGACAGGACATGATACACAACAGGATATTACTTTTGTAGATCTTTATTTTCAAAATACTCCTAAGGAGCCCAAGACAAATTGGCCATGTGAATGTCACTGGCGATCGTGTTTGCGTTTCCGCAATAGTGGGGGTGATGAACGCGTTGAGGGGTGAGAGGTTGCGCTTGTCGCCTTTGTGTATGTGGGTGTTGTCCAGGCTGATCAAGAGGTGCAGGTGCCGATGGTGTCTTCACATTTGGTGTCTGTGCCTGGACAAGGGCTGGTTGTTCAGGGGGTTGAAGTGACTGTCCAGAGGTTGGTGGTGTTTGTGCATGTGGTGGGGATGGTTGAAGTGACTGCCCAGAGGTTGGTGGTGTTTGTGCAGGTGGTGGGGTTGGTGGGAGTGTCTGTACAGAGGTTGGTGGTGTTTGTGCAGGTGGTGGGGGTGGAGGGAGTGACTGTCCAGAGGTAAGTGGTGTTTGTGCAGGTGGTGGGGGTGGTAGGAGTGACTGTCCAGAGGTTGGTGGTGTTTGTGCAGGTGGTGGGGGTGGTGGGAGTGACTGTCCAGAGGTTGGTGGTATTGGTGCAGGTGGTGGGGGTGGTGGGAGTGAACGTCCAGAGGTTGGTGGTGTTTGTGCAGGTGGTGGGGTAGTGGGCGTGCCTGTTCAGGGTGCGAGTGTGTTTGTGTACCTATGCTGTGGTGCTGTACAGTTTGTGTTGCAGGTGTGTGGATGTGCTGTCCTGCAGGCCAATATGATTGTTCCCCTCCCTGCGTTGGCCTGAAGGGAGACTTTGGATCACTCTCACCATGCCCTCCATCATCTTCATGGCCAAGGCATGGTGTCTTGCAATCTCTTCCCTTTGGATGGATATCAGGTCTGTCATATACCTAGACATTTCCTGCCAAGTGCTATCCATCCTATCCAAAGCTTGGCCCACCCCGTCCACCACCTGGGGGAATTGGACTATGTCCTGCAGGGACCCAGACATGGAAAGACAGGTAGCCCCTATGGCCCGAATGTCCTGCCTCACATCTGCCTGCTGTTGGTAGAAGTCCTGCTCCCACTGGCCACCATCGCCATGTGCAGGCCCCCTCTGCAGGTGTCTGCCAGGGATGAGATGAGCAGGTCCGACAACAGGGGGGGTGGTAGGTGGAAGTCTGTGGGCAGGAGAAGGGTGCCCAGGGGATACCTGGGCCACAACAGGGCTGGTATTTCCCACAGATGGTGGAGAGGATAGCAGGGATACACTGCGTAGGGAAGAGTGGGTAGGGGAACCACCATGTCGGTCCCGGACGTGAGGGCTGTGAGGGAGTGTTGTCTGTGAGTGGATGTGTGGGAGCCGGGCTGGTTTGATCTATGCTGAGGACATGGTATAGTTTGATTGGGAGGAGGCAGACGAGCATTGCTTGTCAGAGGATGTGATGCCGTGACATCAGTATCGTCATCCACGGAGTCGATCGATATGTTGTCAACATCCTCCTCAAAGTCAACGTCCTCATGATCCTGATCCTCCTCTTTTGCATGACTTGCTGCCGACGTTACGGCCTGGAGGATCAGGGGATTCTCCCCTCTGATTCCCCGTCGGCCAGCACTGGTTGTCGGTCTGTCAGCCTCTCCCTCAGCATCATCTGAAACACAGAGGTTGCAACTGTATTGGTGATTGACCAGGTATTACATGAGCTGCGACACCAGGGTTTCGTTAACTGTACTTTGCATCAGCAGATGAGGATCATGTGATCTGGTTGGGTACCACCACAAATGGCCACTCACACCATAGCACTGAGGTGTTACACAGAGATGTACATAATACTAGTAAACTCACCAGCTCCAGCCACAACTTGCTGTCTCTTCGCGTTCACCCCTGGTGTATCCTGCTGCACATGTCTCCTCATAGTTGTTGTAGACATAGCTGTAGAGGGTAGAAACAACATTCTCAATGATCTGCCTCACCAAATGACAGACATGCATATGTGTCACTCCTGGTCTGTATTTCACTTTGTAATCAACAACTGTTGATTCCATGCAGAAGGGGATCTCGATCTCTGTCATGGCTTTGTAATCTAAGCTGTTGACACACCTCATGCCCGATGTACCTGAGGGACAGGTGCGTGACGGTTTCACAGCTGCAGCCAGGATGTCATGCATCCCCCAGGATGGTGTCCGCTGCAGTGGTCTCATCCTGTCAGCACCTGTGATGAGAAATACATGTCCATATTTTAGTACAACAGATTCTAGCTATGAGACAAAATGTCATTCTCATTTGCGGATAATCAAGGACGATGTGCAGCATGTTTACCGCATTGACTTTACATGTGGGCACCTGCTCACAAGCAGCATTTGCAAGCTTACATCCATGCAGCACTGACATCAATAAGATGACACATCAACTGACAAACTTGTATGAGAAGGTTACTGATATTTCAAGGAAGACATATAGTTAGTAGTCGTAAGTCTATTCTGAATACCGAAAGTAGTAAGTTCATTAAGTATGGGCAAAATTTGCAAATTTGCGGTCCGCGAATTCGTGTGAAATTGCAAAAAAAGTCAGCGAGTTCGCGAATTTTCCCGCAAACTCGCAGTTTTTGTTCCATTTGCACAAATATGTGAGCACGTGTGCCTGTAACTTTGCCAGCGCGCCAAAAGGCGCCGAGGTCCCTTGAGTGAGTTGGCCAAAATAGTGGGGACCGGCGGGAAGACGTTTCATACCGCTAGTGTGTGGTGGATGGGGCCAAACGAGCGGGGCTTCTATGCGAGTTTTCATGCATCTTGTTTATAAAGGGTCAGAGACCAAGCAGAGCAGCAGATGAGGAGAAAGCAGCCTCCTGGTCACAGGAGCTACATGGGGATCGCGCACGGGAAACTCATGGATGCAAAAATACATTTGGCACAGGACCCCAGAATCCTTCAGATGTCCAAGATAGCTCTGCTGCGCGTGTTGGTACAAAGCCATTCTGATCCTGCTCAGTGGGTTCAGGCGCATGCAGCTGCTGCTGCTGGACAATGTCCAGTCTCATACTAAACTGCCCCGTACAGGCATATGCTGGCACTGGGCAGTAGGGTGCAGTGGCATGCCAGTGCTCCACGCCTGGTACATGCGCATACCGGTGCCAATGGGGACTCGTGTTTATTGGTGCTGTGTAGCAAGTTATGACTTTACATTTTGACTGCACCAGACGGTGGTACCACCTACACGGATCAGGAGCATCCAGGCACCTGACTTTATGGTGCAAGAGCATAATGGTGCTGTGCGGTACGGGTATATATGGACTGGGGGCAGGGGGACATTTAGCACAATATGTGCTAACACCCAGAGAGCTCCCAGGCAATTGAGCACAAATGATTTTCACACTGAGAGGGCTCCAGGGCAGTTCAGCAGCACGGGGGCTCACACCCACTGGGCCCGGGGCAGTTCAGTAGTGTGTGGGCTCACAACCCCTGGGCAGCTCAGCAGCGCAGGGGCTCACACCCACAGGGCTCCCGGTCAGTTTAGCAGCGCCACCCTCTGGTTTATCACTGCCACCCTCTGGCCCATCACTGCCACCCTCTGGTTCATCATAGCACCCTCTAGTTCACCACTGCCACCCTCTTGTACATCACTGCCACCCTATGGTTTATCACTGTCACCCTCTGGTTCATCACTGCCACCCTCTGGTTCACCACTGCCACCCTCTGGTTCATCACTGCCACCCTCTGGTTCACCACTGCCACCCTCCGGTTCATCACTGTTACCCTCTGGTTCATCACTGCCACCCTCTGGTTCACCACTGCCACCCTCTGGTTCATCACTGTCACCCTCTGGTTCATCACTGACGCCCTCTGGTTCATCACAGCACCCTCTGGTTCACCACTGCCACCCTCTGGGTCATCACTGCCATCCTCTGGTTCATCACTGCCACCCTCTGGTTTATCCCAGCACCCTCTGGTTCACAAGTGCCACCCTCTGGTTCATTACTGCCACCCTCTGGTTCATCACTGCCACCCTCTGGTTCACGACTGCCACCCTCTGGTTGATCACTGCCATCCTCTGGATCATCACAGCACCCTATGGTTCACCACTGCCACCCTCTGGTTCATCACTGCCACCCTCTGGTTCATCACAGCTCCCTCTGGTTCACCACTGCCACCCTCTGGTTCATGACTGCCACCCTCTGGTTCATCACAGCACCCTCTGGTTCACCACTGCCATCCTCTGGTTCATCACGGCCACACTCTAGTTCATCACTGCCACCCTCTGGTTAACCACTGCCACCCTCTGGATCATCACAGTCACCCTCTGGTTCACCCCTGTCACCATCTGGTTCATCACTGCCACCCTCTGGTTCATCACTGCCACCCTCTGGTTCATCACTGTCACCCTCTGGTTCACGACTGCCACCCTCTGGTTCATCACTGCCACCCTCTGGCTCACCGCTGCCACCCTCTGGTTCATCCCTGTCACCCTCTGGTTCATCACTGCCACCCTCTGGTTCACACAGCACCCTCTGGTTCACCACTGCCACCCTCTGGTTCATCACTGCCACCCTCTGCATAACCGCTGTCACCCTCTGGTTCATCACTGTTACCCTCTGGTTCATTGCTGCCACCCTCTGGTTCATCACTGCCACCCTCTGGTTCATCACAGCACCCTCTTGTTCACCACTGCCACCCTCTGGTTCACCACTGCCACCCTCTGGTTCATCACAGCACCCTCTGGTTCACAACTGCACCTTCTGGTTCATCACAGCACCCTCTGGTTCACCACTGTAGATTATGGGGAGAAAGCACACCTGCCCAGCCTCAACCGGGGCTGGTTAATGTGTTACTGAATTTGAGCTTCAAGTCCGGCACCTGCTTCCTTATCTGTAAGTGCTTCCTGTTGTGGTTTAATTTTTTTGACAGCCTGGAGCATTGTGCCATACTTGTAACTATTCTCTGACCCTGCTTCGAGGGTCATAGCAGGGTCAGAGAATAGTTGCAAGTAGGCAACAACTCTGGAGGCGCCGCTCAGGAAGCACTTACAGGGCTACAGCAGGTGCCCAAGTTGAAGTTAATTTCTTTGTAACCATTTTGTAACTGGTTACAAACAAATTAGCTTCAACTTGGGCACCTGCTGTAACCCTGTTAGTGCTTCATATACTTCAGTTTTTGAAAATCCGCCCCGAATGCGATTTCGCAGATTTTTCTGCAATTTCGCGAGATTTGCGGACCGCGAAATTGCAGAAACTCCTCAAATTCCACGAACGGAACTGATTTTACGCCCATGCTTAAAGTTCATTCTGTGAATCCCGAAAGTAGTAAGTTCATTCTGTGAATACCAGAACTAGTAAGTGCATTCTGTGAATACGAAATGGTAGTAAATTTAGGATTTAGTCTTAAGTTCATTCTGTGAATCGGGCCTTGTGTTCGGAAACATCGTAATTGGTTGGTCAGACTCACCGAACCCGAGTCAGTCGGAAACCATTCAGACAAGGAGTCGATCGGAATGCTTTACGGCGGGCATTATAATGAGGCCCTTAATTTCTTTTGGAAATCCTTGAAGGAGGAACACAAATGACACCTTACTGAATTCGTCATTTTGCTTAGTTTACAGAAATGTATAGTTTTTGAGATCCATTATGGGTTTAACTTCCGTTTCCACCACAAACTGGAAGGAGGTTGAAAGCACAAAAAATAGGAAAAATGGGCTATCTCACAGTAAAATTCCAAAATTGCGATTTTAGCACTGCACAATTTTTGTTGACGCCATTTTCAGGAGTACAAACAGACACTTTCTTCTGCTGTGCTTTTTAACATTTTAACTAGAAAAAAATATATTTTGGCACATTTTTCAGTCCCCCTCACAGGGAACCCAAAAACACTGAATATCTTCAGAGTCTTCAGGATGTTGGGAAAAAACAGGGCGCAATTTTGGCATGGATAGCCTTTGTGAAAAAATGTTATGGAGGCCTAAGTGTGAACTATCAAAAAATCCCAAAAAAGGCTGAGCACTGGGGGGGTGGGAGGTCTTGCAAAGAAAGGGTTAATGAATGTGATGATAAAACACCTGAAGAGGAGAGGGAAAAAAGGCACTGGCAAGACATTTAATAAAAGGACATTTATGTTAATCATGTCTGGTTAAACTTTAAGCTGAATTGCATCAAAATCAATTTCCAGGAGAGTTCAGTTAGCATCAATAAAAAAACTGATATGTTTCAGATATATGTGTGTCTCTTATTTAAGATAAGCCAAGCTACCTACTGTTGATAAATTAATACACTGCACATGGATTAATATGATTAGCGTATAATGTGTACATAAAACACAAGTGCAAAAGGCACTAAAATGACTCTGGACCAATTGCTAGTTCATCTGTCTAATAAACACACTAAATACACAAATTGCATCAACCTTACTAGATAAAATAGTAACAAATTCCACATCAGCATTTTGATATTAAAGGGCATTAGGGAGTCATGGTGTTCACAGTTAAGTAAATGAAGATTACTTCAGGCTACTTTCGAAATTCTGTATGTGAGACTTTAACTTCATTTGGAAACGTTATCAGCTTCTCTTCATCTCTGTTCTAATGATACACAAATACATCTGTGCATTGTCAGCAGTGATGATAAGAGACGCTGAAAGCAAAGGAGATATCTCTGATGGATGTAGTGTTTGAAGAAAAAAAACAGAGACTCTACCAAAGAAGCTTCAACCGGCAAGGGGGTAGACTTTGATAGTGATGAACATCATGAGATAGACGGGCAAAGGTGCATAAGAAATATAAAAAAATTTAGCATTATACGGGGAAGGAGGAAAAAGCGCAAGGAACAGCAGATAATAAAATATAGAGCACCATACAAAGTTAGTAAAGTCCTATGAAGATGCCCGTAATGCTATCAAAACTGGCCATATGACTCAGAAATATAAATATTTCTTCATAGTAGCCAATTGAAGTACTCCTTGAGCCACAATGATACATTGAATACGATCATTTTGACAATGACCTGAGCAACAGACACAAACAAGGTTAACTCAAGTAACACACCACACAAGTCACCCCATCCTGGATCCCACAAGATGTCTAGTTTTCAACAAAGTACAGGTTTGCTAGGTTTCCCTAGGAAGCGGCTGAGCTAGGGCCCAAAATCCACAGCTAGATACTTCGCAAAAAATGAGGGAGTTTTTGGATCATTTCCTGTAATGTGATCTAGGTCTTGCCACAAAAGTGAATTACTATTTGTATCAGAAGACTTAGGGGTCTGCTGGGTGGAAGTTAGTCTGTGGCCCCCCACAGGTTCCAGAACGTTCCATTACAGAAATGTGAGTAAAATGGGGATTTCCTGTTGTGGGCACAAGGTCTACCCACACAAGTGAGGTACCATTTTTATCAGAAGACTTACGGTGCTGCTGTGTGTTTAGGTAGTTTTTGGCAACCCGCAGTTCCCAGAACTTTCCATCACAGAAATCTGAGAGAAATATGTTCTGCGAAAAAACAAGCTGGCAAAAGCCACAGAAGTCATCCCATCCTGGATTTACCCTGGTGTCTAGTTTTCAAATATCTACCGGTTTGCTAGGTTACCGTAGGTGCTGGCTGAGCTGGGACCCACAATCCACAGCTAGGCACTTAGTAAAAAAGGAATATGTTCATGTTGCATTTTGGTGCATTTCCTGTTCCAGGAATGAGTGCTACCCACACACGTGAGGTAACATTTTTATCAAGAGACGTAGGGATACACACTATAGTAGAACAGGTGTTGTAAGAACTGGGACCGCCAGCTCTTCAGGGGGTAGCATGGCACGAGCAGGAAGGCAGCCAGGGGCTGGCGTGTAAAGCAGCCACTTAACACACTCATCCAATGAGACATACAGTGGGCGCAATAATGGAGACCACACCAGTAGTTGTATTTGTAAATCAAGTTCTTTTATATAGACTTTGAATCAAACAAGTAACGCATTTAGCGAATCATTAGTATTTCATTTAAGCATTTCATTAGGCAGTTTCAGTAAGACTTGTCATTAAAGTAATAACCAGCTCATCTGAGCAGTGAAGCATTAAATAACACAGCCTGCCACCTCATACTCTTCAGCAGGCAAAGAGGGCACTTTCATAAACCTGGAGGATCCTACAAGAAGCGACCATAGCATTGCAGTAAAGTACCACATTAAACCTGTCATGGTCGCCTTTCAAATTGCACTTCATAGAAAGGGATAAAACATTTCATCAAGTACTTTCAGTACAACAGATAACTTCAAAGAACACAGCCTGTTACGTTATGCTACTCAGCAGGCAAAAAGATAATTTCATAGATCCTAGATGAACCTGTAGGAACAACCACAAGCATTTCTCCTTGTGAATACTGATCGTTGTGCGACCCAGAATCAGATCATCAGAATACCATTAGAATGAATCAACAAGTTTCACAGGTTGTCCCCATCAGGAACTGGAGAGGCCCACCCCTGCAAGAAATTCAGTACAGGGAAATATTACCACTACACCAGCAGGCTTGTAAATATGGTATACCAAAGCCCTACAGGCAAGAAACTGGACATATGGCAATTCAACACAGGGGTAAGTGTCTGTCCCCCAAGCCTCCAAACTCTCGAGGCACAAAAGGTGGGAGCCAAATGGGCCCAGTCTTGGTTCACCCTGGAGGAGGGGCGACCTCGGGCCTTATCCAGCCTACCGTTCTCCTCCCCGGGTGTTACCTCATGTTGTTCGGCCCTCCGGGGCCCTTGAGTAGTCGCTGGTGAAGGGGAGGCCTAGTGCCACAATCGGCCCGGCGCGGTGCAGGGGTGACTTCGGGGCACCAGCGCCGGGACCGGAGCGAGATAGGCATGTGGGGCACAACCGGAGGGGGCTTCCTGGCTCTGCGGCCCTCCTCTGAGGTGAGGCGCGGCTTCCCCAAGCGCCGGGCCTTGTCAGCAGGGCCCGGCGGTACCAGCCAATGGTGGTGCAGCTTGGGCGGGGGGGCCGCCGATGACGGGGCGGCATTCCCGCTCACGTGACGGGGCCTAGGCAGGCTTCAGGCCTACCGCGGCCCAGCGATCTTGATGCGGCGGCCCTCTCCTGGCAACGGGGGCCGCCCGAGGGGGCTCAGTGTCGGCGCTAGTCACAGCGCGGGTCAGGCGGCCACAGGACAGGCCAGCAGCGCTTCTGAGGTGTCGTATGGGCGGCGCTGACGCCGCAGGGGCAACTCTCCTCAGGGGCCTCAAGGCGCAACGGTACAGCCGAGCGCCGGTCCAGGGAAGCGCTTGGGAGCTTCACAGCGCGGGTCACCGGGGGGGCCCGAGGGACAATTTCGGACACAGCGCTGAGCAGTGGGGGTCAAAATAGAGTGTTTCTCTCACAGTCACTCAGCAGATTGGGTCAGCAGGAGGGAAGGCGACCTCCAGCCTCCTGACAGGACAGACAGTCTCAACCACAGCGCTGACATGGGGGGTTCAGGATATAGCGTTTTTTACACCGTTCCACAGGGACAGCAGAGCAGTTCAGTCAGGGGGAGACCAGCGGGGTAAGGAGGGCCCACTGCAGGCAGGGGGGGGTGCGCAGGGCAGCACAGTCCAGTACCTGGTTGATCCCCCAGCAGTCTCTGGTCACAGAAAAGTAGACTTCTTGACGCTTGGATGGTTCTGCGCCCTTAGATGTTTGTTTCTTGAAGTTAGTGAGGGGGGTGGTGAGTTGTTGACTGGATGAGTTTTCCTCAGTCACTGCAGATGGACCCTGGGGTTCCCTACGCTGGGCCAGATCAGGGGGCTAGCCTGGGACACCTCACCCAGCTTAAGAGGCAGCACCTAAATTCTGTCACTCCCAGTAGCATAGGTTCCTAACTAGGCCCTCCTGCCTAAAACTCCTGCATGGGTTCCCCAGCTCAGTGATGCCCCAACTGACTAGAAAAAGTTCCCTCCCTTGCTTATATATGCCCAGGTCAGGTAACCACTCTCTAAGGCGGGAAAAGTTAGGTCCGCCTTCATTCTGGAAGGTTCCAGGAGCTTCCCCGCTCTCTCTATGGACTGGGGCTGGGTGGCTGGTATTGCAACATTGTATGGGGATGCAGCCTGCTCCTGGCAGCTAGGGTGCTACACTAAAAGACCACGCTGCAGTAGGAGGGGCCAGTGGCAGCCATGTTTGAAGTAGAGAGCACCTGCACCCTAACACAGATTAGCTATGAAAAGGTGCGCGAAGACCTATGGGCCAACAAAAAGAAGGTGGGAAAAATGAGGCAAGGGCAAAAATCACAGGGAAAGAACACCCTAGGGCTGACAGGTCTAACAGGTGTTATTACTTATTCTATTTCGCTGTGTTTCTGCCATCCAAATGTAAGCTAGTGTGTAAGAGAGAAAACATTTAGAGAAATGCCCTAGAGTTTATTAACATGCTAGTATGGGAGCTTAGAAATTCGGAGATGTGCAAATACCCACTTCCCCTACACTCCATATCTTGTGCCAATTTCAGAAATATATAGGTTTCCATGATACCTATTTTTCACTGTTATATTTGACCATATACATTGCTCTGTACATAGCTCTGTGTACCTCGAGTTCTTGGGAAATCCAAAAATCGATATCCCTGCAACCAGAGTAATCTAACAGATGTAATGGTACATTGCTTTTGTAAATTGGCCATCGTGACAAGAAGTTACAAATGAAAATGTCACAAATGACAGTTTATTCCTACTAAGTTTCAATATTTCAATATTTCAACACATTGGGCCCTATTCGGATGGTGGGCGGAGGCAACACCGCGGTGCTGGTGGTGGCGGAAAATGCCATTTACTGCATGCCAGCAGCGGTCCTCATGCCCACCATATTAGTATGGTCAAACATAGCCCATTTCCCATCCGCCGCGATGCGACACGAACCACCATAAAAATGCGCCCGCCACTGCGGTGGTGGGAGCTAATGGAGACCGACCGGCTTTTGGAATGACGTCCTAACCGCCTTGCAAATCAGGGTGCCCCAAACAGCCAGTCGCACAACAGCTGAGAAACCTCCCAACCATAGACGGCAGAAGCACGACTACGGAGGTGAAACCAGATTGCCGGTCCCTTCCACCTGTTCCCGACCGCAATGGATCCAGCTCTACATGTCTTGTGGGTGCTGAACCTGATACAATACCAGCAAGTTATGCACCGTTGCGGACGCCGCCGCAGGTAAGCAATCACACAACTCTGCACACAAGCACACCACACAACTCATGGGCAGATATAGGGTTCCTGTCCACACCAGACACCCTGGTGGGGACAGGAAAACATTCACAAGTATACCCACCAATGTCCTGCCTGTCACCAAATCACCCCTCTGCATCCAGATCTCCCACCAACCGCAATATCAATGCAATGTCCCGGTAACGTCACCGCAGCGGTGAAGATACAGGAAAACATGCCCACAATGTAGAAGGCAGGGCAAGCGCCAGGTATGGGCAATGCACAAAGATCATAGGGCCACAACTCCACCCTCCCACATTAAGGGACATGCTATGGTCCCCTCCTGTGCTCCCCCATGCACAATAACTAGACAGGTGAACACACACCCTGCACAACACACCAAACAACTAGGAAGACAGTCCCAGCAGGTGGGGCAGCAGAAGAACACACAACACAGAAGGTCAGGGCCAGGGCAACCCTCACACCACACCTACACTACACTCATGTCAAGAAAATTGAGTCCACGTACAAAATGAACACTCATACAGAATATGAACAATCACTGAACTGGACACAGAGCCTGTCAAGTCACACAGACATACCCCACACTGACACACAGTCATAAACACAGATCAGATGTCAGCAGCAATGGAGGACAACAAATGGCAAATGGTCAAGACCAAAGTGAGGTGGACACTAATGGAAAGCCAAGGAGCCAGCAACAAAGCACGTGTACATCACATGCAAGGGAAGGAACATATCACAACACCCTCATGCCAACAAATAGTGTGGCTCAATGGTTATAGTGGCAGACCCTGATGCAGAGGTCTGGCCCGGGACCAGGGTTCAATTCCTGCCTCGGCGGGTCTTTGGCTCAATTTACTCGGACCTGATAATTGTCGCCTCGGTGCCTATTCTAATCATGGGTCCCACTCTGCAACTCTGGGCAATAGCTTGCTCAATCCCCAACAGCGCTAGGAGGCCTGGCTTCACCTTGGGTGTGCCCAGGAGTGGGCACTTCACAGGGAAAAGCCAGGAAGGGTTCCACAGTGGTATGCGTACAAGCGCCTTGAGACCCCTTTGGGGGTGATAGGTGTGCTATACAAATACTAAATTATTATTATTATTAAATCACACATGGCTGGCGCAGTGAGTGAAAACAAACCACAGTTACCGCTATGCAACCCATGCATAGGCACAGGGAGGATAGGAAGTCTCTGAAGTCAAACAGTGATCAGTCACACATCTGTATCCAACAACTTGACAGGTGTATGTCATCAGCAAAACACACAGGGCCCATTGACACACTTAATGACTGTCAAACACAAATTGGAGCCTTCACACATATCCCTCCCCAAACCACACTACACCTGCAACACTCAACACTAGTATCAAACACACAGAATTGTGCCAATAATGTCCAGAGAATACACTGACGTACAATCACACTCCCTGGAAGGCATCCACAAACATCTCATACACACACTCAGGGATGCCTGAACCAATGCTGGCACAAAAACAACAGCCAAACACAAACCTCACTAACAACAAACACAGAAGTACAACAAGCCCAGACCTTTGCAGTAAAACAGTGGAAAGGCAATGGAAGCCCAGAGAGAACAGAGTACACAACATCATCAATTAGGAACAATGCACAGACAACATATCCCAACACAGACAACAAGCGCATCATCTCAAAACAATCATGGACACAAACTGGGAGCAATGGGACAATAAGAAAACACAGACAGACATACCACACCACCCATCAAGTCAACATGGTGGTATAGTGTAGCAGATGCTTGCACATGTACAATGCACAATCCTGACAAGTGACAGGTCAAATGTAAGAGGAGAAAAGACCAAGGATGCACCCAAAACAACCCCAGGAAAGGGAATATCCCTACCTGCGTGAGACAGGCACACAAGTAATACACACTACACTTGCAAAACACATTTGAATGTGTCACAATGCACAAACAAATCACACACAATGACATAGAATATCATACACAGAGCATCTGTCAACTGCAAGAGAAAACACAGGCCAAACACTGCACACATCCACATCAAACACACAACAGATTCACATGCCAATTCATCACATTGCAAACACAGCTGTACATCAGTGGATGCACACCAGGCAAGGACAAGGCAGCATACACTCAAATCACTGCATGCACAACAAACAATGTGTGCACACAAAACATAACAATTCCACACAGACATGAGTGCCATACCTTGAACACACACAACACCAATCACCATAGTACAAAGACAACATCACACTCAGGAAGGGTAGAGGCACCTCAGCAAACACAGATACCGCATCACCCACAGATGCCCAATGTTAGGACACCCAGGTGAAAACCACATGACCAGAGGACTGTGCAGCACAAACAGTAGAACGGCATATGAGCAACCATGACTGCAAAACAGTACAAGAAAATCACATATAGCCAATTGGGAAACTGTCCTGAGTGATACATTGGTCCTGACCACCACTCAGCCTTCCTTACCAAATGAAGAGTCGGAGTGACAGTGGAGAATATATACCAATAATTGTTTATTCAGATACGCCCAGAGTGGGGCACTGTCTGTACAGTCACAAAAGAGTGCTACAGAAGGAACTGAACAATCACAAGTATGGATACATTATACATGTAATGTTTAGTCAAGAACACGCCCACAATTGAATTATCCAGGCAGCAGCAGCTGAACAGTGAAAGACACACAAAAAAGGTTTTTTCTCCCATATCTTGCACAACTCAGCCCAGTCAAAGGCTGTTTCACCCTGTGCTACGATCAAAGTACCAGACAGGTGGAAGAGGTCCTCTATCTAGTGGCAAAGGATGTATGACATTACAACGTATGCTTTTACCACGCATGCCTTTACATCGTAGTTTTTACAACGCATGCTGTTACAACGCATAGCGTTAAGGGGTGATGGATAGTGAATAGTTTAATTTACTATTCCAACTCCATTCCCTGTGGATAGTAGGGAAGGTGTTGGACAGTAAATTAAATCTATTCCCTATCCTATAGCGCCCCCCAGTGCTATGCGTTGTAATGGCATGCATTGTAATAGTTGCGTCGTAAAGGCACTGCGTGGTAAAAATTGCGTTGAAAAGGATGTTCCCCAGTGGCAAAGCTATGTGCTGGCACTAACTGTTCATTATTGCACAAACTAAACTTAGCGAAGGGCATTTCTGGGACAAAGCAAAAGGATTATTTGTTATCATCATAGAAAATGGAGGAAAACAGAAAATGGTGAAATGAATGCTAACTTAGACATGGTGTTATATGCTTAGCAATGGGCCTAATCTAACAAAGGGACTTCATACTTTTCTTTTTTTTAGAGTGATCCTCTAGTTTTCTTCTGGGGGGATCTTATTGGTCTATTTCTTTTGGTCACCCCCATTATATCTAGTTTTGGGCACTCTGGTTCTAACCCAATGATCAGCCTTTTTCCCCAACCCTTGGGGAGAGATTGACCCCAGGTCTACTAGGAATTGATGCAACTTCTCTTGGTAACAAATACTTAAAAGATGCTCCTTCATTATCAAATTATAAAGCCCTTAAAAGTCATGCACATTGTTCCTAGCTAACCAACTTGATAGAATACAAAATCCACCAAGGCCTGGCTCTGGGTATTTCAAGCCTCCCTGAACCAGATTCTCTACTCTTCAGTGGTGAATCCAAAGGCCGCTATCAGGGTAACCTTCGTATGATTCAGAATTTTTCTCATTTAGTGTTAGGAGTCTAACCCTGCCCTTCCTGAGAATATTCTCCACAGGATAGAACCCCACACATTACTGTGGACCTGTCTGCTAATAAAGCCCCTCTCAAAATCAATGAACCTCTTGGTGATATCATCACCCTCAAAGAATTTTGGAATAATCCCTTTGGGGATTCTAAGGTCAAAAGAATCTACTTTCTCCCTGGTTATTATTGTGCTGCCACCAGAGATGGGCCCTAGACACGACTCTTTTCTCTCTCGCTCTAGAGCTAGGAGTTGTCCTTCTATAGTTGCTCTTCTGGCTTGTCTTTCCAGAGCAATGTCTTCATCTGAAAGTGTTTCTTTGCCTTGTGGTGTTGTCCATCACTTCCGTTTTCTGTATGTTGATCCTCTGTGAAACCAGAGTCTTCGTCTGGACGCTCTTTGTCATTCTCTGCCAAAATCTCCTGGAGCTGGGATTTTGGTAGGGTTTCACCCAGTCTTGAGGCTGTAGGTTTTCCACAAGCCTCCAAGCTGTTTCATGTTTAAGTGAAGAAGTCTGGCTCACTGGTTAGAGGAGGCAGACTTGGAAGCAAAGGTCAGCCCGGGACCTGGGTTCAATTCCCGGCTCGGCGGGGTCTTGAGTCCTAAAAATGTCCATGGACTCGACAATTCTTGCTCCTTTGCCTACTCGATTCACGGGTTCACACTCTGCGACTCTGGGCAATAGCTTGCTTAATCTCCACAACGGCCCCTCGTGGCGGGATGCCTGGCTTTACCCTTGCGGATACCCTGCCGGGGTTATCTCACAGGGGAATACCAGGACGGGTTCCCTAAGCAAGCGCTTAGAAACTGCTCGGTGATTTGCGCTGTATAAATTCCTGTACATTTACATTTACATTTTAAGTCCAGGAAAGGTGTGAGGTCGAGTTCATTCACCTGTTCCAGCTCCTCTGAGGTACTGCTTCCAGTACACACTATGGTTTACTAGGTTGGAAACCTTTTTGAAGAGGAAAAAGAACCTAACAACACTGGTTTCCAACTCCAATTAAGTTTGGACTTTTAAAACAGTTGTGCTAAAAGGGACCTAATCAGGGCCCTAACATTTATATCAACACTAGCTTACCAGTCGCGCATTGCTGCGATCTCAGAAGAAAGGAAATTCAAGGAAACTTGTTTTGATAACATTCAATTTACATTGTGTCATTTTTATTGAAACGTATTCATTTTAATATGGAAAACATTTCAAAGTGTCGTTTTAATTCGATTTATCTATTTGAGTGCTTGTGGATACACGATTTTTTGTTTTTCTGTCTGGTGCGTACATCAGTATTCGAAAGATTATGAGAGCCCTGAGGGGCCGATATTTAAAAAAATGTATGCCAGAAACCTTTGCGTGAGTGTACTCAACAACTTCCTAAAGTTTCCTGGCGATCGTATGAATGCTGTTTTCATTCGATTTAGTTTTTTCGAGTGCTTGTGGATACACGATTTTTTGTTTTTCCGAATTGTGTGTACATCAGTATTCGAAATATTATGAGGGCCCTGGGGGGCTGATATTTAAAAAAAAATTGTATGCCAGAAACCTTTGCGTGAGTGTACTCAACAACTTCCCAAAGTCTCCTGGTGATCATATGAATGCTGTTTTAATTCTATTTATTTATTTGAGTGCTTGTGGATACACAATTTTTTGTTTATCTGTCTTGTGCGTGCATCAGTATTCAAAATATTATGAGGGCCGTGGGGGGCCGATATTTAAAAAAGAATTATGCCAGAAACCTTCGCTGGAGTGTACTTAACAACTTCCCAAAGTTTCATGGCGATCGGATGAATGGTGTTTTAATTCTATTTATTCATTCGAGTAAACTGTCCTGCTCCTCTGCCTCTCCCTGTTCCCTCCCATACTCCGAGACTTTTTCCACCACAAACACCTTCCCACCCCCTCCTTTTCATGCCTTCTTTTATGTCTGCACTGCTGTTAAAAATGCAATAGGACTCCCGTAAATATGTGTCCTATTGCATTTTCACTGCTTGTTTGCTATTTCATTGGTGGGTGCATTCACACTATTTGTCTCGCATGCGCGCGATGCCTTACATCGCACGCATGCTTGCATTAGGGGCTCGGGCACTGCAGAGGCTTGTGAATCTGGGGAAAAGCTGGGAGTAATGTAATTTATAGTTTACAGGTTGGGGGGGTTGTTACACACTTTTCTAGCCCTCGATGTTAAAGCTCTCTGGCTGCTCCCTGACTCCGTCCACGGCTCTGAACCAGGCCACGGACACCCCCGCACCAGTCGTCAGCAGCGTCCAGCAAAGATTGGAGAAAGGATTTTACATTAACTTTACTCCGCTGAAAGCCATACTTCTGAATATATCCGTGTGCAGCTATAGTGGGTGCACCCCGGCGCACTCCGCACCTGTGTTTGATCTTGTCAGATGAGACGTGCCTCCCCCTAGGCACCCGTTGGCCCATCTTTCCAGGAGTGTAAAAACTGCCCGCCAGCCCTGCTGGGAGCTCTGATACAACTGCGCCAGGACCTTCGCAAAACGCGCACAAACATTACAGTCGGGAAGCTCCTTTCAAACTGGGCCTTCTTATCCTTTTTTCTCTTTCCTCAATTGTGTCCCAACTCATTTATGGCACAAAAGGTGTGGTGATGGACAGAGCATCTGAATCAATCAAACACTCACACCCAGTCAAAAGATCTGGGTTTAATCCATCACCATTCTTTAGCCCACTCTGCCACCCCAGTTCAGACATGGCTATATGCAAATTATTATTATTATTATGTTCGCACTTGTAAAGCGCGCTGCTACCCGGAGGTTTCCTGGCGCTGTGCAACGCTGGGGAACCCGTCCTGGCTTTCCCTGTGGGATGGTCCCTGCTGGGAGTCCCCAGGGTGGAGCCAGGCATCTCCAGCGTTGGGGGGGCCATTGTGGAGATTAGGCAAGCTAATGCCCAGAGTTGCCGAATGAGACCCCAGATTAGAGTAGGCACCGAAGCGAGAATTATCGAGTCCGCTGACCCAAGTCCATGACCCTGCCGCATCGGGAATCGAACCCTGGTCCCGGCCGACTTCTGCTCCTGGGTCTGCCGCCTCTAACTGGCAGAGCCACACCACTCCACAATCAGTCTGACCCTGTGCCTCATGGAAACAATCCAGCCCGAACTGCCAAGCCATGTCTTCCCTGGACCGGAAACAAGCTTCCGAGGACCGGTTTCTGGCATTCCAGCCGTCTTCAGCCCGGCTTGCTTGAATCCAGTGGCAAAGTGAGCAAGGGACTCACGTCTGAGCATACCCTGCCACACTTTTGCCGGCCAAAAGCGGTACAAAAGGGGGTGGTGATGGACAGATTCTCCGTCCATCACCACCCCATTTTGTACCAACTCATTTATAGCAAACATACACCTGGCTGTAACTATTCATACCATTGGACTCTTTTCTTACCACGAAAATCACGCGTGATTAGACCTCGTGAACTCGCATTATCAGTAAGCATGGGCTGAAAATTCGTTCCGCTCGTGAAATTTGTGGATTTTTGGCAATTTCGCGTTCCGCGAATCGCGCGAAATTGCCAGACAATCCGCAATTCGCAAGTTTGTGATTTTTTTTTGCTTGTTCGCGCTTCAAAAATTCAATCTCGCACGCGCTGCCATGACTTACCTTGATTCTGAGTTTGCCGAGTTGTTTTCCACATGGGTAAGTTCGTGGTAGCCGCGCTGAAAAAAAAATCTGTGAACACGGCAAAATAAAAAAAATTGCAAGTTTGTGCACACTTAATTTTCAGCAGGTTGTGATCAGAAGGTCACAGTTCGAATCTAGGCGGAGCCCTTTCATCCCTCCTTCATAATACGTTATGTATGGCGCTTAGATGAGCAGAACTGTGCATGTAGCGCAAACAACAATGTATCACTAGAGAGAGTAGGGCCTACTGGTATAGCACAAACTGCAGCCAATGCTTGCCCTCTGCAAGAATATTGATTTCGCGTACACCCGCATCGGAGCTCATATTTCTGTTACACGTTTTCTATAAATGTGTACGTACAGCCTGCAGGTTTGCTATACTATACATCGAGTTGGCATCTTTTATACATCAGATGCCCTCACTCCACAAAGTAGCGGCTGGTGGCAACGGAGAGCTGGAAGGGCCCGGGGGTCACCCGCATGGCATGTCACTTTTACTTCCAGGAATAAACGCAAACTCTGAGCCGTTTCTAAAACAATCGCATTTAAAGTATTCAACACGCCTAGAAGTTCTTTCATTTTTTTTTCTAGGATGTGATTGACTGCCAGCCGTGTATAAACTCTAGACTACAGCCATGCCCAGAAAATGTTTGCCAAGGAGGCGAGGGGCTGGCTGTCTGCGCCCCTCCAACGCAGACCGTCACTGTCCGGCACCTCACACCCAGCTTTGCTAGTGTCGTGGCATACAAGCAGGGTCACCAGACTTAGTCGACAGGGACCACCAAAGTATGCAGCGGGGCGACTATATTATGCGGCAAAAAAAGATATACCCCGCATTTTTTGATGGGATCCCTTCATTATTATATTGTTTTTCTGCTCGTGTTAACACGGCTTGGACAAACATTTCACCTCATTAAAACCAGTTTAACCCCCAAACACCTCAATAAGAAACTTATAGGTGACCAGTCACTCTTTGTGAATGGCCTTCCACTGCCAGCCACACCTGTTGCTGCATTCTAGTAATTATTGATCTGTTTGAGTTAGATCTTTATTTTTTAATGTGCAGTTTATGCAGAAAATCGTGGATATGCGGCAACATTGATAATTATGAGGAAAGTGCCACCGAATAAGAGAAGTTTGGCACCTTGTGGCCCTGATGACTTCATCAGTGGAATGGAATGAGCCCGTCCCGGCACCACTAATCCAGAAGAGAGGGGCCTTCCCTGTCAATGTTCTTATCTCCAGAAGCTTTTCTCAAGCGAAGCCTGGGGTGTTACCGAAGACGAATACCCTAAAATGAGCCGCAGGTTTATATCCGCGTCAGCGGGGCACGAGGCTTGCCAGTCTGGCATGCCACCGCTGTGCTATCCACCAGCTCTACTGATGGTTACACCAGTACCTTCCTCTAACCTACTGGGTCTGGTTCACTATTTCTTCCTTGAGTTTAACACTTTTAAGATTGTCCTGAGTTTGTCCTTAGTTTAAAACTGACAGACTTTAAAGGGAGGCTCCGCTCGCATGTAAAACCTCTTAGGCAGCAGAGGCCCTTTCTCACTTTCCATTAGAGCCTGGTAGGCAAAAAGAAACCTAGGGCCTCATTTATGAGGCTGTGCGTCACTTTTACGCCGCTGGTGCGTCACTGTTTGTGACGCACCGAAGGCGTAAAAAATGCACCTTGCTGCGCCATATTTACAAAGTGACGCATCTGTATGTATGCAAGGGGGGCGTATTGACGCAAGAAAGGGTCGTAGAACTAACGCAGTGAACTCTATGTGATTTCACTGCGCCACTTCTAGGACACAAATGCGTCAATTTCTTACGCCTGCCTCACAGCAGGCGTAAGACTGACGCAGGCCCTTTTACATGGGCATGCCCCATGTGAAAGTACACATTGCTAGAGTTGCGTCACTTTTGTGACACACTCCAGCAATGCGTCACTTTTGCTCCTACAGATACATCAGAAATACTGACGTATCTGTAACTTCTTGCGACATGATGCGTCATACTGTAAATATGGCGCATCAATCATGATGCATGGAGTGCGCACTGAGAAGTGACGCATCGCTGCTTTCACGCAGCGATGCGTCATATCTCATAAATGAGGCCCCTAGTTTCACAGGTTCATGAAATTACAGGCTGGGGCCGGACGAGGCTAAAAGGGGGTCAGATAGTTTGCCCTGGACGCTCTCTTAGACCCAGCCAGACAATACCCCTACACATGCTTGTAAACTGCGAACACCGCGTTCCACAGGCGGAAATTAATTTATGTCCTGTTAATTTTCGCGGCTCGGCCTCGGACAAAACCGTGCAGCCCGATCACGACTGCGGCATCAGCCTCTTGGGAACTTCTGCACACAACCTTCTTCTCAATGCTTTGAGACTCTGATGTTTAAAATAAGATTGCATAGTTTCAAATGTTCCCCCAAAAGTCGTTACTATGGTCTAACCTTATTGCTATAACTTTTATTTTTCTTCATCTGTTAGTGCTGTTTTTTAAATAAAATAAAAAACTAGTTGCAACTCATGAGTTTTTTTCTTGTTCAGTCATGGCAGGGCAAACTCCACCTTTTATCCTTCCAAGTTTGGCTGAGTAGTACTAAATTGGTTCATAGTAACAACGGTTACTTACAACTCATAGAAACTGCCGATGGCAGCTGTGGAGCGCCTCTAAGATCCTATTATTATTACTAATCATTTGCCTGTGATGTCACAACTCATCTAAAAGCTGGGACAAGTGACCCCTGCTACCCCTTGTGTGAAATCAGACGAAACCGATGTACATAGACAGCATTCATTTCCCTTCTTCTCCCACTCCTCTCCCTGTGGGCTCCATAGATACTGTAAATTATTGATCGTATCACCCTGTCAGTAAGAACCCGTACCCTTATGCATATGTACAGCCATTCCAGGCACCATGGCCTTCCTACCCACTGGAATCCCCAGCTTCCCTCCTGCGCGTATCTTGCACTCTCTCTCTCATGTATAGACCACGAAACCCTTTCCCTTTGCACGATCCTGATGTGAAAAGGTAACCCTCCTGCTCGACCCAGGCCTTCCTCATTTCCCTCTCGAAGAAGCATCCTTCGCCTCAGCTGACATAGCCCCCCCCCCCCAGTTGTATCTGACTGCCCCTGTTCTCTCATGTACAGGTCATAAGATCTCTCTCTCTCTCTCTGCGCGACTCTGGCCCTGCATGCACCCTGACCCCCCCCCTCCTTCTCCTCATATGAGCAAGTCATAAACCCTCTTCTTCCGCAAAGCCCTGTCCTTGAGGGTCTCGGCCGCGCCTGACCAGCACCCCCTTCCCTTCCATGAATGCCCCTCTATTGACGAGCCCTCCCTCCGCGCTCGATTGTCCACGTAGGCATGAATACCACTCCTTTGTTGACCCCTTCCCCCGAGTTCGGCTGATCACACATGTCCGAGGCCATCGCCTAAGCCAGGAGATACCATTTACTGCCCTTATTGTATGCCTAGCCACCCCACCCCCTGGGCCATGATCAGGCGCACACATCCTACGACACACTCAGCTGCACGATCGCCCTCCCCTCTTATCAGCAGGTCAAGGGTCCCCATTGTGAACGTATGTGGAGTAGGATCATCACGAGGATTATAGGAATGTTTTCCTTTTGCGACATACTGACCTGATTGTATCATCAAATGTTCTGCAATGTATAAAAGCAAGAGTCTCAAGCTCACTTGTTAGAGCACCTCCCGAAAGACACTGTGTTTCGTGTCCGAAATGACTGGCTCTCCTCATGAGAATTAAACTCTGTTCTTGATTCCTGCTTCCAGCGCCCGTCTCTTTATTTGGTAAATTATTCGGAATGAAAACTAAGAGGCGGTTTGCGCCAGCAGCCTGGGCATTGATAGAATTATGGGCTCACTTTCAACACTTGGCCCCACTGCCCTCCCGAACCCTTACCTTTAGGTGCCTCAGAATAAAATAGAGTTGATGGTATAGTATTCTGGAGGTGAGGTTATAGTACTTGCACCTGCGCTGTGATTTTAGGCACTTTGGGGCAGATTTACAAGCCCCTTGCACCTCTTTTACGCCGCCGTTACGTTGTAAAGCCCTGCACCATAAGGAGGCGTTCCAGCGCAGGAGGGGGCGGAGGGGCGTTCCGGGCAGGAGCGCTTCCTAAAAGTGGCTGAGTGAAATCTACAAGACGTAAGGCTTGATGCAGCATTGGAATAATAGGCCCCCAAGAGCATTGCTGGAGATGCATTGCGCTTGCGACGCAACTCCACAATGCACCGCCTTTACGGCACAGATGTGTCACGCATCTGTGCCGTTTTTGCCCCCTGGTGCGCCGCATTGTAAATGCGGCGCATCATGGCTGGCGGAGCTGCGGTGCACAATAACTGGCGCATCCCTGCTAATTTGCAGGGATGTACCAATAATTGTAAATCTGCCCCTTTGTGTATTCCATTTGTTAGCACGTGCACTTTTGACATTTATTTTGCACATATAAAATAGTGGCTATTAACCTGCTGTGAATGCACAATGTTGCATATGAAAAGCTGTGGTGCCGTTTTTGAACCTCCCTGCTTCCCAGCGCCTGGTGTGTTCATTACAGCTCCTGTTTTCCATATACTTGCCGTGCTGTGGTTACGCCCGGGAGCATTCGTTACTTCCGCCCTGTCCCTCCACTGCCTCTCCGGGGGCCTGGTGCCGGCTCGCTGCACCCGCTCTAGTGGACGAGCACAGGGCTCCCAGCCTCTCACTCGTGCCGCCATTTCCTGCTTTGGAATACCTCTAATACCTTCGGGTCGAGTTCCTGCTCTATAAACCTGCACAAAAAAAGAACATGTAGAGCCTAGTTTTTTTAATATATGGTTAGGAAGTCACAGCTCAGTTACAGATGGTTCTGAAGAAGAACCCTAAAAGAATCCACTGCTCCAGAGTCTGGTCAGGAACTCATGTTTCTGCAGCAGAAGGCGCGAGTGGATATGAATGTCTTTTATTGGTGTTCCAGTCGCCGGAGGAGCCTTTAGACTAACGTGCTGTGAAAGCTGAACCACTTCCCCAGACTTCCAAGGATTTTTCCCGTGACCCATTGTGTTTGATTGACAACTACAAGTGGGCAATGGTTCCCCTCCCGCCCTGTCTGAGCCACGCATGTGTCAGTGGATTGCTTTTCCAACTCTGCACTGCACCGAGGACATCTTTTCATAATACACTAATATGGAGAAACCAATTGGCATGGCCAATGCTGGTTTCTTTTTTTACCGTGTCTGTCAGCCAACGTATCGGCTGACGCAGTGCCTATTGTCACGCTACTAGTGACTGGAGTGGGACATTGCAGGTAAGGCAAGGTTGTCCATTATCACTCTCTTTCTTTGAGACCTGCCTGCCTTGTGGAAGTTTAACCGCTGCTTAGCCGTCTGAAAATGATACAGAAGACGGTTAAAGTGCGCGCACTCTTACCACTCCGTACAGTATGTGCCGCCATGCTTTCCCATTATGCATCTCCATCTACTGATCATGTGCGCAGTCTTGTATTAGCTGCATGCCTTGCGGTGAAGGGGAATTAAGGGGCATATTACCAACAAGTAGCGATATTTATCGCTAAATAGGCTTAGCGATGATTTTTTTATCGCTGCCTATCGCTGGATATGTTAGCGGAGAAAACATGCTATTAGCAACTTTTTTCTCCATTGTGCTAAAATATCCAGCGATAGCGGCGAAATGCGTCAATATCGCTGAGAATACAGCGATATTCACGCATTAGCGACGAAATGCTCTTAGCCTTGTTATCCAGCTCCGATTGGATAACATGGCTAAGAACTGGTCTTAGTATTTGGAGATATTCACGCTTAGCGCGAATATTTCCAACGCTATGCCTGCCTTGCTAATAGGCGATAGCGACCTTAGCGACTGTTTTCAGTTGCTAACTGGTTGGGTATGCCCACTTTGCATGTCATTAGCGATAAACATCGCTGACATGCAAAGCGGGCCCCAAACCACAAGCTATCGCCTAAAAGCTGTCGCTAACATCAGTTAGCAACAGCTTGCTAATAGGGCGATAGAATTATCGCCGCTTAACGGCCGAAAACGGCCGCTAACTCGGCGATAATTGCCTATCGCCCCCTTTGGTAATATGCCCCTAAGTCCGCACAGTGGAGGGTGTATGCCGCTTAGATCTGCTGTAAGATTTGACTTTGAGGCGCGATCCCATCTTTTCAGCTCGTTTTGTGGTGATGGGAAGTGTACAACCCAAACAAGAAGACCTACTTTCGCCGCACTCCCTATTTTTGTCTACAACATGAATGATTTACACACACTGTTGCTCCACGGCAGCAGCCGAGACGAGATGTGGCAGTATCTCGTGCCTGTCTTTTTTCCGTGACACGCACACTACTTTCGCCAACTGGCACGTTTGTCTGCTCAGGAACTGAGACGTGTAACACAGGAGTGCGGGGTCATGCACATCCATAGCTTTGTCTGCCAGTTTGTGTCATTCTTCTTCTGTTGTTTAGCCAATTGTGTACTTGCCCGTATTTACAGAATAGTTTACGTGTGTATATTTACACAATATATGAAGGCATTTCCATCTAATCTTTAATGCCTGTTGACATTTGGCAATAATTTGTTTGGCTACATTTTTCCTTTTGCATGTTTTACAATTCTCATCAATTTTCCATTAACCTAAGGATAGGAATGGGTCCCAGTCCCATTCTCTCATACCACATTTGCCTACATTGGCTATATTTTGCATTCATGAACTCTGGGTACATACCTTCATTTGTAGTGTAGTTCCTATTTTCCCAATAGGCCAACTTTGCTCCTTAGAATAAGAGTCAATCTCTAGAGTTGTGTGAAACAATAGACAGTTATTTTACTCAGTCAGTTGTGCAGATTACTTTCACCAAGATGCAGAGAATAGAGAGACGGGCGTTTTCAATAAAAGGTATTATTTATTGAACAGTCTTTCTTCTCATGCAAGAGAAATGAATTGCCACAATTGCAAGACTTGTTATTATAAAAATTGCGTACAGTAAAAGGAGGATTGCGAACTAATACTGTAAAAGCATTGATATGGTTTCTTAGCCATACAATGGTTAAAATGAATACAATATATACATTCCTATATACATTAGGCTAACGTACTCAACTGGGGCTTCTAAATACGCCTACCCCAGTGTACCTGACCAAAGCCTAATACTTGGGAGGGAGTAAGTAGCAGTTTAAGTTAAGTTGGTTTTGCCAAGGATTTGCTTCAAGAATTCTCTCTAAGGTTTTAGTCAACACCATACCTCTGGAATAGAATGTTGGAGGTCTTGTATCTCCTTCCAGGACTCGATATCCCATTCACTCGCAATAGTAGGCTGGAAAAGCCGGAGCTGGATTTTCTCGGCAGGAGAAAAGACAGCGTCTCTCTCAGCGCGTCAAGGAGGAGGAGGGGCAGCGTCTGTGGGCTGCTTGAATCTGCTGGGCTCTGCAAGGGACAGCTGTTCGGCTCCTGTATTCACCACACCATCGCTGTTGCTTAAGGCAACGTTGGTAATATTTATACCTGAAAGGTGCCTTGTTTGACGTACGTTTTTTGGACATAAGACGTCAATAAAGATGTCACTAGGAAGTGATCGTTCTTGCAGTGCTCATTAGAGTTCTATTACTAATCAAAACATAGCAAGCGGGGCTTTCCCAGGTTGCTGGGGTTTTATCTTGTTGAAGAACTCAGAGTGTAATCTAGGAATCTAAGATAGTGGCTTCTGCTGTGTCATGTACTGTAATGAGCTGCAGAGGCGAGTTTCTGAAATATGGCTGAAATATGGCTCTGATCGTTTATGCCATTATAGGGGTATGAATGGATTATAGCCGTATAGGGGCATAAGGTCACAATATTGATCGGGGTCCTAGATTAGAACACGACACCCGCTCCACAAATTTATGTCCATCAAATTACTAAAACTAAAGCAATAAGATGCATGTGTAACATTACCCACCCCAAAATACATATTGCATTTGAAATGGCGTATTTGAAATATATGAAAATATAGGTACTGTATGTCTTTAAGCATAGAAATCATTCAAAAATTATAGCATATGTAATCAGTTGAACGATTTTGAGAAAAAATTACACATGAAATATCTCTTTATACAGAAAAGAAAGGCGAGATAATTTCATCACATATAAATGCATTGCTGTAAAATGTGCTGGAGGCTGAGGTAAAGTTATTTTGTCTCTAGATTTACTAAAATTAGAAGTTCTGTTCTTTATGAATAGTTCTACTTGAAGCAAAGGTTTTCGTACCAGAAAAAAAGTAAATATTTTTGAAAAAGGTTCAATAAAAAAAATAAAAAAATCTTGGTGAACGGGGGAATAGAGTTCCAACGCTTTTCAGTAGTTTTTGTTGATCAAAACTGAAGGCCGAATTCAGAGTTCATGGAAACCCTGTGTGTCGGAATGCTGTTAAAAAATTATTGTTTCTGTTCAGGGGAGAACATCATATCAGACAGGCTCTCTAAGAATTGGTCTACAAAATCAGGTGACAGTTCGACCAAGTTCGATAATGCTGTAACTTGGCAGGTGTGAGAATGATTGCTATCATCGATGTCTGGGTCAGCAATGCTCACAGAAGGTCGTACCTGGGTGATGTTGCTTTTATTTTTCGCTCCACTGTCACCACCTAGTCGTAGCACAGGAGTCTTAACGAATGCCGTCATCAGGATTGGTAGCCGCTGGGGACAACACAATGCGTGAGCCGTTACAGGACTTAGCAAAGTATCGATATCCATTGGAACTGCTGATGGAAGTGCAAGACAGGTGTCCAACACGCATTCATCTCCGCATAGCATACATCGAAGCACAGGTAAGATGCAGGTCTGCCACATAGGTCTGAATGAAAGAAACCAGGTCATGTTCAGATCTCTCAGCCTGGCTAATCCAAGGACTCTAGTTATCCGGTCCCGGTAGCGTACTGCTAGGATCGTTTCTTCCATTCCTGCCGGAGTCATGTCTGTGTCTTGGCTTGCCATATCGGAGCAGGAGGGTCAAAAATAAAATGCCTGCTACAAGTCCCAAAATCAGGGGTATGCCGCCAAAGACTGAATGGGAAAAATTGGGAATGATTCCCAGAATTGCTTTGAATGTTGTTAGTAGTCCCGTAAAAATCGTCTTAAATACGCCTGAAATACCTACGGCATCTGACATGTTTAGAATTTGGCTAAGCATTTCTGTGAAATGCACGGGGCAATTTGTTGATAAAAGGTCATGTATCTCCGCAGTCGTCCTTGCAGCTAGGAGATCATACGTCTCTTTTGATGACGTGATGGGCACTGTTGTCTGTAAAAACACAGACTTCATTCTGCTTAAAGTATCAATTCGTATAGAAGAGACATTCAAATGAGGCCATATGGGAATCTCGGAGTCTCCAGGGTCGTTTGGACACAATGCTTGCATACAGCATTTGACCATGGAAGTTACGTGTACGAGATATGCTTTCCCTGGCAAAAGGACACAACAGCTGTGTTCCGTAATTAGAATGTAACTCCCTTTAGAGAGCTGCTTAAAGAAAAGCTCTATCTGCGTTGCAGGTGTGACATGTTGGTGGCATGAAAGGTTGTTTGAAGGTCCTTCACAGGCCCCGTGTAAATTAATACCCTGGCACAAAAGTATACCGCTTAGTGAATGTTTGCAGTTTTCACCACTAAGAAATACATTTTTGTTGCTGTCACTGTAGCATGTGTGTGTATATGGTAATTTCCATGCTGACTTAATGTACCCTTTACCCAAACGTTCATACTGGCCAGCCGGTATATATTCAAGGCAATTTCTAAATCGGAAAGTTGTTATCGGAATTGTGATAATCCCGTGTATTATCCATTCAATGACAGGACTTTCTGATATTGTCAATGGTAATCTCTCAAGTTTTTCGATGCTCAGGATTGTATAGTCTGCTCCTTTCTGTGCCAAGCGCATTTGTTTATCAGTAAGGTTAAAGATGGAAAACAATGACCTTGTGTTGATTAAACTCCAAGGCACATAGCCTGAACGAAGATTTTGCAGCGTCCAGCCTAACTGTACAATAGAACGCAATTGTGACTGGCCATGCTGTAACATTAGCAAGTCTTTGTCTATTATATCTATGGCAGATGATACAATACTGTCCAGTGAATATATTCTGGAGGACAGAGTCATTAACCCATCGTCCACAACAGAAAGTGATTTTTCCAAATTAATACGATCAATTTCTTGTATTTTTTCAGCTGTTTCAATTTGTGTTACTTTCCAAGCCTTGTTGTAAGCCGCATATATACTGGTCGCTATAAAACGTTTTTGACGCTGTTTGCATGGTTCCCAGAATGAAATCGCGCAAATCAGCACCATCTTTAAGTAAAGATAAGTGTTGCTTAATTTCTGCCAGTGTGGATGTTTCTAGCCATTCGAGGCACAGCTACCCTACACTGTATGTTGTTACTATCCCTGGATGTTGTCTCTGGGAGTATCTAGGGTCTGGTCATTTTTAACCCCTGTGTTTTGTTCAGGAATCTATCTTGACAGTTATTTGTGTCAGTAGGCCAGATTAACCACTTTTTCCAATCAGGATGTGTTCTGTTTAGATGTAAAATTTTAGATACGTCTATTTCAATATCTGTGGTTGCATTATCAGGTATTGGCTTTGGAATAGACGGTTTGTTAAGTTCTTTTATCTTAGCTAGGACAAGACAAGTTGTTTGGTGAATTGTGTCATTTAAGAACATTATTTGCTCTGGGATCATGCAGGCTCGAAATAATGCTTCTAAGCCTTGTACCTGCCAATCTTTTGTACCCCAGATGGTTTTTGTTTCAATGTTATTTCTCCAAAAATCAAAACCGAATGTCATCATTTTTTCATAAAATGCTTCTGAATATATCAATTTAGTATTTGTCAACATGGTTTTTGTCCCTGTTTTATCCAACAGTTTATAATAAAACGTTTCTGCATCACTTGTGTTAAACCCTGAGAAGTACTGGAATTTCTCATAGAATGTTTTAGAACTACTTTTAGGTGGAGTAGCACAATGTTCCCATTGGTTATACCTTAAAACATTTCTAGGCTGTGCAAATTTATGCAAGTAATGATCTCCATAATGTGCGAAGCAGTACATCTGTTCATAATTAGACGAACCTTGTAAATAATCATGTTCTGTAAATCTAGCTGACAGTACTAAATCTGACATCATATTATTTATACTTTCAAAATCCCAATCATCAGAGAATGTACTTGGTTTTACAGAGTCACTTAAGGAAACCTTGAACTGGTGAGGATATTTCAAGATTTCGACTGGGCCATATACTTCATAGTCAGTTTTGTCCCATACTACCCCGCCGGTATTGGAAAGCTGTGACATATACTGTTGATAGTTCTCTTTTCTTCACGTGGGATGATCTGTGTGGTTTCAGGACTAAGTTGATATTCTGACTTGCTGTGTCCATTGAACTGTATTTTCCCTCAATGAATTTTCCCAAACACAGTACCATGATGAGCCAAAGCAGGAGGAAAAATATACCTAGACCAAACCAAAACTCTAACCATGGAGAAATAAGGTAAATTTCCTTGAGTTGATGAAAGAGTTCTGTTGCTTTTTCTTTAAAAGTCTTTGTTTCTGGCGTCACTTCAGGGTCGTTTTGATCTTCAGAAAATGTATCAAAGTTGATGAAGTAGCCAGAGGCAGTTCTGTCAATAGTTGAAATTGTTTTTTCAATTTGTCTTTCGGTAGCACATTCTGATGCCTCTTCATTGTAGACTGGTGTTTCATGACAAACTGTTTCAATCTGTGTTTCAAGAGGCACGAGTTCCATGGCATTATTGCATAGTCCCTCTCTGTGCACTGCAGGTTTATCAAATGTGATTAGTCTTTCAGTTTGAACCTCTTGGATTGTTGCAAATTTGGGTATTCTGTTGTTTCTCGGGAGTCCACTGGGCCTACTGTTGATTAAAGGCCACATGCTTGTGGTTTTACCAGGTCGATTGATACAACTCTGTTCTCCTTTTTACCAGCAAGGGGCGGTAGTACTACTGATCTTGTTCCGTTGATTGCCAAGACAGGTACTGCTTTTCTGTAAGAAGGCCCAAATTCCTTCTTCACCGCTATTTTTTCTCTGACTAGATCCCCAATCTTTGGAATCCAGACAGGTCTTGCTGGGGCTGGTGATGCCTCTTCAGTGGTAGTTGGCTGTTGCTTTAACTTTATGTTGCTTAAGGATTTTCATGTTTCATTCAAGTCCTGTAAAACAGCCAAACAATCTTTGATGTCAAAGTCTTTATTCTTATCTTTTACCACTGATGCCTGACTATCGAGGTCATGAATATGCATTCTAGTTCCGAACAATAGTTCGTACGGGCTGAAACCTTTTAGAGAATTTCTTGGCAAATTGTTTAGAATAAGCTGGACACTGATTAAATGATTGACCCACCCATCACCCGAACCTAATACCTTTGCTGTTATAGATTGCTTTATGTCTCGGTTTTTTCTTTCCACTACACTGTTCCCCTCAGGGTGTGATGGACAAGAGTATCACAACCCATCACCCATACTGGCCATGGCCTCCTTATAAGCTCGAGAGCTGAAAGCAGGACCCTGGTCAGAATGAAACATGACAATTGTGTATGCGCCGATAAAGACTTGCAGATCTTTTATAACCGTTTTGGCGTCAGCCGAGCGCTGGGGCCACATTTTCTAAGTGAATGTAGTCTTAAACAATTAATAGGATGCTGGATTGCATATAGACAGCATTACCCTGTCTATAAATGGTAACTGGGCAACAGGCAGGACCGGTTCATTACTGCGATCCCTGTCACAGTCGGGACAGTTCTTTACATATATTTGATGTTGCACGTAAGGGTGGGCGTAAAATCCGTTTCGCGGGCGAATTTGCGGATTTTCCGCAATTTCGCGAATCAGCGGGGACGAATTTTCATCCAAGCAAGGGTTACAGCAGCAGGTGCAAAAGTTGAACCTGATTTCTTTGTAACCTTTTACAAAAGGGATACAAACAAATTAACTTCAACTTGGACACCTGCTGCTAATTGCTTCCTGGCGCCTCGTTGCCTACTTGCAACTATTCTCTGACCCTGCTCTGACCCTTGAAGCAGGGTCAGAGAATAGTTACAAGTAGGCAACGAGACACCTGTCCAAGGAATTAAACCTCATCAGGAAGCACTTACAGATATAAAAAACAGGAAGAAGGGAGAGGATGGCAAATACACCCATTTTGAGTTGTCAGGAGGGGTTAAACTAAAAGAGACCTTTACAGCACAATTTTCATATGCATTTTGCTAAAAATGAAAAGCTGTATGTTCTGTAGGGGCAACTCAGGAATCTGGCCCTTCAGAGATCCGGCCTCTCTTTCTTTCTCTCGTTCTCTCTCTCCCTCTCTCTTTCCCTCTCTTTCTCTCTCTTTCTATCTATCTATCTATCTATCTATCTATCTATCTATCTATCTATCTATCTATCTATCTATCTATCTATCTATCTATCTATCTATCTATCTATCTCTCTCTCCCTCTCCATAAACGACTGCATGGGTAACTTCGCTATGCAAGCGGCTCGCGAAGACGCAAAAATCCCCGCGAACACGCAAAAAACCCTGCGAACACGCAAAAAACCCTGCGAATACGCAAAAAAACAAAAATCTGCAAATTCGCACAAATTCGCGAATTTTGCGGATCGCGAATTTGCAAATTCGCGGATCGCGAATTCACAAAATTCGCCCATGCTTAGTTGCACGCTCATCCCCGGCCACCAGTATACTGATTGTAATTCAGTCAGAGATTCCTTCAACTGTATGTGCCTTGGACCTTCACCCATGTGTGTGTTTGCTATTAATAACTTTCTCCGGTTCGTGTTTGGAATTACCCTATCCCCACTCCAGGGATTCGAGCAAAAGGAACGGAGTTTGCATCAATTACGTATGCATAATTGAGTGGATAGTTCACGGGTAGTGCTGCACAGTCGCCTTTTAAGGACGTTTTTACTGCCAGCATGGTTTCCCCGTCTATGTATTTTTTAGAACGCTTTTTTGTGGCTACGGAAGCCGGTTGAGTTGCTTCCGCTATGGCTGTATTAGCCAATGAATTCCCTGCAACGTGAACGCCATCACGTTGATGACTCAGAGTGTGTATCACGTGAGTCTTTTTTAGTTCTTTCTGTAAAAGAACTACCTGTTTCCAAAGCATTTTATGCTTGATTGTGGCACCTGTGTCATCTTTGTAATCATTTTGTATCCAGCTCTGCAACTTATTATTGTAAGAGTTGACGCAAAAATATGAACCGCACACGATTAGTTTCGGGAATTCACGTTCTGCATTTTCAAGCGCCATCTTTAAAGATCTGATTTCAGCTCGCTGAGCCGAACTGTTTCTCACTGATTCCGTTTTTGTTATTTTCGGTCTGAATTTACCGCACAGCCAGCGACCTTTAACAATCGCGCAGGCTGCATTGTAGGATTTGTTTTCTACATTGTAGTGCTGTACAAATCTGTCTGTATAGATTATACAAGTGTACTGTTGGAGAGGCAGAAGTTCGATTGGCAGAGGATATTCTTCTTCATATTTTAAATCATTCAGTTTTTTGAAATGCGGAGCAAAATAATATTTCACATCTTCCGCAGCAAGAGAATTTACCCACTGTATCCATTTCTGATCCAGTGACACTGTAGGCAAGTTTACTGGGCTGAATAGCGCCTCGAAGGCGGATTCCGCTGTGAGGACATTTATCCTTTTGCCATGTGCTAGGTCTCGTTCTTTAGCTATTGCAGTTTGCACTGCTTTCACAGTATTTTCTGCGAGACTGAATGTTTTTTCTGCTTGTGTGTACAAGTGAGATTTGTAAGAAACTGGTACCGTTTCTCCCTCATTAGAGGTCAGGTACGTGAATCCGCATCTTCCTGGGATGACTCGGATTACAAGGTTGCGTGTGTTTTCACGTGTTTCTAATTTAGTTTTTGCTAACATGTCTGTTTGCAGTGATCTCAAAATTTCTGTGTGTTTTTGAGTCCTGTTGATTGGTTTAAAATCAGGTTTAATTAGTTCGTAGAGAAGTTTAACCCTCTCTGCCTAATTTAGAATGTAAGTTCTTCCGAAATTCAGGAAGCCTAGAATTGATTGTAAGTTCTTCAGCGTTTTTGGTGCTTGGAGTACAGCGCACTTCTCTAAGAAGTTGTCCGCTAGGCTTTTTCCTTCACTTGATAATTCGTATCCTAAAAATAATACCGTCAGATGGGAAATTCAGGACTTTTTAAAGTTGAATTTGTAACCCTCTGCAGCGAACCCAAGTATTATGGTGTTCACCCTTTTCAAGTGAGTCTCCAAGTCGTCGTCTGTGAGGTAGATATCATCTACATAAGATAATGCCTCATCATCATATATTTGTAGTAACTCTGTTACTCTGGCTGAGAATATTCCTGGGCTGTTCTTGAATCCCTGTGGGAGCCTACAGAAATTTTTCTGAGACCCCATTACTGAGAAAGCGGTCAAGTATCTGCTTTCTGGTGCAATATTTTGTCAAAAGAAACCATTAGATATATCTAATGTTGTTTTATATTTTTTACGAACTATGTTATTCATTAGTGCAGCACTGTGCGAGTTTTGTACTGCAAATGTTTTCCAACATGAGTTAAGGTGTCTGTAGTCCAAAACTAGACGATATGAATTGTCTGGTTTGGAAACAGGAAACAAAGGATTGTTCATTTGAGAGGTGCATGTTTCAATCACCCCCTGGTATTCAAGTTGATCTAAAATCTCCCTGACTTGTTTTTTAGCTTCTTGCTTAATTGGATACTGCCTTTGTGCAGTTGGTTGACTTTTTAACTGGATTTTGTGAGGAGGAGAGTCCTCATCCCATCCTACATGGTTTTTATATAATGCTGGTGCCTGGGCTACTGCCCATTTCCTTGCATATATATATTTAGTGTGAATCGGAATGTGATTCGAGAAGGCAGGCATAATCATTTCTTCGCCACGAGGGCACTCCCTGACAAACTCTGGAGGACAATCTTTTTCAGCTAACAGGATGTCATAGCCTTTTGAGAGGTTATCCCAAAATAGACCCCGTATTTTCCTAGTCTTATCTCCCTCTATACGCAGTGTTATTTCGTATATCTTATGAGGTTCGCTAACTCTGGTGTCGGCAGTTTCTACTTGAATGTATTCATTCGTGTCCACTGTCTCCAGATGACTCATCAGGATCTTGCGAGCTATGCTGATTTCTGCTGCACTGTCTAGCATTGTCTGTGTCAACTCCCCGTTTTTCAACTGTGTCCTCAGTATTCTCGGCATGTTCGATTAATCTAATACTGGCTACCTTCTTTCTTGGAAATTGTAACTTTTTACTTTGAGCAGGTTCCTTGTCTTTGGACTTGGTGTGATGTCCTGGGTCTGACCGTCCTCTTCTTTCCGATTTCTGCGAAAAAGAACGAGAGGGACATGTATTAATACTTTGATACCTATCAGGTTTTTTCAAGTTATCCCTATTTCTAAGGTTATATATTTTCTCAGAGGGCTCCCTCTGGAGAGACTGGTGTTCTTGAGTCGGAGTTCTTTCCCTCCGTCAAGGAGACCTTCCTCTGGACTGGAAAACTTTTTCCTTGGGAGTGGATTGTTTATTTCCATCCCAGCTCTTTTTAGGAGTGTTTGAATTATTTTTAATAAATAATTTTTCAGGATTTTCGAGTATTTGGGGTTTTACTGGTTTTCCACGCAAGCTGTCTCTACCTAATTCTTCATAACATTTTTCTATAATTCTGGCAAGCTCAATTGGTTGATCTGTTATATATGTTTCTTTCAATTTCTGGCGGATCCCCACAGATGCCGCTGCTCCTTTTATGTTGGCTAGTAATATAGCTTGAAGTCTTTCAGTAATTTCATACCAAGAGTTAAAGCAGGCTCTGGACCGTATTCATTTCGAATCTGTTTAAGCACATCTGGTATTATCGCCATTGACGGAACACCATGTGTTTTTGTGTAAATGGAAGCAAAGACTGTACCCCAAGTGTCACAGTCCTCCACGTGTGGTGCGACCCCCATTGGAAGGCAGATGGTCAGAATTCTGTGTTTCTCAATAGGGGTAGTATTCAGAAATACTGCCTCTATTTGAGTAATTTTCTGCGCTAACCAGAAAGGAATTTGTTCCCGTTTTATGGGTGTTTTACCAAGACATGATTGTATGTTCTGTGGTGTAATTTTATTTGTGTTCCCCTGATGAGGGGTCAGCTGTGGAACATTAACAGCTGTTTGGACAGTTGCAGTCCGCATTACATATTGGACTAACTGTCTATGTATTTTGATTAAGGTTTTTAGCTATATTAACAACTCTTCTTTCGACATTTTTGCAATGTCCGGATGTGGTGTGTCGCTGGCTAGAACCGGCCACGTTGCTCCTGGTCTACCTAGTGGACTGAACCTGGTAATATGATCATTGTGTTTTAGGGCGCCTTTAAACCAGAGCAGGTGCTCTTGGTATTTTGATGGTATTTCAATCTCCTCGAAAGGAGCGTACTCTTCCGGTGGATCCCCTATTTTGTAACAGTGGAACTCGTGTGTTGCGGCGTTTGTCACTGGAAATTTTATCCAAGAATAGAATACCTCTGTCTGCCGATATTCGTGTGCCTCTATCACGAAGACGATTGTGCCACCTTGTGTGGTCAGTCCGTTTTCTATAAGTTTTGATGTTATAGTTTTTCTTATGTTGACCGGGATGATTATCGCACACGGTTCAGTAGTCCCTCTACCATCGGGACCCTGCTGAGTCGCATTTAATGTGGCATCAGCGGTTCCGTTGTTACCGCCTTCTCCTGGCATTTTACTGTCAGAAAGGTCTTTTGTTGCAGATCAGGTTTCAAGGAAACAAAGATTAGGTGCACAATATTTTGGAACACTGTATCCTTCAACGTTGAATAAACCAGAGCTTTACATAGGAATCTCTTCCTACTAAGTTCGGGCGGATTTTAACCTTTCACCCACTCCACTTTATCGCCTTACCAAACGTTGGGCGCCATGTAGTGTAGTTCCTATTTTCCCAATAGGCCCGCGCATTGGAATAATATAAACAGCAGTGTAGACGTAGAAGTGCGGTCTTCCAGGTCTCTACTGACTATGCTAAACTTAATTGGGTTTGTACCAACTAGCTCAGAGGTCACTGGAAACTTTCTTGACTGAATAAGAAGTGATCAGCTTCCCTGGCACAGACAAGAAGGGGTTCAGTTTTCCAACAACCGCATAAACATGACAACTTTGCTCCTTAGAATAAGAGTCAATCTCTAGAGTTGTGTGAAACAATAGACAGTTATTTTACTCAGTCAGTTGTGCAGATTACTTTCACCAAGATGCAGAGAATAGAGAGACGGGCGTTTTCAATAAAAGGTATTATTTATTGAACAGTCTTTCTTCTCATGCAAGAGAAATGAATTGCCACAATTGCAAGACTTGTTATTATAAAAAGTGCGTACAGTAAAAGGAGGATTGCGAAATAATACTGTAAAAGCATTGAGATGGTTTCTTAGCCATACAATGGTTAAAATGAATAAAATATATACATTCATATATACATTAGGCTAACATACTCAACTGGTGCTTCTAAATACGCCTACCCCAGTGTACCTTACCTATGCCTAATACTTGGGAGGGAGTAAGTAGCAGTTTAAGTTAAGTTGGTTTTGCCAAGGATTTGCTTCAAGAATTCTCTCTAAGTGTTTAGTCAACACCACACCTCTGGAATAGAATGTTGGAGGTCTTGTATCTCCTTCCAGGACTCGATATCCCAGTCACTTGCAACAGTAGGCTGGAAACGCCGGAGCTGGATTTTCTCTGCAGGAGAAAAGACAGCGTCTCTCTCAGCACGTCAAGAAGGAGGAGGGGCAGCGTCCGTGGGCTGCTTGCATCTGCTGGGCTCTGCAAGGGACAGCTGTTCGGCTCCTGTATTCACCACACCATCGCTGTTGCTTAAGGCAACGTTGGTAATATTTATACCTGAAAGGTGCCTTGTTTGACGTACATTTTTTGGACATAAGACGTCAATAAAGATGTCACTCGGAACTGGTCGTTCTTACAGTGCTCATTAGAGTTCTATTACTAATCAAAACATAGCAAGCGGGGCTTTCCCAGGTTGCTAGGGTTTTATCTTGTTGAAGAACTTGGATTGTAATCTAGGAATCTAAGATAGTGGCTTCTGCTGTGTCATGTACTGTAATGAGCTGCAGAGGCGAGTTTCTGAAATATGGCTGAAATATGGCTCTGATCGTTTATGCCATTATAGGGGTATGAATGGATTATAGCCGTATAGGGGCATAAGGTCACAATATTGATCGGGGTCCTAGATTAGAACACAACACATTGGGTTCAGTGTTCATTTTGCATGTGTACGTTTTACACTTTATCTCTTCCCTACATAGGAAGGGCAATGGGTTCTTGCTCCGTTTGCTCATACGCATGCCTACACAGGCTACATACGTTTTACACTTTATCTCTTCCCTACATATCTGCCTTTCTTGTTCTCTTTGCTCTGACAATTACTCTGTTCCAGCGTTGTTCTTCCTAGTTATCTCTTCCTTGGTTTGCCCCCGGTTACAAATCATTCAAATACAGGACTTGTGCTTCTCTTGTGTAAGGAAAGGGGATATGTAGCATTCTGTCCTTGTTATTGTTATGTGATTTACACCTCTTGTTCAGCCAGTGTCTGCGCTCTGTGCTCTATAGAATGTTGGGGTCATGATGTCCCTTGGAATGTTGGGACACAGGGAGGTGAAGGGACAGTGGGGCGTGGGCAGAGCAGCAGGCAGGCTGCTCCTGGTGGGGCTCTTCTTCTCAACTCAACTACCTGTTGTCTGGAACTATTCAACTTGTTACCTGCTTGAATAAATCATCTGTAATTACATCTTACTTGTGTGGACCTCCTTACTACACTGTCCCTGGCACAGCGTGGAGGTGACCGACTCTAAAAACTAGTGAGAGAGACAGGGACCTCACTGCCCAGAGAGTGAAAGAGACACAGAGGAATCTGTGTAGTCACCGAATCTACCTGTCTCTGGCACAGACCTCACTGCCCAGAAGGTAGTAGTGTAATCCACCTCTCTGATGAACGTATTGCGAATAAAACCAGCGATGGGTTAAATATTCGAATTAGTATCAGACACTAGTAATTACTCTCAGTCTGTTCCTTTCAAATGCTTAATTTGAGCCCGTGGTTTCTTGGGCTTGGCAGCGGCACTTAATTGTCATCACCAGCACTTAGGTCACTATGGCACTTGGCGGCGCTGTTTGTCTAATTAAGAGATGATCAAATCAACAGTTGTTTATTAATTCAATGCAGATAAAATTCACTGATACCTGCTGCCCTGGAATAGTCTGAATTGTCACACTTGTAGGAGTGCGATGGGTAGTAGTTGTGTTGCTGCTGTCAGTGGGCAATGGGTGGTGCAAGCTGCAGTGCCCACCTGACGAGGACCCTGACACTTATTTGTTTACAGATTACGCACTGTTCCTGCCCATGCCACTCCAGACTGGGACTGCAACTATGCAAATCACACTTGATACTGCCCCAAAGTAGCATCTACTCAGAACTGCTAGGCCATATCTGATCAGCAAAGAAGCACACACACAACTCAGACTGGTACTGTCCTTGTTTGGTGTCATCAGTGTAGTGTGCAGGGCCGGATTTTCCATTCTGTCCCAGTGGATTGCTGGATTAGGGGGCTGCGTTCAGAGCAGTAGAGGCTGCCATGACCCAAGCATACCACACAGCCCCATTCTACTCAAGGCCTCCTGCAGTGTGGGTCCGGGTTGAGGTCTCTTGATTTTAATTGATTTTGGTTTTGAGTCAAAAACTTTATTGCATAATTCGAAAAAACCTTTGCAAGTTACAAAAGAAAAAACATTTACGCATTAAAAGAAGATAAAACCCCAGTTCTTAGTAAAAGACCCCTTGGCCCTCTGTTTTTCAGAGAAAACAATCGTAGTTACACTTTCGCCGACATGTTAAATATAACCCTTTCGGGCAATGATGGTAGTGTCCAAGATTTGGAAATCGAGTCCCGCATTAAAAGAAGTTATAACCCCAGTTCTTGGTAAAGGGCCCGAGGCTCCCCATTTTACAGAATACACAATAATAGTTGCCCTTTTGCCAACACGTTAATAATAACCCTTTGAGACATTGGTGGTGGTGTCCAAGATTTGGAAATCGAGTCCCGGAGTATGCCAACCTATGCGCTGAGCCCCTCTGGTCAATTAGTTTGGTGCCTCTGACAAATATTTTTTCCTTGCCTGAGTACCTGCAAGGGGGATCTGTTGGTTATTTTTCAGGTGGAGGTTGCTGTTTATGAATCCCCTCCCCTAGTTTTTTTGCAGCACAAGCCATAAACCTTACTAGAGCACAGTTTAGGTTGGTGTTCCGTGGATCAAAGCAGGCTAGTACTGTGGCTCAGCACAATCTGACCTCATTGATGATCCAGCCTCTACGTAAAAGGGACCTTCTTTCCTTCAACAGACTTAGACACAGGCAAAGGATGTGTGTTATGTCTATGGTTTCCACAAAGCCGACAGAGTTACTGGGCTAGTTCTCTTTTCCATTTGGGAAGATGGCAGGACAAGTTGATCACTTCCATTCTTAGTTTTAAAAACCAAAGTTTAGTGCGTGCAATGAACGGCAAAATTAGATATCCCTGAGGCGTCCGCTGGTCGTACTATCTAAGAGCCATCCGGCCGTGACTTCTTCTTGCGAGACATGCCTTATCTTTTAGTGAAGAGAGTTTTTTTGCACTTAATTTACCTAGCCTTTTAAATTTGTTTTGGCTGACTTGTAAATCCCAAACTTCATTCAGGTTGAAAGTTTTTAGCCCTCTCGCCCAATGTTCGTACCCTGCCCACCATCGTTACGTACTCAGGTTTGACCACAGGTGTTGCGCTAAGCTGCCTTCTTTTGACGACCTCAGATTGTGGCAGCACATTAAGAAGCTCATCAATCTGGCCAGTGATTGGTTACAGATGCCAAGTTCCAGCCTGATTTGGGCAGGTGACGTGTATGTTGATAACTGAAACACTGTTCGGAAGATGTTCGCAATGATTTTGTCTAATTGGCCGCTATCAAGCCCTTTGAGCACCTCGCTTCCGTATGTTAGTGTAGGAATGACTTTTGCCTGTGATGCCTGCGGTGTTGGAGAGAATGTTGGGCCAAAAAGCTTCTTATGAATAGAACTCAGTGTGAATGATAGTTCTACTTCCTTCTTTTTTTGCTCTTCTAGGTGAGTTTTGTATCTACTGTTGTTATCGAAGAGAACTCCTAGATACTTGTGGTACTTGGATTCTATGATGCTTTCGGAATTTAGGACTCATGCCAGTTTCTGGGGCCTTCCTGGATGGACGGCCAAGATTTTAGTTTTCTTATTGTTTATCTGGAGCTTGTTCTTTATTGAATATTCGGCCGTGACGTCCATGAGTCTTTGTAGGCCAATCTTTGTGTTGCTTAGGAGAACTACGTCATCGGCGTATAGGAGGTTAACAGCTGAAAGCTGGCTAGTTTAGGAGCATGAGAGTTTACCTTGTTTAGGGCATCTGAGGAATCTGATAAAAATAGATTAAAAAGTGTGGGGGCCAGGACACATCCTTGTTTTAGTCCTTTAGTTGTTGCAATCAGGCGGGACAGTCTGGAGCCATCCCCGATATTGATCCTGACCCATGTGTCCCAGTGCAGTAGCTGTATGGCTCTTAAAAGACCATTTGAATATTCAATCTGTAAAGCTTCTGCTAGAGCTTGGCCCTGTTGACGTCGTTGAACGCAGATTTAAAGTCTATAAATCTCATGTAGAACGGACTGGAGCTGGTTACCGCCTGATCTATCAAGCAAGAGAGAGTCATGAGATTAACCGAGGTACCAGTGTCACTTGTGAAGCCAGTTTGGTTCGGAAGAAGTACTGAATGTTCGTCGGCCCATGCCTGAAGTGAGTTGAGCAGTGTCCCAGCGAAGTCCTTTGCTTCGTTGTCGATAAGGGCGACCAATCGGTAATTCCCTGGAGATATTTTGTCCCCACCTTTGAAAGAGGGCGGAATGATGTTCTTTTGTAAGATAGAGGTAAAGAGTGGAGATAGCTTAGAAGCCCAGAAGGCCAAATCTTCCATAAACAAAGCTGGAGCGATGCCTCGTGGGCCTGGAGCTCCCTTTTTCCGGCCCTTTTAATCTGTTTTTCGATTTGGTCCTCGAGGACTGTGCTTTGAACGATGCTGCTTGGATGATTTAATCACACTGATTGCTTTTCAGGTAATTGGCCTTGGTAGGGATATTCTTCCATGGTTAGTGTTTTAATTAATTGCTTTGGAGGCATGATCACCACTTTTGGAGCTTTGCTGCCATCTTGTCTGGTTCGCTGATCAACTGTGTTATCTTGTTGATCGTTTTAAGTGGATGTGCAAGAAAAAATACCATTCAGACTCCAGTATGTTTGATGAAGCGGCTTTCCGGACATTCCCTCCAAAACTATTGATGGTATGCCAGAACCTCCCAGAAATATTTGACTTAATGTCTTGATGTAATTTAGCCCAGAAAGAATTCCAGTGAGCCCTACGATGTTCTCTTTTTACTATCTTCAGGTGATTGCAGGTTCTCTCAATTTGATTATTGTTGGTGGGTCCATTGGCTATATTTTTAATTCCCGCCATAGCAGGTTTATAGTTCATTTTGCTGATCGTATCGCTGGATTCCAAGAGGTCAACTGATTCGACCCACTGGATTTTGCGTAAGTTATTGGTTTTGCGTGTCTGTCTGTCAATTTTGTTATAAATGTCGTCCAGTTAGTAATATAATCATCCGTTGTCCTACTAGTACTCTCAAAAATGTGTTTTGCCTCCATTGTTACCTGCTGTAGATTGTTAACCGAGCACTTGATTTGTTTTAAATTGATCATATAGCTTTCGAAAGCTTGAGCCCTTGCCTTTGCGTGTTGCACTAGACTAGTGCTAAGCGATATTTCTTGAGGGCTGTGGTCACTTTCTGTTCTGTTGCCGAATCCGAAACCTAATATTTTATGCAGGAGGGAGTGGCTAACAAAGGTGTAATCAAATAAGGATGCACCCATTTTTTGATAAATATGAGAGGCCGGGTGGCTTGTCAGGGAGAAAGCGCCCGTTGAGGGCTCTAAGACCAAGATGTTCCAGGTTTCTTTGTAAGGAGCGACCATTCCGGTCTTCCTAGTGCCATCCATGAAGGTCCTGCGGTGGTATGACCCAGGCGCTTTCCTGTGTTTTGGTTACCTCATTTTTCTGTAACACTGACTCCGTCACCCCCTCTGAGAAGGATTGTCTAGACACTAAATTTGGGTGAAGATAGGCATTCATTAGAGTGATGGACCTGGGCTGGCCTTTGTTTGAGCTAAATGAGATTCCTACCGACTGGCGAAAATGGGAAGGGCTTGCGAGGTCCCATGAGGTGATTGCATTTTTTCTTGATATATTAATTGCTAAGCCACCGCTGCCTCTTCCTGAAGATTTCAATATCAGGGCTGGGATGTAATGTATTTTGAACCCTTCTATGTGCTGCCTCTCCACGAGCCACGCCTCCTGAAGTAGTATTATCTCAATGATCGTAAGTAAAAGATGGTTACTGTGTCCCCCAATTTGCTTGATAACCCGTTAATGTTCCAAGTGCAGATCCTTAATGGGCAGATGTCATGACCCGTTTGGTGGTTGTGATGTCAGCGGAGCAGTCGGGTCGAATTTAGGGAGACCACCAGCCATTACCATGTGCCGACCTCTTCCGAGTCCCTTTTGAGAGTAGGCTGATCCTCTCTTGCATTTGGTGCTTTTAAGACGGAGGAGGGAGTTTTATCCCTAGTACTCCTCAAGACTAAATAGACAGCTCTTTTTTCGGCACGTGGAAGCTCAAGGCTTCGGGTTTCTTGCAGAACGTGTGGGTAGCCTCGTTCCCTACCGGGTTGTAGGAGTATGCCCCGCTGCTTGAAGGTTTCTGATTGTCGTATGATATTATTTATTGCCTTTATGGAGCTCCAAGTGACCTCTGTGCTTTCATTTGTTTGACCCTGACCCGGTACTATGAATTCTATTGATTTAATGTCCTGTGAGGTTACGACATTGGACAGGCCTATCACTTCTAACAGTTTGATGATATTCCCATGATTTAATATGTCACAGCTGCCTTTGGACTTATACTCCGGGTAAAAAACGTGAAAGGTGGATCTCCATGGGAGGGGGCCACTGGAAGCCTTGATTGTGGCTCTGATCTTTGGGCCCAATGCATTGGATCTGTTCCTGTCGGGGGTTCTGATAATTGCACGTTTGTTGCTTTGTAAACAGGTGTGTGAGGTGGGATGTTCCGTACACTAGAGCTCTTTTCATTTATGCCACCGACGGTTGTGATCGCTTTGCCTACCTGACAGAGTGCGTGTGGAAACGCTGCTGGCGCTTGCTCCTTGTCAGCCCTCTGCGGATACTCTGCTGCCTCTACACCCACGCCTCGCGGCCCCCGCTCCGCGGGCGCCGCTCGTGGACTACAGACTCTAACCCACGCCGGATATTCTTCAGCAGGGGGTACTGCCACTGCCCATCAACTATCGGGACTGCGAGGACCAGCAGGCGCAGCGCGGCTTAACTCGCCGCAGCTGGTCCTCTTCCCGCCCCTCCCGCTGGAATCTGTTAACTGCGGGCTGCGAATCTCTGCGTGGTGTGATCGCTTTGCCTACCTGACAGAGTGCGTGTGGAAACGCTGCTGGCGCTTGCTCCTTGTCAGCCCTCTGCGGATACTCTGCTGCCTCTACACCCACGCCTCGCGGCCCCCGCTCCGCGGGCGCCGCTCGTGGACTACAGACTCTAACCCACGCCGGATATTCTTCAGCAGGGGGTACTGCCACTGCCCATCAACTATCGGGACTGCGAGGACCAGCAGGCGCAGCGCGGCTCAACTCGCCGCAGCTGGTCCTCTTCCCGCCTCTCCTGCTATTTACTCCCCTCCATTGACGCGCTAGCGGGACGCGCGCGGAGCAAAGCGCGGAGCGAAGCCCGGGCAAAGGGCGGGCCCTCTGTGGCCCTCAGTGGCCGAGGTAGGCCGGGCTGGGCCCCGGTATCTTGACTCTTCGGTCGTATGTGTATATATACTATTCAGCGTCATTATATTGCTTGGTAACGCAAAGAAGTTGTTAGAAATATAGGCATATAACAGTAGACTGTTACTATCTCTCCCACTATATTTTCTTTTGTATTAATTTTAAACAGATATTTTTATAACTTTGGGACTTTCATTGTAGGCTTTACTATAGTTTTAATATGATGGAGGCTAAGACATTGCGATCCGGGAAGGTTGTAATGGAGAATCTTGGTACATCACACGGTCCGAATCATTTGAGAAAAAAACAAACTAACAGTGCTATTATGAAAGGTCAGTTGCAATTAAACCAAATTTGGGAAAAAAGCTTAGATAGATCGCTTGAAGCCTCCAGGAAACTTGATAATGATCCACTACAGCAATTAAATCCCTGCTTAAGTAAGGAGGAAGGTAGTGAGATGACTCCTATGGTAGAAATGAAGAGGTCACTAAGCCAGTCTAAGGTGGCGGACCTGTTAATAGGTTCTGAACATATGGCTGCGGTTGATCCCCTGCTAACATCGCAATCACTGATACATGATGTCTACAAGGGGAATGATATTCTGGAAGATGACAAGGGTGATGTGTCCATAGCCACTAGTATTGACCTTGAACTCTGTGGAAGATATGTGGATAAGTCATCTCTGCCTCCCACTGTAGCTAATAAAACGCCAATTGGAGAAACACCGTCTGGTCTGCTATTATATAGCAGTACCCCTTCCGTCAAATCCACAGATAATCTATCTCCACTGAGTAATGAACAATCCCCTCATTTTAATCTATCGGGGATTTGTCCCCTTACATCTTCAAGTTATCCAAAGAATGATAAACCCATCTCTGAGTCACTTATAGCCTTGGAGCAAATCTTGTCTTCCATTCTTTTGTTAATGGGTAAATTCGCTGTAAACTCAGATTGTATTTTATCTTCTGTTACTGAAATACTTCAAGTATTGTTGGCACAAAATGTGAAAAAGGCTGCAAATGAATCTGTGTCTCCAGTGCCCCCTCCTAATCCTGAGCCTGTTGTACACCTAGAGGCTGTCTCCTCTATTGAAGGGAAGGGAATTGCCCCATTGGGATTACACATTGAGCAGGAGACTTGTAAGTCCACTAGTCCATGCTCTTCTTCGGTCCTGCTTTTGAGAACAGAAACATCCCTAGTTGAGCAGGAAGAGAATGTGTGTCAAGATGCGCAAACGGGGGACCATGATCTCTTTCCCATTTTTGTGCTTGATAAAAAGGTGCCAGAAAGTCTCTCTGGGTCTCCCCGAGTTTCCAAAATGACAACAAGAGTAAAAAAGGGGAAACCTATGCGTAAATACAAAAAGAAAAGACCTAGACATATTATTTTTCCTAAACATGTTATAACTGAAATGCCCGCTACCATAGGAAGAGGGTATAGTCCATGTTCTGCTATTCCGGATAATGTAGAGACGGAAGGTATCTCAAATGTTTCCAATGATACCCCAGTTGAAGCAATTACGAATGGGGTGATCGCTGGATCAGTAACTGTGGCTATAGTTGATGCAACTCCGAATATGGTGGTTTCTGGGCCTGCAAGTGATGCCCATGTTTCCCAACCTATGAATGTGACTGACAGACATTCTCCAATAATAACAAGAGTATTTAATCCAACAGCTCCTATTTTTCTGCCTCAGGCTGAAGTACCCAGAAATATTTCCCAACAGTCATCTAAGGGTATTATTTCTTATGTGGATACTCTGTTATTGGATTTTTTGCCCTTATTTGATTCTGATTTGAGAATGAATAGATCTTGGCTACTAAGCTGTTTTAATGAAATTGAAAGCTTAAAGTTGGTCCAGACAAATGATATTGATTTAGTTCTTCCTATAAGAAACATTAAGGGCCAACGAATAAGGGTCAAGTTTTATTCAAAAATTATTGCTAATCTGGTCTTTCAACAAGCAGAAGCCTTTCAACGTAGAGGCATTGACGTGTTACCTTTTGTCAACAAAAATGTATGTTATTCTTTCGTTGAAGGAATCACAAGGTTATCCTCTGGTCAGGATGATTATCCTGTAGGTAATAATGACCTGAAAATTTGGCTTTCCAGAGGCAAACGTATGGTTTCACAGGTCTTTCCATTAACGGGTAGCACGGATAACCCTCTAGATGAAGATGCTTCAAGGTGGAGCTGGTTACCGGGAGTTCTCTCAAACTCCGCCTCGAGAAACCCACGACCATCTTCATATCTTTAACCAGTGTTTAAACATAGTGTCTTGGAATGCTGCTGGCTTGTCTAACTGCCCGGAGAAATTCGATTATCTTCTTTCTCTAAAGGCAGATGTGTACTGTTTACAAGAAACATGGTGTGATACTCTCCCGTATGGGGGGAATGATTACTTCATCCTTGAAGCCGCTGCAACGCCCTCCAAAAGGGGCCACGCTAAAGGTGGAATTGCGTGTTTGCTAGCTAATACATTACAATGGCAATTCTCACACCACAAGGACGAGAGTAATCTATTCCAATCCATAACCATTTCTAATCTGGATACTAATGCACAACGGTCATCGTTTATAATATTAAATGCCTACATCCCGCCCGAAGACAATTTTACCCCAGTGTTAAAAAGAATGTTTGCCTACATAAAGCAGGTATTAGAGGTGGATGACCCTCCGTATCTATTACTGGTGGGGGACTTAAATTGTAAAGTGTCCAATACTTCCCTAGACCTGTTTCGTAACAAAGTAAAAGAAGAAGTTTTTAATATTCCCCAAGCTTGCTTGCCTAATAATATAAAAACGAATAAAAGGGGCAAGATCCTTCTCGGGGAGCTTAGTGCTATGGAGGGAATTATTATAAATGGCAGAATGCCCTCTGATTCCCCTGCTAATTATACACATGGCTCTATCAGGGGTGAATCCATTTTGGATTATGCAATAACAGATTTTGATACGTTCTCTTGTTTTAAAGACCTGGTAATTACACATACCCCTCTGAGTGACCATAAAATTATTAAACTAACTGTCTCATTAATACCCCCGGAATCTGACCGCTGGTCCCTAAGGAATAAAGGTTTCGCTATCAATTCCCATTCTGGGAGATGCTATTGGGGTACCAACCATAATAATGATGTAGAAAACATCCTTACTCAATTTCTAACTAATCTTGACTCTTGGCATGGTAGGGAATTCATATTCCTTGAAACGCTTATCCTAAAAATTACTGAAATGGCCAGGAGTAAAGGTAAGCGTAAAAAGAAATACTTTTCTCCTAGTCCATTATTAAAGTTAAATAAAGAGATTAACAAACTTGTTAGGACGCAATATCTATCCAGATCAGGAGAAATTGGGAGACAGCTAGCGTTACTAAAGCGAAGGAGGGTGAGACTGAGAGCCAAATTAAAAAGAGACAAAGAAGATATGGTATGGATCAGTTTAAGAGAAGCATCTTGGAGTAAAAACGCTAGAGCTTTTTGGTCCATAATCAGACAAGGATGTGGGTCTGTTAAAACATCCACTCCTACTGTTATTACTGAAGATGTCTGGACCCAATACGTGCTCACCTTATATGCATCTAATGGTGCTGGTGGGGACGCTTGGGTTCCAGACTGTAATATTGATGATAAAATGGAACTCCCCACTGAGTACTCCATAGCCACCGCAATTAAGAGCATGCGTTCTTCTGGGGCTATGGGTCCAGATGAAGTGCCCATGTCTATAATTAAGCAAGACGTAACAAATTGGAGCAGGATCCTGCTTCCTGTGTTTCAGGCATGCTTCAAAAAGCGAACAGTTCCTGACTCCTGGCGGGGAAGTATTTTAATTCCAATTTTTAAAAAAGGAGACCGTGAGAATCCTGCTAATTATCGCCTAATTGCGTTATTAGATGCGATAGGAAAAATCTTCGCTAAAATGCTTCTAATATTAATAACAGATTGGGCACTTTTAAATAATGTTATTCCGAAGGAACAGACAGGCTTTCGAAAAGAGCATGGAACTCTAGATAACCTAACTATGCTGCACGTAATCGCGGACAAATATGTGCGTGTTCGTGGCGGGGGCATATATGCAGCATTTATAGATTTCTCCGCAGCGTTCGATAGGGTTGACCGACCGACGCTGTGGAGAAAACTGATGTTATTGGGTATGCCGCGATACTTATTGGAGTTAGTTATGTCCCTGCACTGCAACACCTGGTGCAAGGTGTTACAAGGCGGAGAAAGGGGCCTTACGCAAGCAATCCCCTCCTGTAATGGGTTAAAACAGGGATGTATACTAGCACCTACATTGTTCTCCCTGTACATGGCCGATCTCCCTACGGTAATTGCAGAAAGTGATGGTCTTGCCCCAGTAATTGGAGGGACTGCCGTATCTATTCTAATGTATGCTGACGACATACTAATTTTAGATTTGACGCCTAAAGGTCTCGACAATCGTCTTCATACTTTGAATGATTTCGCGGAAAAACACTGTATGAAAATTAATAGTTCTAAAAGCAAGATCATGTGCATCTTTGGTAAAAAGAAGTGCAGATCGAGGAACTTTAATTGGTCATTAAGCGGAGAAAAACTTGAAGTAGTTAACTCCTATACATTTTTGGGCAAAATAATATCTTCCAATCTTAGTGAGAAGCTTCACCTCGAAAATAATTCTAGAAAGGCAACTGCCCATGGTATGGGATTATGTTCATTATATAATGCGACAGGGAAGAGGCATTTCTCCTCTTGCTTGGAGGTATTCAGAGCGAAGATTCCGGCCACCCTCCTTTATGGAATAGAATTGGTGGATTTAAAGCAATGGGATTTTATGCAAAAAGTGGAGGGAAAGGTACTAAGAAAAATCTCCTCACTTAATTCAGCCTGCTCCACGACTTCCTGCAGACTAGAATTTGGTCTGCGAAGTTGTTGGGCCCAAGGGCTGGCCGCTCTTGTGAGGTGGATAGCTTCCCTGGCCAGAGCTAAACCAGGAACCCTACGTGAAATCATAAAAAAAGAGCTTTTAGGTACCTTTAATGAATTTTCGCAGCTGGTAAAAAATTTTAGAAAAGCTGTTGTATTACTGGAATTAGATGAAAGTATGTTATTTTCTCTTTCTCCATTAGAGTTAAAGCAAAAGCTAAAAAGTAGGTCCTGGGAACTATGCTATAAGATGGATATACTTGCCCAACAGAAGTATAAAGAAAGGGAAGCTCTGGCCCTAACCTATACACCTAAACTTGCACAACAATATGTAAGGTGGAATATACCACATGGTGTTCGTAGGATATGGTTCCTTTTACGCCATAACCTGCTTCCACTTAATACACTTCTTGCAAAATGGTATGGTGTGACTGATTTATGCAACCTATGCAATAATGCTGCTCAAGACCTCAACCACGTATTGTTTATCTGCCCGATATTACATGAATGGCGCAAAAAATGGATAAAACCAATCTGCTTACAGTTGGGAATTTTGAATATAAAAATGTTTTGCCATGCTCTGTATTGCCCACCTAATGAAATGTTCTGTTCCAGATTATTTAATTATTTTAAAGGTTTTTTAGATATATATTAATATGAGTTTGGGAGATGCTGCTGAGTTCATTATTTGCTTATATTTAGTGGTTACTTCTGAAGTTGTCTGTATCTTGTGCTTATTTTTGTTATGGATTATGTATGTTATTTTATGTGGCCCTCGACGAGAGCCAAATCATAATAAATAAAACTTTGAAACTTTGACGGTTGGAACGTCACCTCCCTTGCCCATTGCCAGTATAGTAAAATTGCCCGAGTGATCTTGGTGTGAACTGCTGATTTGAGTCGGATTCCCTGAATTGGCGCTACCAAGAAGAGCCCTTCTGCCTCTTGCAATGGTACTGGTCAAAAAATGCCATTTGGGTGGTTGTGGTTGACTCCTTTTTCCTCCTATTGGCCAAGTGATCATGATCTGCCCTGGCTGCAACCTTTTCTATTGCAGGTAACAGAGTGCCAATCTTTTTTTGTTTGTCGCTTTCCAGTGGGGTTGCTTGGACCTCTTGTTGATTTTTTTGGCTCGCCAATTCTTTGTGGGTCGTTATGCTCTGTAGCAGCAGCTCGTCTGTCGGTGTTAAACAAAGGGTAAAGGCTCAGATCTTGTTTGCTCCTGCAGATCTTATTGCGGCCATTTTGCTTCTTTGTCTTTTCGCCAATCTGGTCTTCCATGTCCTGATCAGTTTGAGGTGGTGAGGTGGACGTAGCTTTGCCCGCAATTGGGGACTTTTGTTGGTCGCTCCTTGAACTGCCAGTGGCTGATGTATCCAGAGGTGAGGACAATGCATTGATTTCATCCCTTCGCACCCCCGAATCTGCTGCCACCTTTTCTTTGGTTACATGACATGAGTCACCGTCGCTATTACTTGAGGGAGATGGCTTGGAGTTTGTAATTTCTTTTAGGTCTGCCAACAGATTTTCCATAATTACTGGGAGCGTGCTCAGTTTCTCGATTATTGATGAGCAATCACATCCTTGTTGCGGGTGGTCTGCGGCCGCTTGGGCCCGTCTGATCAGGTTATTCAAGTTTGTAAATTTGTCATCTATTTTGGCTACGTACACAGCTAGTGTGTTCAAAAGGCGTATTTGTATGTCTAACCTTTGTAGGATGTCCAGAGGTGTAGCCCATGCCTTCTCTTGTTTAAATTCCTCCTTCTTCTCCTCGTTTGGAGATGTTGATGGTCGAAAATGGTCAGGGGCGTCTTTACCATATGAGTTTACAAAAGGGGGTGGTGATGAACAGAGTGTCTGAATTGAGCAGACCACTCTTACCCAGTCCAAAGATCAGGGCTTGATCCATCACCGTTATTTATCTCACTGCCCCATCCCAGCTCAGAACCTGGCTATATGCAAATCAGTCTGTCCCTGGCCCAGTGCATCATGGGAACAGGGCAGACTAAACTACCAAGCCAATTCTTTACCAGAAAGGAGACAAGCTACCGGGGACCGGTTTCTGGCATTTCAGCCTCTTCGGCCCGGCTTGCTTGAATCCTGATGGAGCAGTGAGAAAGGGACTCATGTCTGAGTATACCCTGCCACACCTATAGTGGCCAAAATCGATTTACAAAAGGGGGTGGTGATGAACAGAGTGTCTGAATTGAGCAGACCACTCTTACCCAGTCCAAAGATCAGGGCTTGATCCATCACCGTTATTTATCTCACTGCCCCATCCCAGCTCAGAACCTGGCTATATGCAAATCAGTCTGTCCCTGGCCCAGTGCATCATGGGAACAGGGCAGACTAAACTACCAAGCCAATTCTTTACCAGAAAGGAGACAAGCTACCGGGGACCGGTTTCTGGCATTTCAGCCTCTTCGGCCCGGCTTGCTTGAATCCTGATGGAGCAGTGAGAAAGGGACTCATGTCTGAGTATACCCTGCCACACCTATAGTGGCCAAAATCGATTTACAAAAGGGGGTGGTGATGAACAGAGTGTCTGAATTGAGCAGACCACTCTTACCCAGTCCAAAGATCAGGGCTTGATCCATCACCGTTATTTATCTCACTGCCCCATCCCAGCTCAGAACCTGGCTATATGCAAATCAGTCTGTCCCTGGCCCAGTGCATCATGGGAACAGGGCAGACTAAACTACCAAGCCAATTCTTTACCAGAAAGGAGACAAGCTACCGGGGACCGGTTTCTGGCATTTCAGCCTCTTCGGCCCGGCTTGCTTGAATCCTGATGGAGCAGTGAGAAAGGGACTCATGTCTGAGTATACCCTGCCACACCTATAGTGGCCAAAATCGATTTACAAAAGGGGGTGGTGATGAACAGAGTGTCTGAATTGAGCAGACCACTCTTACCCAGTCCAAAGATCAGGGCTTGATCCATCACCGTTATTTATCTCACTGCCCCATCCCAGCTCAGAACCTGGCTATATGCAAATCAGTCTGTCCCTGGCCCAGTGCATCATGGGAACAGGGCAGACTAAACTACCAAGCCAATTCTTTACCAGAAAGGAGACAAGCTACCGGGGACCGGTTTCTGGCATTTCAGCCTCTTCGGCCCGGCTTGCTTGAATCCTGATGGAGCAGTGAGAAAGGGACTCATGTCTGAGTATACCCTGCCACACCTATAGTGGCCAAAATCGATTTACAAAAGGGGGTGGTGATGAACAGAGTGTCTGAATTGAGCAGACCACTCTTACCCAGTCCAAAGATCAGGGCTTGATCCATCACCGTTATTTATCTCACTGCCCCATCCCAGCTCAGAACCTGGCTATATGCAAATCAGTCTGTCCCTGGCCCAGTGCATCATGGGAACAGGGCAGACTAAACTACCAAGCCAATTCTTTACCAGAAAGGAGACAAGCTACCGGGGACCGGTTTCTGGCATTTCAGCCTCTTCGGCCCGGCTTGCTTGAATCCTGATGGAGCAGTGAGAAAGGGACTCATGTCTGAGTATACCCTGCCACACCTATAGTGGCCAAAATCGATTTACAAAAGGGGGTGGTGATGAACAGAGTGTCTGAATTGAGCAGACCACTCTTACCCAGTCCAAAGATCAGGGCTTGATCCATCACCGTTATTTATCTCACTGCCCCATCCCAGCTCAGAACCTGGCTATATGCAAATCAGTCTGTCCCTGGCCCAGTGCATCATGGGAACAGGGCAGACTAAACTACCAAGCCAATTCTTTACCAGAAAGGAGACAAGCTACCGGGGACCGGTTTCTGGCATTTCAGCCTCTTCGGCCCGGCTTGCTTGAATCCTGATGGAGCAGTGAGAAAGGGACTCATGTCTGAGTATACCCTGCCACACCTATAGTGGCCAAAATCATGCACTGGGACAGGAACAGACTAATTTGCATACAGCCAGGTTCTGAAACTGGGATGGTGCAGTGAGCTAAAAAACGGTGTTGGATCTAGCCCTGATCTCTTGACTGGGTGAGAGTATTCTGTTTAATTCAGAGACTCTGTCCCTCACCACCCCTTGTTGTAAATATTTTTGTCCACCCCAAGCGTGGAAGGGTATGCTCAGATGTGAGTCCCTTGCTCATTGCACCATCAGGATTCAAGCAAGCCGGGCCGAAGAGGCTGAAATGCCAGAAACCGGTCCCCGGTAGCTTGTTTCCTTCCCAGTGTAAGAATTGGCTTTTGTAGTTTGGTTTGCCCTGTTCCCATCATGCACTGGGACAGGAACAGACTAATTTGCATACAGCCAGGTTCTGAAACTGGGATGGTGCAGTGAGCTAAAAAACGGTGTTGGATCTAGCCCTGATCTCTTGACTGGGTGAGAGTATTCTGTTTAATTCAGAGACTCTGTCCCTCACCACCCCTTGTTGTAAATATTTTTGTCCACCCTAAGCGTGGAAGGGTATGCTCAGATGTGAGTCCCTTGCTCATTGCACCATCAGGATTCAAGCAAGCCGGGCCGAAGAGGCTGAAATGCCAGAAACCGGTCCCCGGTAGCTTGTTTCCTTCCCAGTGTAAGAATTGGCTTTTGTAGTTTGGTTTGCCCTGTTCCCATCATGCACTGGGACAGGAACAGACTAATTTGCATACAGCCAGGTTCTGAAACTGGGATGGTGCAGTGAGCTAAAAAACGGTGTTGGATCTAGCCCTGATCTCTTGACTGGGTGAGAGTATTCTGTTTAATTCAGAGACTCTGTCCCTCACCACCCCTTGTTGTAAATATTTTTGTCCACCCTAAGCGTGGAAGGGTATGCTCAGATGTGAGTCCCTTGCTCATTGCACCATCAGGATTCAAGCAAGCCGGGCCGAAGAGGCTGAAATGCCAGAAACCGGTTCCCGGTAGCTTGTTTCCTTCCCAGTGTAAGAATTGGCTTTTGTAGTTTGGTTTGCCCTGTTCCCATCATGCACTGGGACAGGAACAGACTAATTTGCATACAGCCAGGTTCTGAAACTGGGATGGTGCAGTGAGCTAAAAAACGGTGTTGGATCTAGCCCTGATCTCTTGACTGGGTGAGAGTATTCTGTTTAATTCAGAGACTCTGTCCCTCACCACCCCTTGTTGTAAATATTTACCATATGAGGACAGCATTTTTTCCCATTCTTTTGATTCAAGAAAGGAGAGATCTCTCTCCACGGCGTGAGGTTCCTTTGTATATTGCAAAGCAGCAGACCCGCTTTGTTGGTTTGAGATTTGCCCCTCTCATTATTACCGCCTGAGCTACACTTGCTGATGGTCACTGTGGGGCTCAGAGGAATGGGTAGTCCCTTAATTTTCATATTGCTTGAAAATACTGCCGACCCTATGTCTCTCAGGAAGTCAAATTTTGTTGTTATTTTTGGTTGATTACTGAATAGATGTTGGCCCACCAAGCCTGCTTCCTTCGATTGCACCGGGAGCGTACTGACTGTAGTGCTTCCAGAAATGCTTGGCGACAGGTTAAGTAACCGGTCTGTGTCCATGGTAGATATATCTAGTTTTTCTCTCCATTTCCATTTCTTTTGCGGGGCTGTAGACCTCTGCTTCCCTGATCTCATCCTTTGCTTTAGCCGGAGAAGGGAAAGAAGGGGAGAGCAGGGTGGCCTGTCCAGGCTGTACAAAATGACTGTTCAAAATGACTGTGTGGGCAACGTGAATGCTACGTGGAAGTTGCAGGTGAACCCAAGCTTGCTGTGGAGCAAATCAGCAGCGCAGGGGGAGTAGGATCAGTGTGAAATTCACTACTTGCCGTGCCCTGCCCTTGCAAAGCATTTGAGTCTTTGGGCCTTTGTAGTGACCTTACTTCCACTCTTTTACTTGTTGAGGAATCTTTGCTTACTTTACTGTCCGTGCTTCTCACTTCTTTGGTGCTTCATTGTCATTTACACTTTTTTCTCACGCTTGTCGACTCAAGCCCTGGTGTCCCAAGTGTTACCGCAAGTCCACCACAAATCAGCCACTTAGCTGAATCGAGCTGGAACTCAGTTTACCTAAGTGGACCGGTGGCAGGTAACAAAGGCAGCCGGACAGCTGGTGCAGTTTGGCGCTGCCGGGTTGAGGCGGGCTGGGGCGGACTAACGGGAAGCCATGAGGAAGCGCAGAGAAGCAGAGCGTGATATCACAGTATGCAGCCAAGCAGCCCGCGGCCAGCAGATTGAAAAAACTGGGCAAGCTGAGCGGATAAACTATTAAGCTGTATGCACCGCAAGCCAGGTTCTACCCTAGCTCTGAGTTCAACTCCTGCCACCAACTCACCACCCTTTTCCAGGTGATCACCACATCGTGCTCAAGAATATGGCGCTGACTGCCAAGCCTTCTTTCCCATATTTAATGGCAGTGGGAACCTAAGTGCTGGAGTTTCCAGGTGGGCATGGTGGGTAATCCAACGCGGCGGGTGAACCAATGTGGCTGTCCGTGTCACACTCCGCCAACCGCTCCTGGTCCAGAGATCAACGGGCCGCTTCCGCGGAGTTGCAGACTCGAGCACTCGCGCAATAACTACACTCCGCGCTGTTACTTGAAGCGTAAAAGGCCATTTATTAGGACAAGGTTGTAATCATTTAGACTTATTAACAGTACATCAATGCATGAAATATACATTTCCATAATCATTTCAGACTTATTAACAGTACATCAATGCATGAAATATACATTTCCATCCCTTACCCACGCATTCTCCATTCTGCCTTTCCAAAACCATCTCACCTGTTTGACTCTTCACCCATTCACTCGATAACCTCCTTCCTTTCCCCATTCTCACCTTCACTTGCCCTCCAAGCATCCTCTGTTGACTTTGCCTTTATTGCTCATTGCCTCCCATGCCCCACTATCAGTCACCTGTGTACCGTTTTCCCCCCACCCGAGGGGTGGATCCGCCCGAATGTGACTCCCCACCCCTCCAAAGTACCGCCACCCAGGGAACCCCCGGAGGGTGGTAACATGCCCCCCCCCCACTGCCCTGGGTACCTTTCGCCTCCTACCAGCGACCCTGCAGCCTCCTAGTGGACGACAATCCACCACCTCACCCTGCGTCCTGCAGCAAAGCACCACTCTTGTTACCAACGTGAATCGCTAAAGGTGCCCTTCCAGAACGGTCCCACGCACCCGTCCTTCCCGTGCCGAAAGGCAGCCTCCCTCAGCAGCACCTGGTGAACGACTGTCCACCCAACATGCGTCCCCTGCAAGTCAGGAACGTCCCCGGGACAAACCCCACCATGAAAATTGTTTGCAATGCAGTGATAGTCCATCACTCCCGCCTGTGCCTGCGTGTCGGGTAAGCAAACCCCGCGTAGGGCCTTCCCCACCCGGAAAAACAGCACCCCCCACAACGCGGTGAACAACCATCCACTACCTGCACCAATGCCCGAATAAACCAGCCACATGTCCGGTCCCAATCCTGTGAACCGAAAAATTGTCCCCCCCCCCGCGGTGAACGGCCACCCACCACCTGGCCTGCCTCCACCACCCGTACTCATGTCCAGCAGGACAAGCAACCGGTCCGGACCACTCTATTGTCCATCCAATGTGCCCCCCCTTCCTGAGCTGAACGTCCATCCACCCCTTGTACCACCATCCTTTGCCCCTGCGGCAGCCAATCAAATCTTCTGACCGCCCCTGGCCCACAAAACGGAGCCCCCCCCCCCAAATGCCGAGTAACATGTAAGTTTCCCCCCCTTTATGTAATTGCATCACTTCTCTAAAGAATGAGTAACCTTAGAAGTTCATGAAGACAAAGAAGCATACTAGGGTGTGACGCGCACTTCAGATGCTCATGTGATGCCAATGAAAACAAACTTTGTACTTAGGTAAGCATGAAAACCCCCGCCTGGTTCCCTCGTGTCATCCTGTATATCTACGTGTGTCGTACACTTGTCCCCCCTCGCGGCAAACGACCGTCCACCACATGTACTTGGCTCACAAAACTAACAACTAGCCCGGGCCATTCATTAGTCACCCAAGGTGTCCCCCCACCATGTTCGAGGTGAACGACCATCCACCCCTTGCACCTCCATCCTTTGCATCCCTTGGCAAATAATAACATCTGTAGATCGCTCGCGGTCCATAAAAGGAATCTCAAAGCAAATCAAAATCGATCTTTGTTAAGAACCAAAATCCTGCACGGTCATCCACACCTCATCTCTTATATCCCCATGCGTTGGATAATGTACTGTGGCTCCCACCACACGTAGTGAACGAGCATTCACCAATCCGTGCCTGCATTCCGTACCCAAAACGATCTCAGGCCAAATTTTGACCACGTTAGGCACCACCCCCGTGGACGACCATCCATTGCCTGTACCACTACCCCAATGTACGTGAGCAACAGTCCCCCACCATTCTCGGACCGTGACAGGCGGCTCCCTTTGACCAAAGGCCCCAACCATCAATTCCACACCGAACTGCCCCCCTCACCCAGAGCGTCATGGCCTGGACCTCCAAATCCTCAGCCCCCCGAACCGTCTCCCCCAAAGCACAAACCCTGCGCCCGACCAAGACGCGCCATGTTCCGTTCCTTGGAAATACATCCCCTGCCAAGCACCTCAGGATACTGCCAGCCTGACATATCCCAGCAACTTCTCCCCTTCATGTGTCCTCAAAGCAGGGCAACCTTACCTTCACTGTGCCGTACGGCAATCGTAAGGGCGCCAACCCTTTCCCAATGTCCTTCACCCCGTCTCCTACCGTTCACTCCCCAACATCGGGGATCCTGCCCAAACACGTCCAATCCCTGCTAGCGCACCTCCCGTGGTGACCACCTGCCGGGAGAAAAACCACCCCACTCCAGGCGACAGCCCTGGCTCCTGCTCTACATCCCGACCCCATGGTAAATAGAAGAAGTAGTCCTGGAAGAAATGCATGGTGTTCCCCCAGCCCCGTATGGCTTTTTCAAGTAAAGTAAGGAAGCAGGTATGAAAGGTGCTGCCAGCGTGAAGTAGAGATCTGGTCCGGTCAACCCTCTTAGATCATGTACAAGACATTCTTACAATTCTTACATTCTAACTTCTATGTTCCAAAGATATGCAACACTACAGGCCGCCAGCCTAAAACACTGCTGCAAAGCAAAAGCCCACACCCCCAGTACCCCCGTAGCCACAAACACCTCAACGTACACCAACCGCCCCGTCAGCGCCCTCCCCCAGGACCCACTCAATGACCACAGCCGTCGCGGCCCCACCGAGCCTCCAAGAAACCACACTCCTCCGCCAGGCTGTCCCCAAAGCACAGCCTGGGTACGCACCGGGCCAAAGACCAGGAGAAATGTCTCCTCCTTTGCTGAAAAACCCCTACTTCACTCCAAACCTCCTCCATTCACAGTTCCTTGCAACCTTTTCAAACACGCCCTTGCCCCCGCACAGACCGACCAATACACCGCTACACACGGCCCCCACTGCCCTCCTGCCCGGGCACACTTCTGCAACAACTACACCACCCAGCGCTGCTCCCCGAAAAGCGGAAGCCCCAATTTGACAGTACCAACTGCCCCGTCGCAATCCCAACCTAATCTCCCTACAGTACCTTCATAACCTGCAGCTAACTATGAACCACACACTCCTACCCCCTGACGTGCAGTACCAACCCTAGGCCAAATTAAAAACCAAACTCACATAGACCTCAGCACACAGCGGCCCAATACCTCTCCACCGTGTTACAGTTCCCCGCCCCACCTCCAGGAAACTCCTCACTACTGCCAAAACACACCACTCCCAGAACCTTCCCGCCAAACAGCACCCCCCGCCGTATTGGACACATCGGACGCTCGTCACCCTACGACGCACACCCCACGAGAACCCCCACGCAGCCCCTTTTAGACCTATATACGCTGACATAGGCTGTGCATTCCCTCCTGCACTCCGTTCATGAGACCCCCACAAGCCCCATAACTGCCATGCCACCAAATCCTGAAAACGAAAACCTCTGAACCTCCGGCATAACATGTCACAAACCATCCCCCTGCCCGTGCATGAGCAGCCCACCCCCTGCGCATCCGCTAAGTCAAGATGCAAAGCAGTCCTCCACCTCCATGTTACACCAAAACCTGGCCTCCACCCCAGGAGCATCTAGCCCCCGCCTCTGCCATCTCCACTCCAACCCTGCGCCCACGTGGCGCTGCCACGCTGGCCCGCCCGTCATGGTGTGGGCAGCGTCAGATCTCGCGGGAACACTCCCCCAGTATAAACATCCACCCCCGAGCCCCATCAACCTGAAACCAATGCCACGCCACCACATGGGAGCTGACCGGCCATCCCTGTCAACCCCGTTGCTGTAATATCCACTGTAAAGCTCGCCACCCACACTGGGTCCCATCTTTACCCCTGCCGCAGCAGTTGTATCCCCCAAGACACCCCCACACCTGCATCGCATCGGAAGCGCCATGATCCCCGCACAACTTGCCCCTTCTCCAGGCCCCAGCCGTAAACGTGTACCTAAGAGTTGCTCCAGCACAACACCCCATTGTTCGTGGGCGCCATGCCCATCGCGGCTGTGCCCGCAGATCCTACCTCGACCGCCCTGGACCCCTGCAACCATAAAGAAACCGTCCAGCCACCATTTACCCCGAAATAACCAAACGGCCCCAGCCCTGCTCGCACCAACTTCCGGTCAACCCAACATCCACACCACACAACACCCACAACTCCCTTCACCATCACACCCACCGACCCCCAGCACTTCTCTTCAACAACCATGCTGACTCTCACACCGCACAAACTGAACAGGTCACATGTACATATTTAACATTGTCTGGATAAAAACGTTGTATTGGACGCTGCGTGAATCCCCCGACGGAGGGCATGCCGCCGCGGACCCCCCTACTGCTTCGGACCAGCGTTAGGAGGCCGTAGTGCACCCCGCTGGTGTCCCACCTGCTGCCGAGCTGGATCGCCATCCTCAGTTCGCCTCCGCCACCGGGTCGCCAGAACCAGGTGGGCCCAAACACCACCGGGCCTCGTGCCTTCATGGCCGTCCCTTACACATGTCCCTGATACCCTACGCAGTGCCGCCTACCCACTCCACAGGGGCCCGGTCCCGGCCCCTCCCCCAGCTATCACCATTGCCCCTTGACCAACCCGAACAGCGCGGGCTCCCTGTAGGGACGGGCCCACACCCCCACCACGCTGCAGCAAAAAAAAAAAATGGGGGGTAGGGGGCCAGCGAGACCTCAGCCAGCTCCGGGTGACGTTGTCCACATGCGACGCCCCGCCCCACTGCCCGACCCCTACTGGTAAATGCCTGCCACAAACTAAGGCCCGCCTGTCTGTAGAAGGAAGGAATGCCACCAAAGGTGAGGAGTAAGTATGGGCGGAAAATCCGTTACGCTCGTGGATTTTGCGGATTTTCTGTAAATTTGCAATCCGCGAGATTTGCGAATTTCCCGCAAAATCCGCAAATTCGCACGCAGCGGATTTTTTTTTTCTTGCTGATACAATTTTGCGGCGCGCGGCGTTGGTGATACAATTTTTGCGGCGCGCGGCGCTTATCATCGTTTGCCGAGCTGTTTTTCTCGATATTTTGTGAGTGCTGCGCCATTTTGGATCTTGCTGCGGGATCCCGCGGGAATTTGGCGAGCGCGATTACGTCATCGCGGCTTGCCAACTTGCACAGCGAGAGTTTGTCAACGCGAGTACGGCAAGATCACGTCTCGCGGTACTTCGCAATTGCGAGATTTGAGATGCGGCGAGCAGCAACAATCTCGCACAAGCGAAAATATAAAATTTGCAATTCTGCACAATAAATCCACCAGCAAGCAGCATAAACCTTCTTGAAATGATGACTTTTATCTGAATAACTCCTTAGGTTGACATTTGCCTGCACTTTTTTAGCGAGGAGTCCATTTTGGGGAGGGGGGGAGGGGGTGGGAGGAAGGAAGTGCCCCACAGTCTTCAACTTCCTGTTCCTGTCCAGCAGGCTCCTCCCAGTGCTTTGTCCATCTCCTGGTCACTTTTCATTTGGATCTGGAGCTGGAAGGATTACTTTTTGTGGATGCTGCTGGATATTTGGATTTGAGGCCTTTTTGACTTTCTTTGGATCACTGTTGGATTAGAAATTTTACAAGTAAGTTTGTTTGGGGCATTACAGTTGCTGCAACTACAATTTTGGAATTTTCGATTTTTGGGCTGTTTTGGGGCCTTTTGCCCAGGGGTACTCAGTGGTGGGTGGACTGAGTCTTTCTGTGGGGTGTCTTGAACTTAAACATCATGGAGGGCATGGATGGATTGGGATTGTGCTGATTTTTCTGTGATTTTCGTTTTTTGGGGCTGTACTTGTGGCCTTTTCACCAGGGGTATTTGAGTCTAGCATGGGCCTAGTCTTTCTGTGGGGTGTCTTGAACTTAAACATCATGGAGGGCATGGATGGAATGGGATTGTGCTGATTTTTCAGTTATTTTCGTTTTTTGGGGCTGTACTTGTGGCCTTTTCACCAGGGGTATTGATTCTAGCATGGGCCTAGTCTTTTTGTGGGGTGTCTTGAACTTAAACATCATGGAAGGCATGGATGGAATGGGATTGTGCTGATTTTTCAGTGATTTTCGATTTTTGGGGGTGTTCATGGGGAGGGACAGGCCATGTGGCTGGGGGCCATTTTGAGTGCTGCTACAGGGCCTGGCCATGTGCAGGGAGGCAAGTGGCCATTTTGAATGTAGGCATTGTTGTTAGGCCTGCAACCATTTTGCCTACTTTTCAACCTTTATGCCCATGGGTAGTGAGTGTTGCATGGGCCTAGTCTTTCTGTGGGTTGTCTTGAATTTAAACATCATGGAGGGCATGGATGGAATGGGATTGTGCTGATTTTTCAGTGATTTTCGTTTTTTGGGGCTGTACTTGTGGCCTTTTCACCAGGGGTATTGAGTCTAGCATGGGCCTAGTCTTTTTGTGGGGTGTCTTGAACTTAAACATCATGGAAGGCATGGATGGAATGGGATTGTGCTGATTTTTCAGTGTTTTTTTGATTTTTGGGGGTGTTCATGGGGAGGGACAGGCCATGTGGCTGGGGGCCATTTTGAGTGCTGCTACAGGCCCTGGCCATGTGCTGGGAGGCAAGTGGCCATTTTGAATGCAGGCATTGTTGTTAGGCCTGCAACCATTTTGCCTACTTTTCAACCTTTATGCCCGGGGTAGTGAGTCTTGCATGGGCCTAGTCTTTCTGTGGGGTGTCTTGAATTTAAACATCATGGAGGGCATGGATGGAATGGGATTGTGCAGATTTTTCAGTGATTTTCGTTTTTGGGGGCTGTACTTGTGGCCTTTTCACTAGGGGTATTTGAGTCTAGCATGGGCCTAGTCTTTCTGTGGGGTGTCTTGAACTTAAACATCATGGAGGGCATGGATGGAATAGGATTGTGCTGATTTTTCAGTGATTTTCGTTTTTGGGGCTGTACTTGTGGCCTTTTCACCAGGGGTATTGAGTCTTGCATGGGCCTAGTCTTTCTGTGGGGTGTCTTGAACTTAAACATCATGGAGGGCATGGATGGAATGGGATTGTGCTGATTTTTCAGTGATTTTCGATTTTTGGGGGTGTTCATGAGGAGGGACAGGCCATGTGGCTGGGGGCCATTTTGAGTGCTGCTACAGGGCCTGGCCATGTGCAGGGAGGCAAGTGGCCATTTTGAATGTAGGCATTGTTGTTAGGCCTGCAACCATTTTGCCTACTTTTCAACCTTTATGCCCAGGGGTAGTGAGTGTTGCATGGGCCTAGTCTTTCTGTGGGTTGTCTTGAATTTAAACATCATGGAGGGCATGGATGGAATGGGATTGTGCTGATTTTTCAGTGATTTTCGTTTTTTGGGGCTGTACTTGTGGCCTTTTCACCAGGGGTATTGAGTCTTGCATGGGCCTAGTCTTTCTGTGGGGTGTCTTGAACTTAAACATCATGGAGGGCATGGATGGAATGGGATTGTGCTGATTTTTCAGTGATTTTCGATTTTTGGGGGTGTTCATGGGGAGGGACAGGCCATGTGGCTGGGGGCCATTTTGAGTGCTGCTTCAGGGCCTGGCCATGTGCAGGGAGGCAAGTGGCCATTTTGAATGTAGGCATTGTTGTTAGGCCTGCAACCATTTTGCCTACTTTTCAACCTTTATGCCCTGGGGTAGTGAGTGTTGCATGGGCCTAGTCTTTCTGTGGGTTGTCTTGAATTTAAACATCATGGAGGGCATGGATGGAATGGGATTGTGCTGATTTTTCAGTGATTTTCGTTTTTTGGGGCTGTACTTGTGGCCTTTTCACCAGGGGTATTGAGTCTAGCATGGGCCTAGTCTTTTTGTGGGGTGTCTTGAACTTAAACATCATGGAGGGCATGGATGGAATGGGATTGTGCTGATTTTTCAGTGTTTTTCGATTTTTGGGGGTGTTCGTGGGGAGGGACAGGCCATGTGGCTGGGGGCCATTTTGAGTGCTGCTACAGGGCCTGGCCATGTGCAGGGAGGCAAGTGGCCATTTTGAATGTAGGCATTGTTCTTAGGCCTGCAACCATTTTGCCTACTTTTCAACCTTTATGCCCAGGGGTAGTGAGTGTTGCATGGGCCTAGTCTTTCTGTGGGTTGTCTTAAATTTAAACATCATGTAGGGCATGGATGGAATGGGATTGTGCTGATTTTTCAGTGATTTTCGTTTTTTGGGGCTGTACTTGTGGCCTTTTAGCCAGGGGTATTGAGTCTTGCATGGGCCTAGTCTTTCTGTGGGGTGTCTTGAACTTAAACATCATGGAGGGCATGGATGGAATGGGATTGTGCTGATTTTTCAGTGATTTACGTTTTTGGGGGCTGTACTTGTGGCCTTTTCACCAGGGGTATTTGAGTCTAGCATGGGCCTAGTCTTTCTGTGGGGTGTTTGAATTTAAACATCATGGAGGGCATGGATGGAATGGGATTTTGCTGATTTTTCTGGGTTTTTTTTTGATTTTTTTGGGGTGTATAACTGAACTGATGTTCCTCTGTCTTCCATTGTTTTTAGGTGCACAAGACTCAAGAGAACCACCAGTGCCAGGAAGAAGTCCTGCAGCAGTGTGTGTGTGCAGCATAACGTCACGCGACGTCACGTCTGGCCTCAGACAACTCTACAATTCGTGCAACTGCGGCCTGCTGTCTGACCTGCTCTGAAGAAGATGGCCCCAAAAAAAGGTCTCCGTAGCTCCTCTAGCAAGAAAGTTGCTAGTAAGGAGCAGAAGAAGCAAGTTACCAAGGAGGCTGGTGTGCCAAACGCAACGTTTTTTGGGAGCAAAAAAAAAAGTACGCCTGCAGCAGCAGGATCTGCTGGGGACCAAGCTGGGAGCAGCACCCCCACTCCATTGGGTTCAGTGCCTCCACCACCACCCCAAATTAAGTCAAAGCCCTTGAGTGCTTCAGAGGCAGTCAGTGTACTTCTCCAATCACCATCGACCAGTGATGTTGGCTCATCGCAAGAAAGTAGCAGCAATGTCCCTGAATCAACACAGGTTGTTGTAACTCATCTGACAAGTGTTGAACAACCACAGCCGCAACAACAACATGTGCAAGTAGTACAAGCCCAAGTACATGTGGAAGGAGAGGCAGCGCAAGGAGATGCACAAGCAGAGGTGCATGGATGGTCACAAGTGCCCACAATAGTTGTTCCTCCCGAAGTAGGGGCACATCAGGAAATTGACAATCAGACCGAGGTATCATTTGAGGAAGCCACTCCTCCTGATGATCATTCATTGTCTTCCACATCCCTAGCAAGGAAAAGATCAAGGAGGGTGTCTACATCTTCTTCAAGCTCACCTCCTACTGATGATCTGGATGACGAATGGGTACCACCACGGCAGCCTGAGAGTGAGGCACACCATGATCTGACAAAGATACCTAAGCGTAAAAGGAAGGTCGTCGAAAAACTCGTACCTATGGAGTGTGATGAGGCTCAACAAGAAGTGACGCATACTGCTGCTGATAAAGCCCTTCACGACGACGATCCAGTATTCATAATGGTCACTGCAGCCCCAGCGGGCATGCAGCAAAGAGACATTTTGACCCTATCCCGAGAAGCTGCTGAGCGTGATGATGATGTCGACGAGGAGTCAATGGAAACACAACAATCATTGGATTTGGAGGTAACTAGTACACCAACACCTACCGCTTCCATATTTCTTCCTCGCAAGAAGGGACCTCCATCCACCTCGACCTCAATTAGTGGTGGTGAAAGTGCAAAACGTACTGAAGTTCGGCAATCCACATCCTCCACTTCATCTGGCATTAGCAGCAGGACCACCACCACCAGTATATCCGGTCCCCAAAGACATTTCAAGTCTGCAGTTTGGGACTTCTTTAGTGTTTGCCCAAAAAAAGAAAACATAGCCATTTGTATCATTTGTAAGCTTCGAGTTAGTCGTGGTAAGTTTGGTACCAACTATGGTACCGGAGGCCAGAGAGGTCATCTTGAGAGACAGCACGCTGTCCAATGGTTTGCGCACCTACAGGCGATCAAGGAAGCCCGAATTGCACGAAATGAAAACGTTGATGTTTCATCTGATGATGACAAGGAGGAAGAAGATGTGTCAAACACTTCACTTACACCCAGTACCCCTGTCAGCAGCACACCACATGTGAGCCACACTAAGAGTGTGGGAGAGAGTGAGACACCAATGCGAAAAAGTTCATCAGCGAACGTAACTGGGTCGAAGATATCATCATCATCCCGTAAATCCTTGGTCCAGGGCAACATTAAAAAGATGTTGTTTACAGTAGCGCAATATGAACGCAACCACCCACTGACGCGTCTGTATAACACTAAGCTGGCTAAAATGCTAGCTCTGGACCTTCTCCCTTTTTCTTTTGTAGAAGGGGTTGGTTTTCTAGAATTAGTGGCAGCGCTCTGCCCTAAATGGAAGGTTCCTAGCCGGTTCTATTTTGCCCGAGTTGCGGTTCCAGCACTACATGAAGATGTTCTGAAGGTGATTGGGGCAGCTTTGCAGAAGAGTGCTGTTCACACTATACATCTGACAACAGACATGTGGACCAGTGGCGCAGGCGCTGATAACATATGCATCACTGCACACTGGGTCTCTTTTTCAGGGGCTAAAGCAAAGCTAAACGCAGGTGTTGACGCGGACATTTTTTTTAAAGCTGCTCGGAAACATGCAAAACTAGCCATGTTTGGTTTGGAGAAACGTCACACAGCAGAAAACATTTTGGATGTCTTTAACACAAAGGTCCTTAACTGGCTGTCCCCAAAAAAACGCCAGGTTGGTTATGTTTCCATGGACAATGGCGCCAATATAGTTAAGGCCATGAGGCTGGGTTACTATTTCAGAGTGCCGTGTTTGGCGCACTGTATAAACCTGGTTGTCCAAAAATTCTTGGGTAATAAAGGCAGTGCAGCGTACAGAGTATTGGACACCTGCCGAAAAATGTGCAACCATTTCAGCCATTCTTTTAAGGCCCGGAAGCAGCTGAGGAGCCTGCTATATCAACGTCAAATGCCAGTGAAAGCACTCATCCAGGAGGTGGTAACACGTTGGAACTCAACCTTCTACATGCTTGAGCATCTGTATGAGCAGTATACGGTACTCGATCATTATTTCTTTACAGAGGGTACAGCTCAGGAGGACCTGAGGATGGGTGCGGCGCAATGGAACATAGTTCAAAGCCTGACACGCATGCTTCGTCCTTTTGAGTTCTTCACGCGTGCAGTCAGCAAGGAGGACTGTAATTTGGGAAAAGCTATCCCATTGTTGTACCTGCTGGAGCACCAACTGAAGGAGGTGTGTTCTGTGTTTGAAAAAGATGTAAAAAACCAAGACTCTTTTGTTCTGGCTGAGAAATTATTAGAGTTCCTACAAGGTGATGAAAGTCTTAAAATGATCCACTCCAAAGAGCATTACATTTGTGCTACTATTCTGGATCCACGCTACAAAAAGGCGCTGGCAGGCCAAGCATTCTTTCCTTTTGATGATGAACATGTTCCAAAGTACAAATGTTGGCTAGCCTTGTCAGCCAAGAGGTTTGAAAGAGAACGGCAGAAAATTGAAGGAAATGGCAGTACATCAGCAGGCCATCCCCAGTCAAAACAATCCACTTCTGCACCTGTGGCTGTGGCACAAGTGACCTCTCAGCCGTTAAAGACACCGGCAACCGGATCATCTGCACCAGGCACAACAGAAACATTGGAGGCTGAAGAGGATTGGCTAGCTCGGCTTGGGTATGGTTCTCAAAAAGGCAGAGGCACAGCAACAGCTAAGCAAAGTGGAGGAACCTTGGATGAGGACCTTGAGTCGATGGTGAAGGACTATCTGAATGACTCAACAGAGGTCTATGTTAATGCTGACCCATTGGAGTATTGGCATGGGAAAAAAGAATTGTGGCCAGAGCTCACCAACCTGGCTTTAAACTACTTGTCTTGCCCACTCGCAAGTGTGTCTTCTGAACGTGTTTTCAGTGCTGCTGGTGGCATTGTAACTTCCAAACGGAGCCGCCTCTCGCCCAAAAATGTGGAGAGGTTAACAATGATCAAGATGAATCAGCACCTCATACCACCATATTTCGGAGTACGAGAAAGCGCGCCGGATGAAGACGAGTTGGCCAGCAACATAGATGAGGGAATTTCTACTCTGTCAGGTGACACTGAGCTCACCCTGCCTGAATTCGCAGAGTATGATGACGAAGCCTTATTCTTATTCCTGGACCGTGATACCAAGCCCTGAAAATGAGACAACGAATCAATAACTTTCTTTTTCGTCCTTATTCACTTTTATTCCTGTGTGTCTGTCTTTCTTTGTTGTGCACAGTTAATATATTTCAAACTTTAATCAGATAATCACTAAAACAAGCCCATCAGCAGAACTGTCTTCACTGGTTTGCTAATTGATTTGAAGGTGGCGCAGTCTGCATTCCTCAGGTTCACAAGTTCAGAAGAACATGCTCCTCTATCCTTCTTCTCCAGACTCCTATTTCCATCAAAGCAGAGGGCTGGTTTACGCCAAATGAAGAAAGACTCAGCACTTGTGGTGGTGTTGTTCTACCTCTTTGCAGGTGAGTTGACGGCTCTGGGACCATTGTTGGGAAGCTCTAATACTGGATAAAAGTGGTTTGGACCAAATCCGAGGCGCAAATTTTTGTGTTTTTGCTGACTTGCTTGCCTTTGAGGTGCTCTTAGGGGGGGTTCCGTCTGTTTGTGGGTGAGTTTCGGGGTCTGTCAGCACTGCTGGGACACTCTAATCTTGATTGCATTTGCTTTTCAGGAAATCCGTGGTGGCAACCCCGACTTATGGCCTAGCTACGCAGCGCGTTTGGACCGAAGGCCGAGAAATATTGCAAGTATGAGATGTTGGTTTTGGCCTGTTTGGGGGTGTTATGCTTCTTGGCGGGTGGGTTGGCGGGTCTTGGGGCATTTCTGGGAAGGTCTGATACCGGGTAGAAGTGGTTGGGACAAAATCCAGGCCGATTTTTTTGTGTTGCTATTTCTGACATTTTGCTCAATGTAGCGTTTTCGGGGGCCTGTTTGGGGGGCTTCCTGGTGTTTGTGGGTGGGTTTCGGGGTCTGGGCGCACTGCTGGCTATATATACTTTACTTTGCAAGAGGGTTGAAGCAAATCCATGGTGGCAGAGGGGAGTTAGGGCCTAGCTGCAGAGCGCGCGCGGAGTGATTTGGGAAATTTGGAAAAAAATGACAAAGTCCCCATTTTTGTACTTTTGCTCTTTGGCTGTTTGGGGGTCTTCTACTCAATTTCTCCTGGGTTGACGGCTCTGGGGCCATTGCTGGGAAGCTCTAATACCGGATAAAAGTGGTTGGGACAAAATACACGCGGATTTTATTTTGCTATTTCTGACATTTTGCTCAATGTAGCGTTTTTGGGGGCCTGTTTGGGGGGCTTCCTGGTGTTTGTGGGTGAGTTTCGGGGTCTGGGAGCACTGCTGGGACACTCTAATCTTGATTGCATTTGCTTTTCAGGAAATCCGTGGTGGCAACCCCGACTTATGGCCTAGCTACGCAGCGCGTTTGGACCGAAGGCCGAGAAATATTGTAAGTAGGAGATGTTGGTTTAGGCCTGTTTGGGGGTGTTATGCTTCTTGGCGGGTGGGTTGGCGGGTCTTGGGGCATTCCTGGGAAGGTCTAATACCGGTTAGAAGTGGTTGGGACAAAATCCAGGCTGATTTTTTTTTTGCTATTTCTGACATTTTGCTCAATGTAGCGTTTTCGGAGGCCTGTTTGGGGGGCTTCCTGGTGTTTGTGGGTGGGTTTTGGGGTCTGGGCGCACTGCTGGCTATATATACTTTACTTTGCAAGAGGTTTGAAGCAAATCCATGGTGGCAGAGGGGAGTTAGGGCCTAGCTGCAGAGCGCGCGCGGAGTGATTTGGGAAATTTGGGAAAAAATGACAAAGTCCACATTTTTGTACTTTTGCTCTTTGGCTGTTTGGGGGTCTTCTACTCGTTTTCTCCTGGGTTGACGGCTCTGGGGCCATTGCTGGGAAGCTCTAATACCGGATAAAAGTGGTTGGGACAAAATCCACGCCGATTATTTTTTTGCTATTTCTGACATTTTGCTCAATGTAGCGTTTTTGGGGGCCTGTTTGGGGGGCTTCCTGGTGTTTGTGGGTGAGTTTCGGGGTCTGGGAGCACTGCTGGGACACTCTAATCTTGATTGCATTTGCTTTTCAGGAGATCCGTGGTGGCAACCCCGACTTATAGCCTAGCTACGCAGCGCGTTTGGACAGAAGGCCGAGAAATATTGTAAGTAGGAGATGTTGGTTTTGGCCTGTTTGGGGGTGTTATGCTTCTTGGCGGGTGGGTTGGTGGGTCTTGGGGCATTCCTGGGAAGGTCTAATACCGGGTAGAAGTGGTTGGGACAAAATCCAGGCCGATTTTTTTGTTGTTGCTATTTCTGACATTTTGCTCAATGTAGCGTTTTCGGGGGCCTGTTTGGGGGGCTTCCTGGTGTTTGTGGGTGGGTTTCGGGGCCTGGGCGCACTGCTGGCTATATATACTTTACTTTGCAAGAGGTTTGAAGCAAATCCATGGTGGCAGAGGGGAGTTAGGGCCTAGCTGCAGAGCGCGCGCGGAGTGATTTGGGAAATTTGGAATAAAATGACAGTCCCCATTTTTGTACTTTTGCTCTTTGGCTGTTTGGGGGTCTTCTACTCGTTTTCTCCTGTGTTGACGGCTCTGGGGCCATTGCTGGGAAGCTCTAATACCGGATAAAAGTGGTTGGGACAAAATCCACGCCGATTATTTTTTTGCTATTTCTGACATTTTGCTCAATGTAGCGTTTTCGGGGGCCTGTTTGGGGGGCTTCCTGGTGTTTGTGGGTGAGTTTCGGGGTCTGGGAGCACTGCTGGGACACTCTAATCTTGATTGCATTTGCTTTTCAGGAGATCCGTGGTGGCAACCCCGACTTATAGCCTAGCTACGCAGCGCGTTTGGACCGAAGGCCGAGAAATATTGCAAGTATGAGATTTTGCTTTTGGCCTGTTTGGGGGTGTTATGCTTCTTGGCGGGTGGGTTGGCGGGTCTTGGGGCATTCCTGGGAAGGTCTAATACCGGGTAGAAGTGGTTGGGACAAAATCCTCGCGGAAAAGCCTTTTGGCACTTTTTGTAACTTAGGGTTCGTTAGGGTTAGCCCTAGCAGCAGGATTGCATGTGTTTCGGGGTATTCTAGATTTTTGCAACTGAGTTGTGGGGTCTTAGAGCACTCGTGAGAATGTGTAATTTTGGTTCAAAGTCATTTGAAGAAAATCCATGGTGGGAAAGGGGGGATTTGGCATAGTTAAAGAAAGCCTTTGCCACTATTCTTAACTTAGGGTTCGTTAGGGTTAGCAGTATTTCTATTGCATGTGTTTGGGTGGGGGGGTTTTCGAGTCTTGGAGCGATGCTGGCTATGGATACTTTTGCTTGGTTGATTGCAAGTGGTTTGAATGCAATCCACGGTGGGTAAGGGGGTACTTGGGCCTACTTTTACTTTCAAAGTACGTTTTGTCACCAGTTTTCTGCTAGGCCTCGTTTTTTGAGATTTGATTGGGGGTCTTCTACATTTTTGCGACTGGCTTTAGTAAGGGTCCGGGTTGGGAGCACTGCTGGGAAGATCTAATTTTGTTCTAAAACACAGTTTACAGGACACCTAGCTTGAGGGGAAAGATCCGCTACATTAATTTGCCCATACTTATTTATCCTTCAAAAGGTGACTCAGACAGAGTTCGCACTTTCAAAAATATTGTACTGTCTACTAGGAAAATCAAAGTGTGACTTTTTGCACTCCACAGCCTACATATCTTATATTTATTTATCAGTGGTGTTGTAATATTATATCACTTCCTGTTTTTCGTTGAATAATTACAGGCCGGGTTTCAGTCTGTGCAATGGGGAAAAAAGGATGGAGTCAGGCTTCACATTAGCGATCCACAATTCAGCATCAGGCAGGCAGTGGACAGGGTGTCTTCTGGTCACCAACATCGATGGACGAAGCGTCGGCTGCAATGGAGGAGTGCCGCTAATAAGAGGATTTTTTTTCTGCAGGCAACTTACTTACCAAATTTAACAGGACAACTACAACAACATACAGATACAGTATCCTTTGTCTTTTTCTATGACTGTGACTGCATTTCTTGGATCTCTCTCTGCTTCTAAATTGATCCCTTAACACATCACTTAGTCCACTCCACTATCACATCTGCACCACACATAGTCATTTGTAAGTGCTCCTACGTAATTCGCAAGTCGCAGCACGCCCCAGCCCGTAGAGGACTGGGATGGCCCCAATGATGAAGCATGTCACCAAGGGGCAACCCTGGTGAGTGAGGGGACACCTAGAAAAAGAGCAATTTCTCCTTTTCTATCTACTATACCTTCCAGACCAACCCCATTGAGTGTTGTGAATGGATTTATAGTGACCAGCAAGGCTCTCAGGTATCTGGCAACAGAGACCTTATGTTGAATATAGTTATCAATAATTCCACACACGCCCTGTACTGTCGCATTCTTTCTTCCACAGTTGTCGAAAGTACTACTTACTTTTCACTGACATGCATGCAGTAGTGCATGCACTTTCAAAGATTGATGGATAGGTTTGTACCCAAAGATTTGTTTATGTTCAATTGTTTGTCCATGCTGTGCTGTTTTTACAGGGTGTCTTCTGGTGACCAACATCGATGGACGAAGCGTCGGCTGCAATGGAGGAGTGCCGCTAATAAGAGGATTTTTTTTCTGCAGGCAACTTACTTACCAAATTCAACAGGGCAACTACAACAACATACAGATACAGTATCCTTTGTGTTTTTATCTGACTGTGACTGCATTTCTTGGATCTCTCTCTGCTTCTAAATTGGTCCCTTAACACATCACTTAGTCCACTCCACTATCACATCTGCACCACACATAGTCATTTGTAAGTGCTCCTACGTAATTCGCAAGTCGCAGCACGCCCCAGCCCGTAGAGGACTGGGATGGCCCCAATGATGAAGCATGTCACCAAGGGGCAACCCTGGTGAGTGAGGGGACACCTAGAAAAAGAGCAATTTCTCCTTTTCTATCTACTATACCTTCCAGACCAACCCCATTGAGTGTTGTGAATGGATTTATAGTGACCAGCAAGGCTCTCAGGTATCTGGCAACAAAGACCTTATGTTGAAGATAGTTATCAATAATTCCACACACGCCCTGTACTGTCGCATTCTTTCTTCCACAGTTGTCGAAAGTACTACTTACTTTTCACTGACATACATCCAGTAGTGCATGCACTTTCAAAGATTGATGGATAGGTTTGTACCCAAAGATTTCTTTATGTTCACAATTGTTTGTCCATGCTGTGCTATTTTTTCTTGTCTCCCAAAACCTTTCCCAAAAACCCCAGTACCCATCCATTTTTCAAACCCTAACCCTCTTCCCCCGGGCTGTGTGGTTTTCATTGATGTGTGACTAAATTACAGCAATAAATCCACACACTTGCTGGGGAGGATAAGGTGATAGCAACAGGCTGGTGAAGAAATCCGAGGATATATTCTTACTCTGATTGACAAAGACCCATGGCTAATGTCAAAGAACTTCAACCAAATTAGTTATACTTTAACATTTGTTAGGCTACAATGTGGCACTGTTCTAGTGTACTTCTGTCACCTGCTATATTCTCTATTGTACCGTTGTATTGCTCAGGAGGACAAACCAGATTTCATTTTCTTTTTTTTCATAGGCATGCAACTGCCACTGTCACACCACTAGTACCACCGCTATGAGGAAATTTTATCCGCCCAGGATTGCCAACCTTATTCGCTGTTTCCCGTGGAGCCAGCCCTAGGCCTAGCCCTACTTGCAAACAGAAATTACAGGTAAGATAGGCGTTTGGTTGGAGGTAGTATAATGGAGTATTAGGAGAGACGAGAGATTGGATTGACGGTAGTACTACTAAAGTCCTAGGACTATTCAGGAAAACAAACTTACTGTTAAACCCCCACCCACCAGACTCAAAAGCAGTAAAAAACAGGTATGGTCAGATAAAGTTTCAAAAAGTATATTTTTATAGCCCTAACAAAAGAATCTCCCGCAAGACCCTCCCTAACCCCAACGATTGTCCTTCAAAAGTCCCCAAAAATCCCAACTCCCAATTCCCACCCCCCAAAAGTCTCTAAAAAAGGGGCAAGGGACACTATGGCAGGGTGCTGTTGGAATTAGCAGCCAGGGCATCATGCTCCTTGCGGAGGGTGGCAAGTTCGAAGCGGAGGCCCTCCACCACGTTCATATAGTTATGGACCTCCTGCTCCAGGTAGGACAGTCTGAGGAATAAGCGGCACCGGTGTGCCTTGCAAATCCTGTGAGGGGCAGCTGCTTTCTTTGCTGCTCGGCGGTGGTGTTTGGCTTTGGTAGCCCGGCTCCGTACCGCTGGAGCACTGCGCTGGCTGGCAGCCCGCACGGAGGAGGATGCAGCTGTCCCAGTGGATGTTGTTGTTGTAACAGACTGCGTCTCCTCCTCCTCCAGGGCCATCAGCCGCCGATATTCAGCGACAGTGGCATCCAGCCTCCGTTGCCGGGTCATTCGAGCCAGCTCCTTCCTCCTTGATGGTGTCTTGGATTTGGAAGGAGCAACTACATGAAAAAAGAAAGACATAGTCTGTAACCAATGCTCCTTAAGATTAACACAAAATGATTGAGCAGAAAGTTGTCACAGTACAAGTAGCAAATTGAAAGCACAGTACATAACTATTGAGGACAGTATCTATGTAACCTCCGACTTCTTCATCCTTGCTCTAACATTAGTGGGAGTTTCAGGAACAAATTCTACGAGCACTATGGACTTCCATTACAGTCGACTATGACAGTACACCACTCTTATTCTTCTTCTTCTCTCTTGATTAGGAAAATTGGTACGTTATCTTATGCAAGCCGGCATAATGCCAGCGCAGTGAACTTGCACCCGAGAAAAACAGACGCACACCATGGTGAGTGAGACAGACTTGCGTTACTGTACCGGTCCAGTACATGCAGGTGGTGAAGCTCTTACTTTTCTATTACGGGTGGCACTGAGAATACTCTGTTAAAAGGGCTACTGCTTAATTAATTTAGCTTTCACCCTACAGTGCAAATGAGTATTAGAAAAGGAAAATGAAGAAGCTAAATTATCTGATCATCTATCACTTCACATGGGATGTATTTGATGACATATGGGATGACTTTAGGTGCTTTGCTTATTATTGAGTGAACAGTGATACCCCCACACATGAATGACGTACTACTACTAAACTAAAGTTATTAAGAGAGGTAGGGAGTGTCCACCGTAATAACCGGATATATGCTGTGCTTGCAGTTGCAATACAAACTACTGCTACTATTCATGGTAGTATTTGGACAACGTTACAACTTCTTTTCCTTGCCTTTCCTACACTGGAACGGACGTGCGGGTGCGGTGTTACATGCTCTACAAAGTAACACTTAGCTCATCCAGTGACCGTCTACTCTCTCTAGATACACATATGCTATCTAAGAGTCAGATAGTACCATGAATGATCCAGGCATCCATCCATTCAAAGTATATGCACACATACAGTTTCTCTCTCACCCACCCAGGCTGTTCTCCTTCCACCCATCCTTGCTTCATCATTCACCCAGCCATGCACCATACCATTTTCTTACCTTCCCAGCCACCTCGGGGACCAAGCAAACACATATCATTCTTCTTTGCCAGTCATCATTACATTTCTCGTGCTTCCACACTTACTTACACCCTTCTTTCGCTTTTCGTTCATCCCATCCATCAAGTTCACCTCAGATCTGATTGGGATTCTTCTCGCCAAAAACTTCACAGCTAAGTCGAAGTACATTTAGAGGAGGCTACTACCTGCTTTTTTTATAATACACCCGTGCAGAAAGCACACTCTGCAGTCTTCAATCTCAATGACTAAGGAATGTATAGCTTACCTCTGCCCGCCACCACCGTGTGAACCCTCACAGGCATGTCCTTGTCCGGCACTTCCACCGCCTCCTCCCCAGAGTTGTCCTCGTCCAATGCCACCACCACCTCCGCGCTGGCCCCGTCTCCAGATGTTCCACCTACAAAGTACATTTAATAATGTTAGAATACACCACTCACTACTATATAATATTTGGTCTAGGAGGAAGAAAGAAATGTGAAAAAAACAGTATACAATTTAATAATTTATGACTGTGTACTCTAGAGTAAAAATGTCCCTTTTTCCAGGGAAGGCTGTTGTCTTGCTGCACTTTTTGGCACAACTGATGAATGTTTGCTTTTTACTTTTTAACACGCACCACTTTTTCTCCTAACAGACAGAAGCTTGACTTCTAAGAACATGAGCAGGATCAAGTTCAAACCAGGTGAGAGCTCGGCTCGACCACAAGGGCGGGAGGCCCTCGTGGGCCTCCCGCGTTTCTGCTCAGCCCGCAACACAATTTCCAAACTTCACTGGCTGCCAATCATCAGACGTATTGAATTCAAGGCGCTATGTTTTGCTTTCAAAATCTTGAAATCTGACACCCCTGCCATCCTTCAGCATCTTTTGACTCCCTACACTCCTTCGCGTAGCCTGCGTTCTGCTGGCCAAAATCTGGCACTTGTTCCCCGATTCCATAAATGCAGATTGGGTGGTCGATCGTTCATGGTGATGGCCTCCAAACTATGGAATGCACTTCCTGCTCACATCCGTTCCTTAGATAATCTTTTTGCCTTTAGGAAAGCTGTCAAAACGTATCTTTTTCCCCTGCCTTACTAGCTTCCTTTGTGCGTTCTGCTTTGTTTGTTATGTTCTTTTCAGATATAGCGCCGGGACGCCCCTTTGCTGGGGCAGCTGTGCGCTCAAAAAGTCAATATAACATAACATATATATAACAATTAATCGTCAGCACTAAGCACTTTTCCATTTTCAGTTACACGTTCACTTTTATGACAAACTTGAATTTAATAAATGTGTTTACTTTTAATAAAGCTTTTAAACTTAAATAGACTCTGTGGTTTTTGGTCCTCCACACTAGAGTGGATGAGCTAAAGGTTTTCGAATTTTTGCAAGCATGAGTCTGTGCCTCTGCCATCGGTGACTTTGGGAGCTAAATGACTCTGCCACACTATCTAGTCAGTAAGGAGATTGGGGGTTCAACTACAAAGTCTGTTATCACTGAGGTATGTGGAAAGTCTAACAGTTACAGCACCTATTATAATTGATAAGCTAAGCGATGCATTATTTAGTGTCCATAGTTCTGTTTGTGCAGATTTGTCCCTGCAACAGTAGTAGAATGGATTGTCCTCCTATCCAAACCAAAAGTAAAGTAGTATCTTATTCTTTCTTGGTGGTCATTCACCTTTTTATTGTTGGCAATGGTCAAAGCATAAACATTTAGAATACTTGAAAAGACATTATGGACAATCCCAGAGGACTGCACTCAGTGCATAGAGCTATTGCTGACTAGAATGGGAGTCCAATGGAAATGCCAAATGTGCAATCTTAGTTAGCTACACAGACAGACTAATAAGAATAATCTAGTAATACCACACGGAGTCATAGTCGAGGCAGGATAAGAATTTAGATCCTGTCTACAAGAAGATCAAAGACGATTTAGAAAAAATCGAATGAGGTACGCTAGGAAAAAATAAGTACTCTATATTAAAATTAAAACTTACTGGGGCCAGCAAAGGAGCCCTCGCCTGCCCGGTCCTGGCCTGCATCGTCAACAGCACCCTCCTCCTCCTCCTCCTGTGTCCTCCTCTTGCCCCTGGGGGAAGCTGATGTACAACATGAAAGAAAGAAAAACAGAAAACATGGATGATATTTCTCAACCAAATCAAACATTTCAAAAGAACTAACAAAGTAACAAAATATTTTTGCGAAATAGCAAATAGGGAACGACTCCACGGGATATATTTTTGACCAATCTCATGTGGTCGACTACGTCATTACTTTAGTATTGCTTGATTTGCGGACCGTCGAATTGGAAACTACCCTATGTAACTCACTAAACAAAGTACTAAAAAGGTTTGCCTAGGATTGGCAGGCAGCAGTCCGCAGCACGCAAAGTGACAGCCAAAGTACATCGTGATTGAAGATCAGCGACAACACTAAAGTTTCCTACTACATTAACCAGTCATTAAAATACTCAAACTATTAATCCACCACCACTATTTCTTCTTATCGCCATGTGTACAAAGGAAGGACTGGACTTGAGTCTGTAGGGGCTGATTTAGAAGGCCCTTGCGGCTCTTTTGCTCCATTGTTGCGTGACTTTTGTGACGCAGCGACAGCACAAAAGAGGCGCAACGGTGCGGCGTATATTAACAACGTGACGCATATGGGAGATGCATCACGTTGTAAAGCCCTGCGCCAATAGGGGGCGGTCCGGCGCAAGGGAGGGCGTTCCTGCGCAGGAACGCATCCTAAAAGTGGCTGAGGGAAATCTACAAGATTTCAATCAGTCACTTTGAGGACAATGATTCGTGACTCAAACCCTGCGCCTGCTTGAAGCACACGTACGGCTTGACGCAGCATTGGGGAGATAGGGCACCCCAGAGCATTGATGGAGCTGCACCATCGTTGCGACGCAACTCCAGCAATGCGCCGCCTTTACGGCACAGATGCGTAACGCTTTGGTGACGTTTTGGGCCCATGGTGCGCCGCATTGTAAATACGGCGCACCATGGGTGATGGTAGCGTGACGCACAATTACTGGCGCATCCCTGCTACTTTGCAGGGATGCGCCGGTAATTAAAAATCTGAACCTTAGTGTGTAGCATTACGCAGTTCTTTAAACTACACTCATACATAATTTCACAGGCCAATGAAATGAACACAAAATCTAAAACAAATAAGCATAGTAGCAACACTACTGAGAAGAAGGAGAGCAGTGTACCTGAAATGCACAGAAGATTTTGAAATATAATTTACCTACAATGTAATGAGCAGCATTATTGCTCTTGGTAAAAAACAAAAATTTGCAATATAATAACACAGCAGGAGAAAACATAGTAGTAAAGACATAGCTACTACTCACCAAGCCCGGGGATCTCAAGGCCAAGGAGGTCGAGCAGATCTCGCTCACGGGTCAGGACATCCGTCCAGCGGTGGGTGGCCTGGTTGTAGGTGCGCCAGACCCGAGAGTGGTGGTAAATGGCCTGGCACACCTTCTCCCACCGCTTCCGGCGCTCCCGGGCCCCGTACCCGGCACTGATCTTGCCGCCTCCCATGATGGTCCTGGGGAGGCGGTGCTGAACATAAAAAACGAGTTGGCCCACCTCCTCCGGGGTAAAGATCTCCCGTGGCATCACTAGCTCCCCCCTCAAACGCCCGCACGGGAGCCGGACACGGGGTGCGGGACCCTTCCCCTTCTCTGGATGCTTCCCGGCTCCCTTCACCATGGTCTGGGCGGAAAGGAATAAAGAAAATAGAATAGGGAAGAGAAGAAAGGAAAAGAGTTTACAAAAGTAGTTTAAAATTAACCAAAAGTAGCAGTAAACACAAAAATATAGGGCTAGAAAAATAGAGGGATAGATAATAAGTAAAATAGATCAAAAAAAACTTCAAACAAGCAAAGGATGGCAGAGATTGACAGAGGATACAAAGACCATGCCCAGAACCATAGCAATGAATGAGAAACAAGATGGCCGCGCCCATTCACGACCGCGCGGGTAAGTTCGCGCGAGATTTTCCTTGCGAACACGAGCAAAATTGTACTGGCAAGCCGCAGACTTTGCGAGATTACACTTCGCGCCCGGAAACGGAAATACGTCAGGCAAACAAGATGGCTGCGCCCTTGAACGACCGCGAGGGTAACTTTGCGCCTTGCGCTACGAGCGGCTGGCAAAAACGCACAAAACCTTGCCAACTAACACGCCGCAAAAAAAACAAATTGCATATTCGCACGAATTTGCGGCTTTTGAATCCGATCTTGCGAATGTTCGCGCCCCGCGAACCCCGCGAAATTGCAGAAAAACGAGTTTTTCAAAACTGAAAGCACTCGGCAGGGGCAAGAGTTCAAACTCCTCGGTCCCGATTCACAGAATGAACTTAAGACTCAATCCTAAACTTACTACTATTTTGGTATTCACAGAATGCACTTACTACTTTTGGCATTCACAGAATGAACTTACTACTTTTGGTATTCACAGAAAGTTAGGATTTTGTCTTAAGTTTGTCTTAAGACAAACTTAAGACAGACTTAAGACAGACTTAAGACAAAATCCTAACTTCTGTGAATACAAAAAGTAGTAAGTTCATTCTGTGAATGCCAAAAGTAGTAAGTGCATTCTGTGAATACCAAAATAGAAGTAAGTTTAGGATTGAGTCTTAAGTTCATTCTGTGAATCGGGCCCCTCATTAGTAACAATTCCCTGTAGTGCTTCCTGACTGGGGCCCCTCCAGAATTCAGTTGCTAGTTGCAACAATTGTATGACCCTGCTCTGACCCTCACAGCAGGCTCATAGAATAGCTACAAGTAGGCCACAAAGGTCCTGGGGAAAAAAAATGCACTGCAACAGAAAGTAAAATTACAGATAAGGAAGCAGGTGCCAGACTGGAATTTTAAAACAGTGACACAATAATAAACTAACCCCAAATTAATTCATCTCAGTTGAAGCAGGGCTGGTGTGCTTGCTTTTCCCCCCATAATCTACAGTAATGATGAACCAGAGGGTGGCATTGATGTAACAGAGGGTTGCAGTGGTGAAACAGAGGGTGCTGGGAACCTGTGATGATGAACCAGACGTAGAAACAACATAATCGCGACCGTTGCGCGCCGAAATGTAAGTTCGCAATTGCGAACTGGTACGAAACCCTCGCAAACTGGCAGAAATCCTTGCGAACACAAAAAAAAAATTTGCAAGAATTCACGGATTTTGCGGATTGCGAGTTCGTAAATCCGCAAAATTCGCGAACGCGAGATTCGCAAAATTTGCCCATACTTAATCCGGACCATCCTAGAGACCTCTGTTCCCAAAACTCAGAAACAAGTTCGCTCCTTAGTAGGTCTCACGTCCTTCTGTCGGCAGTGGTTGCCAAACTTTAGTCTCATAATCAAACCCCTACTCTCTCTGTTAGCGAAGGATGTTCCCTTCCCACTCCCTTGGACCCCTGAGTGCCAATCCTCCTTTCAAGAACTACGAGATGCCCTTTGCTCAGCCCCTGTCCTAGGAACCCCCGACTACACCAAGCCCTTCTCCCTCTTCACCCACGAAAGGGAGGGGTGCGCTTTGTCTCTCCTAACACAGCCCATGGGTCCCAAACAACGCCCCTTGTGCCTACTTCTCTGCCACTCTTGACCCCGTAGCCAGAGCTCTGCCCACCTGCCTTCGAGCGGTAGCTGCTGCTGCCGTCTCTATCCGACAAAGTGAGGGGATCGTACTTTCGAATTCCCTCACTGTGCTGGTCCCCCATGCTGTCGACACCCTCCTGAACCAGACCAAGACTCAGCACCTGACTAGCGCACAACTGACTGGTTACAAATTGACTCTGCTTGCACCCCACATCACACTGAAACGATGTACCACTTTGAACCCCGCCACCCTGTTGCCTCTCCCTGATGACGATCCCAATGTGTCCCCTATGCATGACTGTGTGACCCTCACGGACGAGCAAACTAAAAGTAGAGCCGACCTCCGTGACACTGCTATCCCAGACCCTGACGGAGAGCTATGGGTAGACGGCTCGTGCATTAAGCTCCCCGACGGTACGACCTCAGCTGCCTATGCAGTCACCACAGCCCGGACTGTAGTTGAGACGGCTCGCATTACCCAACGGTCCGCACAAGCAGCAGAACTGATTGCCCTCACACGAGCATGCATCCTAGCAGCAGGCACAGTCGCAAACATTTACACTGACAGCCAGTATGCCTTCGGGGTGGTTCATCATTTTGGGCTCTTATGGAAAGAAAGGGGATTCCTGACTTCACATGGCACACCCATACTTCATGGAGATCTAATCTCTGCCCTGACCGAAGCAGTCCTCCTCCCCAAGAGGTTAGCGGTGATCAAATGCCAGGCGCACAAGAAAGTAACAGATCTCATTGGACAAGGGAACGCACTAGCTGACATCACAGCCCGAACCACAGCCGAGAATAGGACGACCACACGCATGTACGTGACTAGGTCACAGACGGAGAAATGGAAGGACGCTAAAGAACACATTAGGGACATACAAATGGCCTGCTCCCCCCAAGAACTGACTGAATGGGCACGGGTGGGACTGAGAGATGATGAAGGCTGCTGGCTGACAAAAGACATGAACAAATGGCTGCTACCCAATGCCTACTTGATCCCCATACTGACTATGGCACATTCCCCAGCACACATAGGATCTGCTCCCATGATTGAACTCATCACCCGAGTCTGGCACAACGACAAGATTCCCGACTCTGCTAGACGCCTAGTTCAGAAATGCTTGATCTGCTTGCAACACAACCCAGGGAAAGGAACTGTTGTCCCTCGGGGTGGGTTCGGGGTCCCCGACCATCCCTTTGAAGTCCTACAGATGGACTACATTCAGCTAGAACGTTGCCTGGGTTTGAAGTACGTCCTTGTTGTCGTGTGCGCCTTCAGCAAATGGGTGGAGGCCTATCCCACACGCGACAACACTGCCATGACCACTGCCAAAGTCCCGTTAAAAGAGTTTTTCCCCTGATATGGCCTTTGTCGGATTTTATGGAGTGACAACAGCCCCAACTTCATAGCTGAAGTTATCCAACTTATCCTAAAAGGGTTGGGTGTAAAACAGAAATTTCACGCAGTCTTCCACCCCCATTCTGCAGGCCTGGTCGAGCGACACAACGCCACACTCAAGCTAAAAATCTCTAAGATTGTTGCCTCCACCGGACTGAAGTGGCCTGACGCCCTCCCATTGGCATTGCTATTGATGCGTTCCACCCCCACTAAGTACCACTTGACCCCCTACGAAGTAGTATTCGGGCGGCCAATGAACATTTGGGCCGCGCCTAGGCCAACTTCGATCCATGACGTCCCAGACGTCCTAATGTCTGATTATCTGTGCACCCTTACTAAAACCTTAACTGTCATCCATCAGCAGGTGCTGCAGGCCATCCCAGACGCTTCCAGGGGCCCAGGACACGACATTCGCCCGGGGGATCACGTCTTGATCCGCAACTCCCAGCGTGCCAGAAGCTTGGAACCTCGGTGGACGGGCCCCTGGCAAGTCCTGATCACTACACGGACGGCCCTTCGAGTGGAAGGCAAGCGTCACTGGGTACATGCGCACCATTGTAAACGCGTCCCATCAACCCTGACGACGGAAGAAGACATCGCGACTCAAGAAGCGCTCCTGACAAAAGACAAACCATCGTTGAGCTGTCACACCGACACAGAAACACTTGAACTGGCAGAGTTTCCCGATCCCACTGTGCCGTCCAGAGAAGGGTACAACCTACGTAAAAAGGGAGGAGCTTCGGCAAAGCAGACCACTGACTAGGTGAAATCTCAGAACGGTAGCCTAACACACTCAAGGTTGCCCGAAGGGAAGTCAGAGCACTCTGAAGATGATGGAAGCTCCCGATTCCCCGATGATGGAAGCAACTGGATATCCGAAGATGACCTACCGAAGCCCAAAGACTGACAAGCTGCACAGCTCAAAGACTATAGCCGTTTTCATTACCCTTCTCTTTTGCCTCCTCCTCATGACAACCTTCTGGATCGTCGAAGAAAGCACACCCGCTCACAAAACGTTACTCCCCACTGAACTGCCGATAACTACCAAGGAACGCTTCCTGATTGCCCTTTCACCACAGCTCAGAGAAAGGCGCAGGGAGTTCTGGAATAACTCATTTGTGCAACTGCTGCACCAACACAACCTTGCCGCTAATGCCACTAATTGCTGGATCTGTGGGCTGCTGCCCCATGCAACCGGACACTCCATCCCATTCATTCCTTCGCCTTTTTCCATCCACGGCTCCTGTCTTGCCTGGCTGATCCTTCTGCAAGAAAGCTTTAAAGACAATGCCACTTCAGAAAGAACTGTTTCGCATTTCTACCACGGGGTATGGCTGAATAAGACTGGGCGAACCGCTACTCCTTTTTGCCCTCTGACCTCTGGTACCTCTATTCACATGGACATCCCTGCCAAAGAACGAGTGGAAATGCAGGTGTTCCATAACCCAGCCAGACCCACTTTCTCCTACTTCCGGAAACGAACAGCCGCCACTCTGACTGTGGCCCTGTCTGTCGTCAACATCTCAGGCCTTGTGTGCATCGAAGGCCTGGGAACGCAGCTGGTGGGCCACAGCGCCTGCGCCATCACCAGACCCTCCCTCCTTTGTTACTTCTCCAAATATGTACTTTGTTTGTGGCACCAAAGCATACACCTAGCTCCCCAAAGGTTGGGGGGGGCATGTGCTACATTGCCTTCATCCTTCCACCTACGTATGTGGCCCCAGCAAGCCACCACCGGCAAAAGCGTGCAAGGGACATCGACCAGGCCGACTCTACAGGAGCACAGTTCTTGGATGCCGTGAAGGGACTTGTGCCATTCTGGGGTCCGATGGCGAACAGCCGTGCCATCCGACACTTGACCCAGGCAGTTGAAACCACCATGAACATCACAGCCGGCATCTTGACCAATAACACCGCCGAGCTTCAGGCAGTCCGCCTGGTGGCTCTTCAGAACCGCCTTGTTCTAGACGTGGTTCTGGCAGACCGAGGAGGAGCATGCCGCATCATTGGGTCCAGCTGTTGCACCTACGTGCCAGACAATTCACCTTCTGTTTACAAGGCCATCGAACACCTCCATAGACTGTCCTCTGAAGTACACCAAGAACAAGAAGGATGGTCGCTCGGGAGCTGGTTCTGGGACTCACTGAAAGCCTGGGGGTGGAGGTTGTTCACATTCATTCTAATTCCGATTGTGGTGCTATGCGGGTGTTGCTTGGGTATCCAATGTTTACCTCCTCTGTGTTCATTATTTTCGAATTGCATTTGCCCAAAGACTTTGGACTTACAGACTGAACACATGAAAGCTTTGTATGGTGCAGAAGTACGTGGCATTATGGGGATCGACCCGAATTAACAAGTTGGCGAGAAATGTTAAAAGGGAGGACTGTACTTTACACCTATGCCCTGGGTACCTCAGTTCCATAAATTAGGGACTTACATGGGTACACCAGTAGCCAACTGGGAAGGTGCCAAAGTACTTACCATTGTCAAATTTAGGGAGGACGCACAGTGGCTGGGGTCCTGATTGGCAGGATCCCAATCAGACTCTTCACAAAACAGAGCAACACCAGCAAAAAGTGGGGGTGACCATGAAAGAAGATAATACCTTCCAACCGGCAAAGTGGCTGTTCTGGACATATTCTGGTTGCAGACGGGTGTAGATGGCTTGGCATTAGTGTGCTGTGCTAAGGAGTTCATTTTATGGGTCAAGAAGTTCCAGTAACCATGCCCCAACTTCATGAACTAGATCATGTACAGCTCAAATTTTTCCTGGGGGGCACGGCTGATATGTACTGAGACAGTTAATGCTGGTGCATTAATCTCATTAGCTGAAAATGGCAGCTCTGCAAGCAACCTTTTTAAAGTTAAGGTTGTTTTCTTTATTTTGTTTTCTGGAATGGGTACATATTTCATTTATTTAATATGTATTTAAATATCAGTATTTAATAACCTAAATATTATATAATTAAATAACAAATATGCCCTATTCCATATATGTTAACATTAATGTATATTTCATTATATTTGTATCTTTTTAAAATCATTTAATTTCATTTAATATTTTTTCCTATGGGATTTAATTTTCTATGGAAGGGTGTTGCAATACCAGTGGTTGGCCATCAGTAGTGCTGGATATACTACAAAAGTGTAAGTTACTACAAAAGTGTAAGTTATTACAAAAGTGCAGATTGTGAATACCACAAAGTAGGTAACGTACTCAAAAGTGTAAACTTACTTAAAAGTGTAAGTTAACTGTGCGAATCAGTACTGCATTTTGAGATGAACAGAGGTGTTGTAGCCGAAGTAGTGTCTTATGGCAAAGATGCACGGCAACAAGACATCTCTACTCTCAATATAATAATAGGGTAAATAATAATATCACCATAATATCAACTTATACACAAGCAAAAACTGGAATATAATTCTCCTTCGCTGCCGATGTGTGAGGTGTGGACATTGCATCTCACCCCCTCTTTGCCAATGAAAGTTTTCTAGAATTGTAGCCACATTGCAGGTCTTGAACGATGTCCCTGACTCCTTCACTCTTCCTGTCTATTTCCCTCTCTCTTTATCGCTCTCTTGATTCCACCATCTCTCTCACTCTTCATCCTCCTTCTCTCTATCTCTATCTCAGCATCTCTTTCTCTATATAATTCGGTCTTTCTAGCTTCTTTTTTTCTCTCATTCTGCCTCTAGTTCTCCTCCACTCTCGTTTTCTTTCTGTTTGAAGTTTCTTCTTCTCTCTTCTTTTTTCTTCTTCTCTCTTCTTTTCTCTTTCCTTTCCCTTCAACCTTGTGCCTATGGACAATATAGCCAGGATTCAAAAAACACATTAGGGCTGATTAAAAAAAGTATTTATGAAGATTGGAATTTATAATGGAATAATACTAAAAGAGTAATATTTTACAGTTTTGCTCTCACTCTCTTCCACTTCCCCCTCTATCTCTCTATTTCTTGATCTACCTGTATCCCTCTTTCTCTTGCTTCCTATATTTCACCCCTTCCTTTCACTCTATCTGAATTTCACTCATTCTCCCTTCTCACTCCCTGTCTACCCTTTCTCTTGCTCTGTGTCGTTCATGTTCTCCTAGTCTTTCTTGCAACTCTTTGTCTCTTTCTCTCTCTCTCTCGCTTTCTCTATACTCAGCTTTCCCCTATGGCCTTCTTGCTTTCACTTTTCTTTTAATCTCTTTCCTTTTCTCTTTACCTCTCTCTGCCTGTAGCTCTCTTTCTTCCGAACCCTCTAATTTCATATCTCTTTCTCTCACATTCTCTCTTGGTCTCTCTCGGTCTCTTCTGCTTTAAATCAGTCCCTCTCCTTTTTCCCCTGCAGCAGTGACCCAGTGTGACCAACATAACAAACAAGGAGGGCCCGGTGGACAGGACCACACCTGTGTAAGACACGAGCCTGGAACTGAAGATTCCTCTTCCTGGATGGGTTTATCCCCCTACCTGAGACAGACACTATGTTTCCGTGCAGGTAAGTGGACTTCATTTCAAAATGTTAAATTGTTTGTTGAATTAAAAAATATAGTTCCAGAAATTCAACTTTAAGCCCCTTCACAGGAGTGTTATTAGGTTTAATATATTTTCTTGCCAGGTCGCCTGCCTTTTATATATCAAAAAACCCATTGAAATGAGAGAAATGCCCAAAACAAAAGTTCTCAGAGAAATGTGAGCTAGATGGCAAAAAAAAATTTAATAAAGAAAGGGAAATATTCCAACTGATTAGAAAACTGATAACATGGCATAACAGAAACCATGAATATCTAATGGTGAAACACTGTAAACCCCTGACTCAGAGATATCCAATGTAGGTCCAAGAGGGCTGGATCCATACCATAGGATAACTACATGAGATATCTTTGCATACACTCAAACCATTATACCATAGGATAACTACATGAGATACCTTTACATACACTCAATCCATTATACCATAGGATAACTACATGAGATACCTTTACATACACTCAAACCATTATACCACAGGATAAATACTTGAGATACCTTTACATACACTCAAACCATTGTGCCACAGGATAAATACATGAGATACCTTAACATACACTCAAACAGTTCTATCATAGGATAACTACATGAGATACCTTTACATACACTCAAACCCCTATACCTTAGGATAACTACATGAGATACCTTAACATACACTCAAACCCCTATACCTTAGGATAACTTCATGAGATACCTTAACATACACTCAAACCATTATACCATAGGATAACTACATGAGATACCTTTACATACACTCAAACCATTATACCATATGATAACTACATGAGATACCATTACATACACTCAAACCATTATACCATAGGATAACTACATGAGATACCATTACATACACTCAAAGAATTCTATCATAGGGTAACAACATGAGATACCTTTACATACACTCAAACCCTTATACCTTAGGATAACTACATGAGATACCTTAACATACACTCAAACCCTTATACCTTAGGATAACTACATGAGATACCTTAACATACACTCAAACAATTCTATCATAGGATAACTACATGTGATACCTTTAACATACACTCAAACAATTCTATCATAGGATAACTACATGTGATACCTTTACATACACTCAAACCATTATACCATAGGATAACTACATGAGATACCTTAATATACACTCAATCAATTCCATCATAGCATAACTACATGAGATACCTTTACATACACTCAAACCGTTATACCATAGGATAACTACAAGAGATACCTTTACATGCACTCAAACCATTATACCATAGGATAAATACATGAGATACCTTAACATACACTCAAACAATTCTATCATAGGATAACTACATGTGATACCTTTAACATACACTCAAACAATTCTATCATAGGATAACTACATGTGATACCTTTACATACACTCAAACCATTATACCATAGGATAACTACATGAGATACCTTAATATACACTCAATCTATTCCATCATAGCATAACTACATGAGATACCTTTACATACACTCAAACCGTTATACCATAGGATAACTACAAGAGATACCTTTACATGCACTCAAACCATTATACCATAGGATAAATACATGAGATACCTTTACATACACTCAAACTATTATACCAAAGGATAACTACATGAGATACCTTAACATACACACAAACAATTCTATCATAGAATAACTACATGAGATACCTTTACATACACTCAAACCCTTATACCTTAGGATAGCTGCATGAGATACCTTAACATACACTCAAACAATTCTATCATAGGATAACTACATGTGATACATTTACATACACTCAAACCATTATACCACAGGATAACTACATGAGATACCTTAATATACACTCAATCAATTCCATCATTGCATAACTACATGAGATACCTTTACATAGACTCAAACCGTTATACCATAGGATAACTACATGAGATACCTTAACATACACTCAGACAATTATATCATAGGATAACTACATGAGATATCTTTACATACACTCAAACCATTATACCATAGGATAAATACTTGAGATACCTTTACATACACCCATACAATGATACCATAGGATAACTACTTGAGATACTATAGTGAAGTTCCTATATTCCCAATAGGCTCTGTGCGTTGGAATATTATATACTATTGAATTGACGTAGGACTTAGGTCGACTAGGTCTCTATCAAATATATTAGACTTAATTGTGAGTGCCAGCTAGCTCAGAGGTCACTAGAAACTTTCTCGAATAAACAAGAAGGGATACGTTTCTGACAACCGCATAAACATGACAACTTTGTTTCCCCAAGATAAAACGTATCTTCAGAGTCGTGGAAACAATAGATTGATATTTTACTTAGTCAATCGTGCATGCTTCGTTTCACCAGAGGTGCAGGTTTCAATAAAAGGTATTTATTGAACAGTATTCTTTCTCATGCAGAAGAAATGAACCGCCACAATCGTAATATTGAATGTAAAGTCTAATGCGTACAGCAAGAATAGTATTATAAAATAATACTGTAAAAGCATGGCATGGTTTCTAAGCTATAAAACACATACATAAATAACAATGACTAAAAAAGCACTCAACTGGTGCTTCTAAATTACGCCTACCCCGATGTACCTAACCTAGGTCTAGTAGGAGGGAAGAAGTGAGGTGTAGCATAGGTTTAGTATTCTTTGCTGAGAATATATCCAAGATTTCTCTTAGGGTCTAATCAGCTCTGTACCTTGGTTTAGAATGAAGGAGGTCTGGTATCTCTCTGCCTCAGGACTCGATTTCCCAACACCCCGCAAGGGGAGCTTGTAAACACTGGAGCTGGATTTCTTGGCAAGAGAAAAGACAGCGTCTCTCTCAGTGCTTCTGCTGGAGGGTCGGCTTCCTTCGGCACTTGCTGCGGCGAGCTATATCTGGTAGGTAGATAGTCGAACTGCTCCAAACCACCTTGTGTTGGCTTGGGCAAGTGTGGGCATATTTATACCTTGAAGGTGCCGAGTTTGACGTAAGGTTGGACATAATAACGTCATCAAAGAATCACAGTTCTTTGAAAACTCCATGAGTTCTTGGACAAATTAATCTTAAAGCAAGGGGGAAGTCCCTGACTGCTGAAGGCGAGTTTTCCAAGTAATCGTTGTGGATTTTCGGAACTAGTGAAAGTAGCCATGCGATATTTGGACTGCATGGGCTAAGTCTAAATATGGTTATGATTTCTATGCCTATATTAGGACAAGGTGATTTATACCTATATATGGGCATAAATCGGGATAATTACTCTGGGTCCTAAAATGCTATACAACAATACCTTTACATACACTCAAACCATTATACCACAGGAGAACTACATGGGATACCTTAACATACACTCAAAAAATTATATCATAGGATAACTACATGAGATACCTTACATACACTCAAACAATTCTATCATAGGATAGCTACATGAGATACATTTACATACACTCTAAGTATTATACCATAGGATAACCTCATGAGATACCTTTACATGCACTCTAACCATTATACCATAGGATAACTACATGAGATACCTTTACATACACTCTAACTATTATACCATAGGATAATTACATGAGATGCCTTAATATACACTAATACACTAAAACAATTGTGTCATAGGATAACTACATGAGATACCTTTACATACATTCAAACCATTATACCTTAGGATAACGACATGAGATACCTTAACATATACTCAAACAATTCTATCATAGGATAACTACATGAAATTCCTTTACATACAATCAAACCCTTATACCATAGGATCAATCAATCAATCAATCACGGAATTTATATCGCGCACTACTCACCCGGAAGGGTCTCAAGGGGCTAGGGGGAGGGGGTCTGCTACTGCTCGAACAGCCAGGTCTTGAGCTTTTTCCTGAAGGCGAGGTGGTCCTGGGTTAGCCGCAGGCGGACGGGCAGGGAGTTCCATGTCTTAGCCGCCAGGTAGGAGAAGGATCTTCCTCCGGCGGTGGCTCTCTGGATGCGAGGGACGACAGCGAGGGCGAGGTTCGCGGATCATAGCAGGCGGGTGGGCGTGTAGAAGGTCAGGCGGTCGTTGAGGTACTTTGGGCCTAGGTCGTGGAGGGATTTGTGTGCGTGGGTGAGGAGTCTGAACGTGATCCTCTTGTTGACAGGGAGCCAGTGCAGGTCTCTCAGGTGGCTCGAGATGTGGCTGCGACGGGGGACATCCAGGATGAGTCGAGCGGAGGCGTTCTGGATACGCTAAAGTCTTTTCTGTAGCTTGGCTGTTGTACCGGCGTAGAGGGTGTTTCCGTAGTCTAGTCTGCTGGTGACGAGGGCCTGGGTGACAGTCTTCCTGGTCTCGGTCGGGATCCATTGGAAGATCTTGCGGGGCATGCGGAGGTTGTGGAAGCAGGATGAGGAGATGGCGTTGACTTGTCTAGTCATCGAAAGGGAGGAGTCCAGGATGACGCCCAAGTTGCGTGCGTGGTACGTTGGCTTGGGTGCGGTGCCTAGTGCCGGGGGCCACCAGGAGTCGTCCCATGCGGAGGGCGACGGTCCCAGGATGAGGACTTCTGTCTTGTCCATGTTCAGCTTCAGGCGGCTGATGTTCATCCACTCGGCGACATCTTTCATCCCTTTGTGTAGGCTGGCTTTGGCGGTGTCGGGGTCTCTGGTGAGGGAGAGAATCAGCTGGGTGTCATTGGCGTAGGAAATGACGTTGAGGTTGTGTTGGCGTGCGACGGCAGTGAGGGGTTTCATGTAGATGTTGAAGAGAGTAGAGCTGAGCGACGATCCTTGCGGGACGCCGCAGATGACTTTGGTGGCCTCGGATCGGAACGGGGGGAGGCGTGCTCTCTGTGTTCTGCCAGAAAGGTATGAGATGATCCATTCCAGAGCCTTCCCCTGGATGCCGGTGTCGTTGAGGCATTGGACTAGGGTGCGGTGGCAGACAGTGTCAAATGCTGCGGAGAGGTCAAGGAGGATGAGTGCCGCTGTTTCACCGTTGTCGAGCAGGGCTTGGATGTCGTCGGTGGCTGCGATGAGGGCGGTCTCGGTGCTGTGGTTGGCTCTGAATCCGGACTGCGATGGGTCGAGGGATCCGTTCGTCTCGAGGAAGGCGGCCAGTTGCTTGTTGATGATCTTCTCGATGACTTTGGCAGGGAAGGGAAGGAGCGAGATGGGGCGGAAGTTCTTGAGGTCGGTCGGGTCCGCTGTTGGTTTCTTCAGTAGTGCGCTGAGCTCGGCGTGCTTCCAGCTCTCCGGGAAGGTGGCTGTGTCGAAGGAGGTGTTGATGATGTCTCGGAGGTGGAGAGCGATGGTAGAGGCGGCCTTGTTGAAGACATGGTGGGGGCATGGGTCGGTCGGAGATCCGGAGTGGATGGTGTTCATCATGCGTGTCGTGTCTTCGGGGGTCACTTCGTTCCATGTCTGGAGGATGGCGGCGGGGTGTGTAGGTTCGGTCGATGGGTGCGGGGGTGGAACGCCGAAGCTGTTGTGGATGTCGGCGATCTTGCGGTGGAAGTACGAGGCGAAGGAGTCGCAGAGGTCCTGCGAGGGAGTGATGTCGTTGTTGCCGACATGAGATACCTTTACATGCACACAAACCATTATACCATAGGATAACTACATGAGATACCTTTACATACACTCAAATCAGTATACCTTAGGATAACTACTTGAGATACCTTTACATACACTGAAATCATTATACCACAGGGTAACTACATGAGAAACCTTAACATACACTAAAACAATTCTATCATAGAATAACTACATGAGATACCTTTACATGCACTCAAATAAATATACCATAAGATAACTACATGAGATACCTTTACATACACTCAAACCATTATACCACAGGATAACTACATGAGATATATTAACATACACTCAAACAATTCTATCATAGGATTACTACATGGGATACCTTTACATACACTCAAACCTGTATACTTTTGCAGGATTCTGCTCATACACAGAAATGTGCACAGAGACCAAGGACATCAGTTAATTGTGGTGGACCCAAAAATTCACCTCAATACCTAGAACCCCTAACTGACTAGCATCAGTGTCACATTAGCTTTTCGTCCTATAGCAAAGTAACCAATGATTAGACAACCCAGAACATGCGACTTAGGTTACTTTCAGGAATGGTGGGAATAAAGAACACTCTTTTGTTTGCTATTCTCATACCAGTCCACAACATGGGTAAAAAAGAGACACAGTAAAGTTTAAAAAGTTTATTTTAACGACCTGCTCTAAGATGCAGTTTTTTTGCTAACATAAGAAGGCACATCACTAAAAATAATACGATCAGCAGTGTTACAATTCCATAAAACATAAAAGGAAAAATCATATTATAATGATGGTGGAAACAGGTCCTATAGTGCCTTATGTGCCACCCACCCTAGCTAGGAACCATGTTTTATAAAATATAGAAGGTCTCTTAGGCTTGAATAGGGGACCCCATACCTCCAAGATCAGCAAAGGTGAATCACATCAGGATCTGCCAAAGCTCTCGCTCTCTGGTAACAGATTTTTCTACAAGTGTCTAAAATCATGCATGGAGTGTAATATTAAAGGCGCCAGAATTTCAGCTAGCTACAGCTGCATGCATGTTGTCTCTAGAGCATGAGCCGATCAGCCCGAACAACACCTAACATTGTTATGATAACCTTGGAGGCTTCAGCACTCACTGTGCAGACTAAGGTCGAAATGTAAGCCTAGGTACGTGGAAAATAAGACATTCTCATGTGAAGAAATTCACACAGCCTAACTTACAAAAACAGTTACATGAAGTGTAGTGTGCAAAAGCAGCGAAAAGGTAAAATGGTGTTTAAACTTCTAATAAGCCGATGCTAACATAGCAATGAGTGCAAACAAGACCCTGCCTTCACTACAATACCTTAGGATAACTGCATGACATACCTTAACATACACTCAAACATTTCTATCTTAGGATAACTACATGCGATACCTTTACATACAATCAAACCCTTATACCACAGGAAAACTACATGCGATACCTTTACATACACTCAAACCATTATACCATAGGATAACTACATGAGATACCTTTACATACACTCAGGCCATTGTACCACAGGATAACTACATGAGATACCTTTACATACACTCAAACAATTCTATAATAGGATAACTACATGAGATACCTTAACATACACTCAACCCATTATACCATAGGATAACTATATGAGATACCTTAACATACACTCAAACAATTCTATAATAGGATAACTACATGAGATACCTTAACATACACTCAAACCATTATACCATAGGATAACTACATGAGATACCTTAACATACACTCAAACAATTCTATAATAGGATAACTACATGAGATACCTTTACATACACTCAAACAATTCTATCAAAGGATAACTACAGGAGATACCTTAACATACACTCAAACAATTCTATCATAGGATAACTACATGAGATACCTTTACATACACTCAAGCCATTGTACCAAAGGATAACTACATGAGATACCTTTACATATACTCAAACAATTCTATCATAGGATAACTACATGAGATCTCTTTACATACACTCAAACCATTATACCACAGGATAACTACATGAGATACCTTAACATACACTCACACCATTATACCATAGGATAACTACATGAGATATCCTTACATACACTCAAACAATTCTATCATAGGATAACTACATGAGATACCTTAACATACACTCAAGCCATTGTACCACAGGATAACTACATGAGATACCTTTACATACACTCAAACAATTCTTTCATAGGATAACTACAGGAGATACCTTTACATACACTCAAACCATTATACCACAGGATAACTACATGAGATACCTTAACATACACTCACACCATTACACCACAGGATAACTACATGAGATACCTTAACATACACTCAAACCATTATACCATAGGATAACTACATGAGATATCCTTACATACACTCAAACCATTATACCACAGGATAACTACATGAGATACCTTAACATACACTCAAACAATTCTATCATAGGATAACTACATGAGATACCTTAACATACACTCAAACCATTATACCATAGGAAAACTACATGAGATATCCTTACATACACTCAAACAATTCTATCATAGGATAACTACATAAGATACCTTCACATACACTCAAACCATTATATCATAGGATAACTACATAAGATACCTTTACATGCACTGAAACCATTATACCATCGGATAACTAAATGAGATACCTGTACATTCACTCAAACCATTATACCACAGGATAACTACATGAGATACCTTTACATACACTCAAACCATTATACCATAGAATAACTACATGAGAGGCATATACATGCACTCAAACCATTATACCATAGTATAACTACATGAGATACCTTAACATACACACAAACAATTCTATCATAGAATAACTACATGAGATACCTTTACATACACTCAAACCATTATACCATAGGATAACTATATGAGGTACCTTTACATGCACTCAAACCATTATACCATAGGATAACTACATGAGATACCTTAACATACACACAAACAATTCTATCATAGAATAACTACATGAGATACCTTTACATACACTCAAACCATTATACCATAGGATAACTACATGAGATACCTTAACATACACTCAATCAATTCTATCATAGGATAACTACATGAGATCCCTTTACATACACTCAAAGCATTATAACTTAGGATAACTACATGAGATACCTTAACATACACTCTAACCATTATACAACAGGGTAACTACATGATATACCTTAACATACATTCAAACTATTTTACCATAGGATAACTACATGAGAAAACCTTTACATACACTCAAACCATTACATCATAGTATAACTACATGAGATACATTTACATACATTCAAACCATTATACCTTAGGATAACTACATGAGATACCTTAACATAAACTCAAACAATTCTATTATAGGATTACTACATGAAATAACTTTACATACACTCAAACCATTATACCATAGGAAAACTACATGAAATACCTTTACATGCACTCAAACCATTATACCATAGGATAACTACATGAGATACTTTTACATACACTCAAACCATTATACCATAGGATAACTACATGAGATACCTTAACATACACTCAAAACCCTTATACCTTAGGATACCTACATGAGATACCTTAACATGCACTCAAATCATTATACCATAGGATAACTACAATTGATACCTTTACATACACTCAAACAATTCTATTACAGGATAACTAGGTGAGATACCTTTACATACACTCAAAGCATTATACCATAGGATAACCACATGAGATACCTTTACATGCACCCAAAACATTATACCATAGGATAACTACATGAAATACCTTTACATACACTCAAACCATTATACCATAGGATAACTACATGAATTACAATTACATACACTCAAGCCATTATACCACAGGATAACTACATGAGATACCTTAACATACACTCAAACAATTCTATTATAGGATAACTGCGTGAGATACCTTTACATACACTCAAAGCATTATACCATAGGATAACTATATGAGATACCTTGAAATACAAGCAAACTATTATACCATAGAATAACTACATGAGATACCTTTACATACACTCAAACCATTATGCCATAGAATCACTACATGAAATATCTTTACATACACTCAAACCATTATACCACAGGACAACTGGCTAACTTTTTTCAGGACAAAATACAATTAATCCTGGATTCAATTCCCCCCTTGCACCCGAGGGAAGAAACCGTTTCTCCTCATTCGACTTCTCTCACCGGCCTATCCACATGGGGCCAGGTCACCTCAGATGAAGTGCAAACAACGCTTAACTCTATGAAAAGTGGCTCCCCTAGAGACCCTGCTCCTCTTTGGATGCTTAAAGAGGTAGCCCCTTCCATCATCCCCGCCCTCACCCAGTTGATTAATACGTCACTTCAACAGGGAGTTGTGCCCCAGAGTTGGAAGAAGGCAGTGGTAAAGGCCTTATTAAAGAAACCCACTCTGGACCCTGATAACCTGGCAAATTATCGGCCCATTTCCTTACTCCCAGGAGTAAGCAAAATTGCGGAAAAACTCATCAATAAGAAACTCTCAGAGTATTTAGAAGCCAACAACAAGCTAAAAAACTCCCAGACGGGCTTTCGACCAGGACAGGGCACGGACATCGCCCTCCTGGCGGCGGTAGAGGAAGCCAGAACGCTGCTAGATGGTGGAGGATCAGTGGCAGTGATCCTCCTCGACCTTAGTGCAGCGTTCGACACCGTGGACCACCAGCTCCTCATCGAAAGGCTGGCAAAAGTTGGTCTAGAAGGCACAGCCATATCCTGGCTCTCATCCTTCTTGACACAACGATCCTATCAGATCTGGGAGAAAGACGCCCGCTCCTCCGAAATGCCCCTCCAATGTGGTGTGCCTCAGGGCTCCTCCCTGAGCCCTACATTATTTAACATATATATGTCCACATTGGAGGAAGTCATTACCCCTTTCGGAGTGAGTGTCATCAACTACGCTGATGACACCCAATTAGTGGTGTCGTTGTCCCACCCTCAACAACAGAAAGCCGATCTCCTTAACTGCCTCACGCAGGTCCATCACTGGATGAATACATCAGCGCTAAAATTAAACGGGGCAAAAACCGAGGTCCTTGTACTCGGCCCAAAAGGAACCTCATTTCCGTTGGACATGTGGCCAACATGTCTAGGTCCCCCCCCAGACCCAAAGACAGAGGTAAAAAGCTTGGGTGTCTGGATCGACTCGGAGCTCTCCTTCGCCCCACAAGCAAAAAAGGTTGTAGGGACCTGTTTCGGTCTGCTTAAATCCTTGAGGAAAGTCCTGCCCCTTCTTCCTCCGAAATCGCAAAAACTTTTAGTCCAGGGTCTTATTATATCTAGACTGGACTATAGTAATGCGATCTATTTGGGTGCACCGGAAGCAACATTGACTAAATTGCAGAGGATCCAGAACACCGCTGCTCGGATCATTACCAACACCCCGGCCAGATCTTCGGCCAAGCCTGCCCTCAAACTCCTGCATTGGCTCCCCATAAGGGAGAGAATTAAATTTAAAGCCCTGTGTTTGGTGCACAAAACCCTGAATAACCAAGGCCCTCCAATTCTCCGAAACTTCATTACCCCTTACATAGCCACAAGAACCCTTCGCTCTAATGCAGAAAACCTTATCAATGCCCCAAGGTTTAGGAAAGCACGATCAGGAGGAAGACGGTTCGCGGTTCATGCGGCCCGTCTTTGGAACTCCCTCCCACGAGATCTTCGTCTGGAACCCCACTACCTCCGTTTCAGGAAACGATTAAAAACACATCTTTTCCCCTAGCCCTTATGCTCCTCCCGTTAACTCAGTCCTCAGTCATGTCTCTTAGGTTCCTCAGCGCTGGGATACTTCCGGGTGACTATGCGCTTTATAAAAATAAATAATAATAATAATAATAATAACTACATGAGATACCTTAACATACACTCAGACAAGTATATCATAGGATAACTACATGAGATACCTTTACATACACTCAAACCATTATACCATAGGATAACTACATGAGATATCTTTACATACACTCAAACCATTATACCATAGGATAAATACTTGAGATACCTTTACATACACCCATACAAAGATACCATAGGATAACTACATGAGATACTATAGTGAAGTTCCTATATTCCCAATAGGCTCTGTGCGTTGGAATATTATATACTATTGAATTGACGTAGGACTTAGATCAACTAGGTCTCTATCAAATATATTAGACTTAATTGTGAGTGCCAGCTTGCTCAGAGGTCACTAGAAACTTTCTCGAATAAACAAGAAGGGATACGTTTCTGACAACCGCATAAACATGACAACTTTGTTTCCCCAAGATAAAACGTATCTTCAGAGTCGTGGAAACAATAGATTGATATTTTACTTAGTCAATCGTGCATGCTTCGTTTCACCAGAGGTGCAGGTTTCAATAAAAGGTATTTATTGAACAGTATTCTTTCTCATGCAGAAGAAATGAACCGGCACAATCGTAATATTGAATGTAAAGTCTAATGCGTACAGCAAGAATAGTATTATAAAATAATACTGTAAAAGCATGGCATGGTTTCTAAGCTATAAAACACATACATAAATAACAATGACTAAAAAAGCACTCAACTGGTGCTTCTAAATTACGCCTACCCCGATGTACCTAACCTAGGTCTAGTAGGAGGGAAGAAGTGAGGTGTAGCATAGGTTTAGTATTCTTTGCTGAGAATATATCCAAGATTTCTCTTAGGGTCTAATCAGCTCTGTACCTTGGTTTAGAATGAAGGAGGTCTGGTATCTCTCTGCCTCAGGACTCGATTTCCCAACACCCCGCAAGGGGAGCTTGTAAACACTGGAGCTGGATTTCTTGACAAGAGTAAAAACAGCGTCTCTCTCAGTGCTTCTGCTGGAGGGTCGGCTTCCTTCGGCACTTGCTGCGGCGAACTGTGTCGGGTAGGTAGATAGTCGAACTGCTCCAAACCACCTTGTGTGGGCTTAGGCAAGTGTGTGCATATTACCTTGAAGGTGCTGTGTTTGACGTAAGGTTGGACATAATAACGTCATCAGAGACTTGCAGTTCTTTGAAAACTCCATGAGTTCTTGGACAAATTAATATACAAGCAAGGGGGAAGTCCCTGACTGCTGAAGGCAAGTTTTCCAAGAAATCGTTGTGGATTTTCGGAACTAGTAGAAGTAGCCATGCCGTATTTAGATTGCATGGGCTAAGTCTAAATATGGTTATGATTTCTATGCCTATATAAGGACAAGGGGCCCGATTCACAGAATGAACTTAAGACTCAATCCTAAACTTACTACTATTTTGGTATTCACAGAATGTTCATACTACTTTTGGTATTCACAGAATGAACTTACTACTTTTGGCATTCACAGAATGAACTTACGACTTTTGGTATCCACAGAAGTTAGGATGTTGTCTTAAGTTTGTCTTAAGACAAACATAAGACAAACTTAAGACAGACATAAGTTAGGATTTTTTCTTAAGTCTGTTTTAAGTCTGTCTTAAGTCTATCTTAAGTTTGTCTTAAGTTTGTCTTAAGTCTGTCTTAAGTCTGTCTTAAGTCTGTCTTAAGTCTGTCGTAAGACAAACTTAAGACAAAATCCTAACTTCTGTGAATACCAAAAGTCGTAAGTTCATTCTGTGAATGCCAAAAGTAATAAGTGCATTCTGTGAATACTAAAATATAAGTGCGTTTAGGTTTGAGTCTTAAGTTCATTCTGTCAATCGGGCCCAATGTGATTTATACCTATATATGGGCATGAATAGGGAAAATTACACTAGGGTCCTAAATGCTATACAACTCCCACTCCACTTTATTATGTTTGAAATTACTAAATTCTAAGCATTTAAAACATATCTAAAGCATGTGTTTACAATCCCACCCAAAAATACTTAAAATGCATTTTAAATGGTTTGCACACGAAAAATGGGCATTTGAACTGAACACATTTGAAAGCAATGATTTCATCTGAAACATATATTATGATATAGTAAATGCTAACTAAATGAATCATGAAAATTTAATTTATGAAATGGCTCTTAATTACAGAATAAAAGGTCGAGACCATCCCAAGGCAGAATATATAAACTGTTTTGTTTTGAGGACAAGGTCAAATATTGTCTCTAGGAAGTATTCAAAGAATTCTTGTTCTCTAAGAATAGTTCTACTTTAAGCAGATGACTTTGTGCCCCCAAAAAAATTCAATTTTGGGAAAAAGTCAAATCAGATTTGTAGAAAAAATAGAGTTCCCAAGTTAGAAGTTTTGTTTTGAAAAACAAAGGTCGAATTCACAGTTGATACAACGCTGTGTGCTAATTTCAAAAGTTATTCTCGCTGTTATGGAGAAAACATTAAATCTTCTAAGTTGACAAAGAAATCGTCTACCACAGGAGGTGAAAGTTGGACTACTTCATTAAGTAGATCAATCGTACACGGATGAGAAGCATCGCCGTCAGCGTCATCTGCATTAGCAATGTTCACTGTAGATGGTACCTGTGTGCCTGTTGGTCCAGGTATCTCACCCTAAGCTGGAATTGCCGGTGAGACCTCAATGAATGCCGTCATCAGGATTGGTAGCCGTTGGAAACAACATGATGCATGAGCCGTTACAGAACCAAGCAAAGCGTCAACATCCGTTGGCAGAGCTGATGGAAGTGTCAGACAAACGCCCAACACACATTCTTCTCTGCAAAGCAGGCATCGTAGAACAGGTAAGATCAATCTTGCCAGATTGGTCTGAATGAAAAGAACCAAGTGGTATTCAGATCTCTCAAACGAGCCTAGCCAAGAATCTGTGTAATCCGGTCACAATACTGCATGGCCAGAAGAGTGTTCTCCATAGTAGTCTGGGAATCGCTGGAGACATGTTTAAGATACGACCTAACATTTCTGCGAAATGTATAAGGCAATTTGTGGATAAAAGGGCATGTATCTCCGAAGAAGACTTTGTAACTTGTAGTTGATACGTCTCTTTGGACGAGGTCAGTAGCACTGTTTTTTGTGAAAGAATGGCTTTCATTTTGCTTAAAGTATCAATTTGTATAGAAGAGATGTTCTGTGAAGGCCATAGCGGCGACTCCCGTCTGTCTTGCTTTTAGGAAACAATACTTGCATACAACAAGTGGCTCTGGCTGACACACTAACAAGATAGGCTATTCCTGGCATCATTCCACCACAGCTGTAATCATTCAACATTATGTAGCTACCATTGGATAGCTGCCTAAAAACTGGATCTATCACTGCTGCAGGTGGCAGGAAAGGTTGGTCGAAGAACTATTGCAGGTTCCATGTAAATTAATACCCTGACACAAAAGTGTACCACTTAGTGCATTTTTGCAATTTGTACCACTAAGAAATACCTCCTTTCCCCTACTCCAACATTTGTGTGTGTATGGTAAATCCCAGGTCGACTTTATGTACTCTTTACCCAACCTTTCATCCATTTCTGCTGGTATATATGTTTCAAGCAGTACTGAAACTGGAAAATCGTCACTGATATCGTGATGGTGCCATGTATTATCCATTCCACGACTGGTTTCTCAGAAACAGTTAATGGTAATCTTTTAAGTTTTTCTATGCTCAGCACCGTATAGTCTGCTCCCCTCTGTGCCAAAGAGATTTGTTTATCTGTAAGGGTAAACCCAGTAAACAATGACGAGTTGTTGATTAGACACAATGGCATGTAGCCTCAACTGAGATTTTGTAACGTCCAGCCTAGCAGCATTATAGAATGCAATTGAGACTGTCCATGTTGTAACATGAGCAAGTCCAGTTCTATTATATCTATGGCAGACAATACAATGCTGTCCAAAGAATAAATTCTGGAGGACAGAGTCGTTAACCCATTGTCCACTACAGAGACAACTTTCTCTAAATTAATACGATCAATTTCACGTATTCTTTCTGCAGTTTCCATTTGCGTGACTTTTCATGCTTCATTATAAGCAGCGTATATACCGGTGTTTATGAAAAGTTTATGACGTGGCTTACAAGGTCCTAGTAAGAAGTCTCTCAAATCATCGCCATCTTTAAGTAAAGTTAAGTGTTGTTTCATTTCTGGAAGTGTGAATCTCTGTAGCCACTCAAGGCATTGTTTTCCTACACTGTAAGTTGTTATTATCGCTCAATGTTGTCTATGGCCATATCTTGGATCTGGCCTATTCACTGTGAACCCTTTTGTTTTGTTCAGGATTCTATCTTGACAGTTATTTGTGCCTGTGGACCAGATTAACCATTTTTTCCAATCAGGATTAGTTCTGTTGTAAAATATGTTTTACGTCTACCTCCTCATCTGTAGTGCCATTACTATCAGGTGTGGGTTTAGGTATGAACAGCGGAGGCGCTTAAACAACGGATGCTCCCTCGGTGGAGCGGGGGCCATATCCTGACGGGGCAGCGAGCGGAGTACACCCTCACCTGCTGGACTCATCCCCTGGGCTGCACACGCTGTTGGTCTTCCTGCCGCCTGCCGCCGTCCCAAACATCGCAGAACGGCCACTGCAGGGGGAGACTACAGCTCCCACGCAACAACACTGCACCGCCCACTTCCGCCCTGCAACGCGCCCTGAGGCGCTTAAACAACAGACGCTCCCTCGGTGGAGCGGGGGCCATATCCTGACGGGGCAGCGAGCGGAGTACACCCTCACCTGCGGGACTCATCCCCTGGGCTGCACACGCTGTTGGTCTCCCTGCCGCCTGCCGCCGTCCCAAACATCGCAGAACGGCCGCTGCAGGGTGAGACTACAGCTCCCAGGCAACAACACTGCACCGCCCACTTCCGCCCTGCAACGCGCCTGGAGGCGCTTAAACAACGGACGCTTCCTCCGCGTCGCAGAGGGCGGGCCGTCTGTGGCCGAAGGAGGCCGGGCCGGGCTACCCCCCTAATATCTACAATGGGCAAGAGGAAACAGGTATGTGCCAAGGATGAGGGGGTGTCTAAAGCGAAACACCCCAGAAAGTCTGAATCCATTATTTCATACTTAACCTCTGCAGTAGGGGCATTGACTAAAGAGATTGCGAATGCGGAGAAAGAGCTGGGCTTGAACTCAGGAGAAGTTGATACGGCCATACCTTTAGAGCATAGTAGGGTGACACCATTGGAACCTGATATTGTCATCATTAATCGGAAAGCAACCCCAACACATACTGCGCCAATCACTCCCCAAGAGCCCCCATCCCACCCTCTGCCTATAACACCAGCTGTCACCAAAGAGAAACCACATAAAAGGCGAAAGCTACTAAGTACAACGAGTAGACTGAGAAAAGACTCAATACAGACTAATCGATCTGATCTGCGACTCAAGGGTCAAATTGGAAGATTAATCGAGGATTTATTTGTATCACGCTTGGAACCAGCACTTGTGTCCGTCGCCAAGGATATTGTAGACACTTTGAACACCTGTGTGGCGGGGCTTCTATCAAAATGCGCGAAAATTGACGAATTAATGAAACAAAATAGAGTGTTAAATGAGACCCCGGCCCAGACTGCAGGCCCCATTGACAATTGCCCAAGAGACGATAGTGGGAAAATTAATTCCAGAGCCTGCCGTCCTTGCACCTTGGAGGGGCCTTTAACTATAAAGGGACTGTCAACCATAAGGGGTGAAGTAGGGAGCAATATGTCTGAAGTAAATTCTAAAACAAACCAAGCAGATGACACTAATATATGCACTCGTCACCCTGGCTACACCCTGGAGCTACCTCCAGAAGCAGCCCCCTTGGTGGCGGTTTTCACTGGGGTCCCCCCTGTCAGAGCGGACCGCGGCAAAACCTCGCCTGATTTGATGAGCTTGGCCAGACAGTGGTGCGAACAATTTAGCTCAGGAGGAGGTGATATTGCAAGTACTGTTACCATGGCAAGGAGGGTCCGCTGGGTTGGGCAACGCCCTAAGAACATTCTGGGTGACTGTGTGGTAGTGAATTTCAATAATAGGGATGTGGCTGATAGACTATTTTGGGACGGTTCAGAGCTAGATAACAAAGGCATAAGACCACTACCTTTGGGATTCTTTTACCCCCCAGTGAGGGCCCTTAGAAACCCGCAGCAACCCACCAGGTCTAATACCCGCCCAAAGAACAACAGTACCCTGTCATATCAGGCCATGATGAGTGCACAGAATAGAAGGTCACAGGGAAGTGTTCGGTGAGGAGCTTCTGCACCTACACTTATTCCAGAGGTACCTCCGGTACACTATCAACCAAGGGGGGAGGTAGATCTTTGCAACCGATTCTCACCCCCTTCTCAAATGGAATGTAATGATTGACTGGGTCACGAAACCTCAAGACAGGGGCTTGGGCCAGGTGGGGCTATTTGCATGGAAAATAACTGGTCAGATGCTTGTAAAATCTTAAGCTGGAATGTGGCAGGACTCAATTCTAAAAACACTGAAACCATTTGGCTGCAATTCATTCAACTACTTGGCATTCTGGCTTTCCAAGAAACCTGGGACCCGGAGTCTAACTTCGCCCTGGACGGATATCATAGCTTCACTATCCCGGCAGTTCGAGGTTCTGCGGGAAGGCCAAAGGGGGGTTTACTCTTCTTGTCTCTCTAAACCTGGTTGGTACATTTAGAAAACTAAAGGGGGCCTCAGACAATTTCCTCATACTTGAATGGTGTGTCTCTGATAAACATTACCTGTTGATTAATCTGTATAATGCCATGGAAGGCTCCATACAGAAGGAGCATTTTAATGTTTTGGAACAATTTTTGTCGGTCTATAAGTTCAATAACTCTTTTGTGCCAGAGATATTATTAATGGGAGATTTTAATATACATCCTTGTCTACATGATTGCTACGGGGATGGTCTTGATGAACATATGCTTGGGAGGGCACCCCATTTTGAACATGGCAAACAGGGTGAGGATTTGGAGGAATTACTCTCTAATTTAAACCTATTTGAACCAGGTAAAGAAAGTGATAACGAGAGTATTCCAACCTTTATAGGACGAGGATCCAATTCTATTATTGACTATATCTTCCTATCCCCCTTAGTTTTGACCAAAACCCTGACCTACAAAGTGCTGATGTCATCATTTAGTGATCATAACCCCTTGGAACTGGTAGTAGATCTGGGGTGCAAGACAATTAGCACTGATCAAAGATTAGAGTCAGTAAGGGATTTAACTACAAAAGATCAAGGCAGACGGTTAAAGTGGGAGGCGGCTGTCCCGGAGGCCTTTTTTGAGGAATTGGTCGTTAAGGCAGAGACAAATATCGGCATCTGTCTGGATGAGCATGCTGTGGGATTAGGAACAATAACCGCCTTTACTGCAATATGCAAGCAAGTTGCTGTAAACCTACATAAGGGGAGTAGGTCCCACCTCAGGAAGCCACATAGGTGGTTTGATTCCTTATGCTCTAGGGCCCATGAGGCTCTCTTAAATGCACTGAAGAGGACTCCAAGAGATTGGATCCTAGTGTCCTCCCTTCGTAAAGAATATAAACAAACAATTAATAGGCGGAAACATAAAATTAAAGAAGAGGCCTGGGACAACCTGCGGTCCATCGATGTTTTAAGGGACAGCCGAAAGTTTTGGGCCACAATAAACCAGCCATTCTTTTCAGAGAGTGATAACATGGACACAGAATGTGTTATAACAGATGATATCTGGCTTAAGCACTTTAAGAGCATTTATGGAGATAATGATCACCAAAAGATAACCCCGGGAATAGGTACTTCTGCATGCCCTGTAACTCCCATTAATGTTGCCGTGGAGGAAGTGGAAAGGGCAATTAGAGTCACTTTAAAAAACAAGGCGCCTGGACCAGATGGGGTCCCTGCTGACCTTTATATTATGTACCCTAACTTCTGGGCAAAGCTTTTGGCCAACGTGTTTAATGCAGCAGTGAAAGAGGGTTGCCCTGTCTCTTGGGCCTCGTCCATTATCGTGCCCATTTTTAAAAAGGGGAGCAGAGGGGACCCCACTTGTTATAGGCCAATCTCCCTGTGGACTCTGCCGTCAAGATCATGGGAAGAGTCATTTTGCAGAAATTGGGAGATTGGATGGAGGAAAAGGGGGCCCTCTCAAACCTCCAGTACGGCTTTAGACAACATAGAAGCACCATGGACCAATGCCTAAATTTACATCTTTTGATTAATAAGTACACCGTAGCAAAAGAGGGCTTTTTATAGCTTGGGTTCATGGACCTATCATCAGCCTTCGATCTGGTGAACCGCTCCAAATTGTGGTCCATCTTGTTGGAAATGGGAGTAGATGCACCTTTGGTGTACTTCCTTAGCGACCTTAACCAAGATCTAGTGGCGGCCGTCAGGGTCACGCAGGAAGGCAGATGCACAGACAAATTCAGCTCTAAACGTGGTGTCAGACAAGGCTGCATCCTAGCCCCCCTATTGTTTACGATTTACATCAATGGCTTGGAAAAATCTCTTGCTGGGGCAAGTATGGATATTCTGCGTGCAGGGGGTACGGACATACCGGTCCTCCTGTATGCGGACGACGCCGTACTGATCGCACGCACAGGCCTGGGCTTAAAGAGGCTGCTGGACAATTTCGGTACATTTATGGAGTCCCTGGACTTAAAAGTAAATAGCAACAAATCTCATGTAATGATTGTCGGGGCCCGAAGGAAGATCACCAAGGTTAAAACATTCAGATGCCTGGGTGCAGAGGTCTCCAGGGTTCCGGTGTTCACTTACTTGGGAGTACTCTTTGATGAGAAGGGTAACTGGGGACCTCAGCAAAAACACAAAAGCAATGCTGTGGCAAGATCAACAGCAGCCCTCCTTAGTTAGGTTGGGATCGAGGCCCATGGAGGCTATGCTGAAAATATATAAATCTAAGTGTTGTGCAATAGCCTCATATGGGGCATCGATCTGGGGGTACGCGCCTGTGGATAAAATACAAATAGTTGAAAACAGGTTCCTTAGATCATTATTGGCGGTACCGCAGTCGTCTCCGACTCTGTCCGTCCATTCTGAAATAGGCCTGGGCTAGATATCAGACTATCTAAAAGCAGCCCCATTGATCTGTTGGGCCAAGACGTGGCTCAATGAGGAAATTACCCTTAATCATCTAATCCTCAAAGATTGCCTGGCCCTTGATAGAGCAGATAGCATCCCATGGCTGGCATACGTTAGAGCGGCGTGTGTTAGACTGGGACGCCCTGAACTATATACATCCCCGGAGTATATAAGTAAAGAGGACCTGGCGTGGATTAAATCCAACTTTCGAACCATGCTATAGGCAGATAGAGAAGAGACGGAGCTGAAAAAATTAGGAGTTAGAAGCATTTACGTTTTACAGTCCTCCCCAGACATTGAACCCTACCTTAAGATTATCACCAAGCCTTTCCATCGCTTTTTGCTGACAAGATTTAGGTTTAATTTAATTCATTTCACTTTAGGATGTTTCCCACATTGGGGAAAACCAGAGGACTCTCCACCATGCTCCTGCGATAATTTTTCTACACAGGACACTCTCCACCTGATTATGTTCTGTGAAAAATATTCCCCAGCACGTAAAAGATTCTTATGTCCAATACTACGTGAAGCGGGGTTTCTGCAGGTCAGACCCGCACTTCTATACCTACAATTGCTGAGTAGCGTGCGTTTAATTTTCAGCGTAGCCAGTTTTTTAGTGGTCGCAGCCAGAGTAAGTAATAAAAAAGATATCGACATGCACTAAGTAAAATCTGGCAGTCTGAGAGGTGTGCGGGGGGTACCAAGTCTTTTTATCGTGTAAAGTGAATTGATGTTTTTATACTCTTTTTAACATAGTACACTTTGTGGTCTTTTAGACAACATATTGTTTGCACAATTTATGATCTGTAACTAGTGTACATACATGATTGTTCACAAGTGTATATATATTTAATTATTGCATTAATTGAGTTAATTTTATCGATTTTATGCACAAATGAATGTATGTATTGTTGTTTCTTTTATGATTTTAACTAATTGAAATAAAGAGTTTTGACTGACTGAGGTATGGACAGTTTGTTTAAATCTTTTATCTTAGCTATGCCAAGACAAGAAGTTTGTTGAACAGTGTCATTTAAAAACAATATTTGTTCTGGGATGATGCAGCCTCTAAATAAGGGTTCTAATCCCTGCACCTGCCAGTCTTTTGTGCCCCAGACAGTTTTTGTCTCAATCTTGTCTCTCCAAAACTCAAAACCTAATGTGGACAGCTGAGCATAAAAGGCCGCAGAATAAATTTGCTTGGTATTAGTCAACATACTTTTCATTCCTGTCTTATTCACATTTTTAAAGTAAAAAGTTTCTGTATTTGTGACATTAAAAACTGTTCACAAAGTGGTCATGAAATGACCCTCTAAATCATTAAACAAAGTTACGTACAGTGAATGTAGAATAAAATGACATAATGACTGTGGTTGGTGTAGCTTCCAGTAGACAGAAGAAATCAACATCCAACCCCCATTGTATACCTTGATTTCGTCTGTCTACTGGAATCTGCACCCACCACAGTCATTATGTCATTTGATTCTATATTCATGACCACTTTGTGAACAGTGCGCAGTGCTGCGACCGCCTTGGTAGCATCTTAATTTTTTTGTTCACTGGCTCTCGTAAGACAGTGAGGGTCTCACTGCTGCACCATTGTATTATAGTTGTTATATTCTTTGGTATTAATTGATTACTCCCGGTGTGTGCTTCCAACCCCCATTGTATACCTTGATTTCTTCTGTCTACTGGAAGCTGCACCCACCACAGTCATTATGTCATTTGATTCTATATTCACTGTACGTAACTTTGTTTAATGATTTAGAGGGTCATTTCATGACCACTGATTGGCAGTGGCACAGTGCTCCGAGCAGCTAACACCAGCAAAAACACATGAGGCACAGTAACAAAAATGGAAGGGAGACCCACGCCATGGTGCCAGGTCTAACAATCGCGCACGCAGCACTATAAGCTTGTTTACCCCCAATCGCGGGCTGTGCTGATCCGTCTGTATAAATTATACATTCCTACTGTTCTAGAGGCAGAATCTCAATAGGCAGAGGACATTCCTGTTCGTATTGTAGAAATTCTTGTGTTTTCAAGTAAGGGTCAAAAACGTATTCAACGTCTGTTGCAGCAAGAGAATTAACCCATTGTATCCATCTTGGATGTAAAGCTTTTGCATCTGAAAAGCTCGCTTTTGTCACTGCCTCTAAGGCAGGTACAGGCGTAATGACCATTATGCATTTTCCCTGTGCGAGGGCTCTCTCGTTTGCTACTGCAGTTTGAACTGCGGTCAGAATTTTTTCTGTTGAGGTGAATTTATAAGCTATTGGTACCTCTTTAACTTCATTAAAGGTCAGGTATGTGAATCTGCATCTCCCTGGGATGATTCGGATTACAAGGTTGCATATGTTTACACGTGTCTGTAAATGTGTTGTTGCTAACATGCCTGTTTGCACTGAACGCAAAATTTCGGGGTGTTTTTGAGTCCAACTAGTTGGTTTGAAATCAGGTTTGATTAATTCGTAGAGAGGTTTCACCCTTTCTGCGTAATTTGGAGTGTAAGGGGCATATTATCAAGGGTGACGATAGGGAATTATTGGCCGCTAAGCGGCAATAATTCTATCGCCCTATTACCAAGTTGTCGCTAACTGCTGTTAGCGACAGCTTATAGGCGATAGCGAGCGGTTTGGGGCCCGCTTTGCATGTCAGCGATATTTATCGCTAATGACATGCAAAGTGGGCATTCCCAACCTGTTAGCGACTGAAAGCAGTCACTAACCTCGCTATCGCCTATTACCAACACAGGCGTAGCTTTGGAAATATTTGCGCTAAGCAGTTCTTAGCCATCATATCCAATTGGAAGTGGATATAATGGCTAAGACCTGTTAGCGATATTGCGTGAATATCACGCTATTTTCAGCAATATTCACGGATTTTGCCGCTATCGCCTGGAATTTTATCGCTTTTGAGATAAACGTTGCTAATAGCACGTTATCTCAGCGATAAAATCCAGTGATGCGTGGCAATAAAAAAATTGCCGCTAAGCCTAGATAGCGATAAATATCGCTATTTGTTAATAATATGCCCCTTAGTTCTTCCGAAATTCAGGAAACTTAGAATTGACTGTAAGTTTTTCAGCGTTTTTGGAGGTTGGAGCAGCGCACACTTTTCTAAAAAGTTGGCTGCCGGGCTTTTGCCTTCACTTGAAAGTTCATATCCTAAGAATAGGACGTTGAGGTGGGCAATTCTTGATTTCTTAAAATTTAATTTTACCCTTCAGAGGCGAACCCAAGTATAATGGTGTTCACTCTGCTCAAGTGCCTGTCCAAGTCATCGTCTGTAAGATAGATGTCATCAACATAAGATAATGCCTCATCATCATACGTTTGTAGTAACTCTGTTACTCTGGCTGAAAATAACCCTGGACTATTTTTGAATCCCTGGGGGAGACTGCCAAATTGACGCTGTGTCCCCATTATTGAGAAAGCGGTCAAGTACCTGCTTTCTGGTGCAATGTTTTGACAGAAGAAACTGTTAGGAATATCTAATGAGGTTTTATATTTTTTACGCACAAGGTTATTCATCAGTGCTTCACTGTGTGCATTTTTTACTGAAAAAGTTTTGCAACAAGAGTTTAAGTGACTGTAGTCCAAAACTAGACGATATGTATTGTCTGGTTTGGAGACAGGAACAAAGGATTGTTCATGGACGAGGTGCATGTTTCAATCACCCCTTGGTATTCAAGTTGATTTAAGATCTCCCTGACCTGTTTTTAGCTTCCTGCTTAACAGGATATTGCCTTTGCATTGTTGGTTGAGTTTTTTATTGGATTTTATGGAGAGGAGAGTCCTCATCCCATCCCACATGATTTTTATATAATGCTGGAGCCTGGGCTACTGCCCATTTTCTGGCATATGTGTATTTTTCATGAATTAGAACATGATTTGAGAAGGCTGGCATAATGATCTCTTCGCCATGTGGGCACTCCCTGGCAAACTCTGGTGGCCAGTCTTCTTCAGCTAGAAGAATGTCATAACCCTTAGATAGCTTCTCCCAAAAGATTGTTTTTATTTTCCTAGTTATGTGCCCCTCCATCCGGAGTGTTATTTCATATAACTTATGAGGTACACTAACCCTGGTATCGGCAGTTTCAACTTGAATGCATTCATTCAAGTCCACTGTCTCCAGATGATCCTTAAGGATCTTGCGAGCTATGGTAACCTCTGCTGCGCTGTCCAGCATTGTCTGCCCACTCACCGTTCCTGAGTTGTGTCCTCAAGATCCTCGGCATGTCTGATTTTTACACTTGCTACCTTTTTCTTGGTGAATTGCTGTTTCTATTTTTTGGAACTTGTTGATCGTCTTTGGACTTCAAGCGCTCTTCCTTGTGTTCTGATCGTCATCTTCTTTCTGATTTATGTGAGGAACTCTGAAAGGTACGAGAGGAACATGTATCAGTATCTCAATATCTATCAGGTTTTCTCAAATTATCCCTATTCCTGAGGTTATACCTCTTTTCTGGGGGTTCCTGTTGAGGAGACCTTCCTCTGGACTGAGAACGTTTATCTTTAGGAAGTTTTTGTTTAGTGCTTTCCCTCTTCTTTTTAGGAGTAGTGAGATTATTTTTAATAAACAGCTTTTCAGGATTTTCTGTTAGTTGGAGTTTTACTGGTTTTCCACCAAAACTTTCTCTACCTAGTTCTTCATAGGATTTTTCAATGATTCTTGCAAGTTCATATGGTTGCTCAGTAGTATCTTTTAGTTTTTGGCGGATTGCCACGGATGCTGCTTCACCTTTAATGTTAGCTAATAATATAGAAGAGACCTGTTTGAAATCTTTTAGTAATTTCATAACAAGATTCAAGGGAGGTTCTGGTCGTATTCATTTTGAATCTGTTTCAGGACGTCTGGTATTATCGCCATAGATGGAACACCATGAGTTTTTGTGTAGATTGCAGCTAAGACAGTACCCCAAGTGTCACAGTCCTCCAGGTGTGGTGCGATCCCCATTGGTAAACAGATTGTTAGAATCTTGTGTTTCTCATGAGGTGTACTATTGGGAAATACTGCCTAAATTTGAGTAATGTTTTGAGTTAACCAGAACGGAATTTGTTCCCGAATGACTGATTGTATAGTCTGTGGTGTAATTTTGTTTGTGTTCCCCTGATGAGGGATGTGCTTTGGAATCCTTATAGCAGGTTGGACTGTTAGAGTCCGCATGAAATATTGAACCAATTGTGTATGGATTTTGATTAACTGTTTTAGCTGAACAAACTGTTCTGGACCTGTCATTCTTTCAATGTCAGGATGTGGTGTATAGCTGGATAGTACCGGCCATGTTGCTCCTGATCCACCTAGTGGACCGAGCCTGGTAATGTGATTTTGATGTTGTAGGGCGCCTTTAAACCAGAGATGATGCTCTTGGTAAGTTAGTGGAATTTCAATATCCTCGAAAGGAATGTATTCCACTGGAGGTTCCTCTACTTTATAGTAGTGGAACCCATGTGTTACTGGATTTGCTGTAGGAAACAGAATCCATGAATTGAATACCTCTGCCGATATTCATGTGCCTATATGACAAATATTACCTTACCACCTCTCGATGATACGCCATTTGTTATAAGCTTTATAGTGATTGTTTTCCTTACGTTTACCAGGATGATTATAGCATCCGGGTCCTCTTGTTGGAGACCTGTAACGTCTAAAAGTGGTTGGGCTGCTGCTGCAGCTCTATCCCTTTCGTCGTCACTCATTTGTTGACTGAAGGTTTGCAGAGCAAATTTCAAGGAACGTTGAACAAACCAAAAAACGAATATATAGGACTTTTTGTCCTACTCAGTTATGGCGGATATTTTATCCTTTCACCCACTCCAGACGTCTATTGGAGTATTTTACTTGAAAAAGGGGACTCTGTGAAAAGCACGACTGAGTTATTCTAGTATCTAGCATTAAATTAGTGCCTTACCAAAAGTTTGGCGTCATGTAGTGTAGTTCCTATATATTCCCAATAGGCTCTGTGCATTGGAATAATATATAAAATAGAATTGACGTTGGACTTAGGTCGACTGGGTCTCTATCGAATATATTAGACTTAATTGTGAGTGCCAGCTAGCTCAGAGGTCATTCGGCACTTGCTGCGGTGAGCTGTGTTGGGTAGATAGATATTCGAACTGCTCCAAACAACCTTGTGTTGGCTTAGGCAAGTGTGTGCATATTTATACCTTCAAGGTGCTGTGTTTGACGTAAGGTTGGACATAATAACGTCATCAAAGACTTGCAGTTCTTTGAAAACTCCATGAGTTCTTGGACAAATTAATATACAAGCAAGGGGGAAGTCCCTGACTGCTGAAGGCAAGTTTTCTAAGAAATCGTTGTGGATTTTCGGAACTAGTGGAAGTAGCCATGCCATATTTAGACTGCATGGGCTAAGTCTAAACATGGTTATGATTTCTATGCCTATATACGGACAAGGGGCCCGATTCACAGAATGAACTTAAGACTCAATCCTAAACGTACTACTATTTTGGTATTCACAGAATGCACTTACTGCTTTTGGCATTCACAGAATGAACTTACGACTTTTGTTATTCACTGAAGTTAGGATGTTGTCTTAAGTTTGTCTTAAGACAAACTTAAGACAAACTTTAGACAGACATAAGTTAGGATTTTGTCTTAAGTCTGTCTTAAGTCTGTCTTAAGTCCATCTTAAGTTTGTCTTAAGTTTGTCTTAAGTCTGTCTTAAGTCTGTCTTAAGTTTGTCTTAAGACAAACTTAGGACAAAATCCTAACTTCTGTGAATACCAAAAGTTGTAAGTTCATTCTGTGAATGCCAAAAGTAGTAAGTGCATTCTGTGAATACCAAAATATAAGTAAGTTTAGGATTGAGTCTTAAGTTCACTCTGTGAATCGGGCCCAAGGTGATTTATACCTATATATGGGCATGAATCGGGAAAATTACACTAGGGTCCTAAAATGCTATACAACTCCCACTCCACTTTATTATGTTTGACATTACTAAATTCTAAGCATTTAAAACATATCTAAAGCATGTGTTTACAATCCCACCCAAAAATACTTAAAATACATTTTAAATGGTTTGCACACGAAAAATGGGCATTTGAACTGAACGCATTTGAAAGCAATGATTTCATCTGAAACATATATTATGATATAGTAAATGCTAACTAAATGAATCATGAAAATTAAATTTATGAAATGGCTCTTAATTACAGAATAAAAGGTCGAGACCATCCCATAGCAGAATATATAAACTGTTTTGTTTTGAGGACAAGTTCAAATATTGTCTCTAGGAAGTATTCAAAGAATTCTTGTTCTCTAAGAATAATTCTACTTTAAGCAGATTACTTTGTGGCCCAAAAAAAATGCAATTTTGGGGAAAAGGGTATTTTGGTTGTGGGTGGTGATTTCAATTCTGTTGTCTGTGGTAGGGAGGACCGCAGCCCCCCCAGGGATCTTGCGAGATCGCAATCTTGGCTGGGTAACTTCCTGGAAACACTGGGTCTGGTGGACTGTTGGAGGCTGCTACACTCCGGTCAGGCACAATATACCTTTTATTCTATAGACTACTATTTTGCTGAAAATGTGGGGTCGGTGTCTTCCTCCATCTCACTATGGGAGGCTTTCAAGATGGTAATCCGTGGCCAAACCTTGTCATTGATTGCTAGTGCAAAGAAAAGTAGGAATGAGGAGGTGGTACGACTGGAGACCGACATTACTGACTTGGAGGAACAACTGCAATCTGGGGTTACACAGGAGAGGCTGCACGTTTTAGCCCTTAAACAGAACAAAATTATAGAGCTCTGGTGACTGATGCGGCCAAGGCAATGAGTCGTGAGCAACAGGGGCGTTTGTATGAAGTTGGAGATAAAGCGGGGAAATTGATTGCTTGGTTGGATAAAAGGGATAGACTGAATCGTGTTGTGCCTGTTGTTGAGAGAGAGGATGGAGTGCTGGTTGTGGATCCGGTTGAGATAGTGGAGGTCTTTGCACACCACTTTCAAAAGGTGTATGCGCCGGTTTCAGACAGACCAGAGGAGGACTTGCACTTGTTGCTTAGAGATATCGCATTGCCTAGCTTGTCTGATTCGGACAAAGAGCTTATGGAGGCGGAATTTTCTAATGATGAAATAGCGCTCACCATCCGCTCCATTCGCTCGGGGAAAGCAACGGGCCCGAATGGCACCCCCATCGAACTCTATAAGTTGTGTCCCGACAAAATGGCGCCACACCTTCGTCAGATGTTTCTCGAATCGCGAGATGTCGGATCCTTTCCCCGAGATCAGAGACTAGCGTCCATTGTTGTCATTCATAAAGAAGGGAAACCCCGAGACCTGTGCGCATTGTATAGACCGATATCGCTTTTGAACGCCGAACCCAAGATCTTGGCAAAACTTCTGGCAAACCGGCTGATAAAGGTGATTAGCAATCTGATACACCCAGATCAGTCCGGGTTTATTCCCCACCGCAACACCGCGCTCAACCTGCGCCGTCTTCATGGTGTCCTGGCAAGGCGGAGTTGTTGCGCTAGCCGGCCATCTTGGTCTCCTTGGATGCCTCGATGGCCTTCGACACTGTGAAATGGCCATATTTATGGACGGCCCTCGTGAAATTTGGTTTCGGCCCCGGGTTCATCGGTTGGGTTAAACTCCTGTATGAGGAACCGTTAGCCCAGGTGGTGGTCAACGGCAGGGTCTCGGAATCCTTTGTTCTTGGGAGGGGTACGCGACAGGGGTGCCCCCTATCTCCATTGCTCTTCGCACTTGCTTTAGAACCCCTCGCTGCGTGGCTGCGATGGGAACCGTCGGTTAAAGGCATTAGGTGGTCCCCTGATTTTGAGGACCGCATATCACTATACGCGGACGACATTCTGCTATATCTCACTTCCCCTCGGAAGTCACTGGGGGTACGGTTTGATGTACTGAGTTCGTTCGGGAAGAACTCTGGTCTGGTAATTAATTGGGCTAAGTCTTGTATTTACTCGCTCAATGAATAAGTACCCCCCTTGCCACCTGTCTGCCCGATACCGATCTCACACGTTGGTTTTAAATATTTGGGGATCTTTATATCTCTAGACCCCACAGCACGATATGAGCGGAATCTGCTTCCCCCGCTTCTTCGGTTTAAATCCGACGTGACGGCTTGGTGCGGCCTGCCGCTGTCCCCAGTGAGAAGGGCTGCTCTTTTCAAGATGATGTCCCTTCCCCGATTCCTGTATGCCGTCCAAAATACGCTTGATCTCGTACCCGCCAGTTACTTTTGCGAGATTTAGAGCCTAGAGAGGAAGCTGATATGGGGCGGGCGCCCTCGCATAGCCTTGGCGAAACTGACTTTGCCCTGGTATGATGGAGGCATCGCATTGCCTGACATTAAACGTTCCTATTGGGCATCCCAACTAAGTGCAATTAATCATGCAATGTACGGCCCCGTCCCAAATCCTGCAAGTGAATTGGATAAATGGCAGCTGCCGGGAGGTAACTATAATAGGGCTCTATACTCCAGATCGACGGGAACAAAATTGACTGGGCCCACCGGGGTCGCGGTACGGGTGTGGTATAGTGCAACCGCAGCCATAGGGTGGTCAAACAGATTGACTAGAGCGACCCCGCTCTACGCGGCGGAGAGATTGGGCAATCTTTGGGCTACGAAAGGCTTCGAGAAGTGGGATCTTATCGGCATTAGCAGGGTCGGGGATCTCTGGGTTAAGAACAGGGTCAAGACTTTTGACAAACTCAAATCAGAATACGCGCTAAGTGATAGGGAGCACGTTCGTTACATGCAGATCCGTCATGCGCTTGGGTCGGTTTTCCAGGTCGGGACCGTTATCCCGGAGTGTTCTCCTCTTGAGGATAGAGTGCTTGACGGACACGTCCCTGATAGCACTATTTCCCTAATATACAAAAAACGTATTAACGATCGATCGGATTTGCTTTCACAGCTTCGGGGTGCTTGGACTGGCGATGGACTGGAGTTGGACGATGAAGATTGGCAGGCTGCGATATCTTCTCCTAAAGAGGTCGCGATTCCGGCCCCTCTCCGGCTGGTGCAATTAAAAATCCTACACCGTATCTATATCACGGGTCCACGGCTACTGCGTATGGGTTATTCACTGGACGGGCTGTGCAAGCGCAGGTGTGGTATGATTGCTACCTTCCTTCATATCATATGGGAGTGTCCGGATGTTGTGGTGTTTTGGAATCGTGTGCATCCGGTTATGGAAGAGGTTACGGGTGCTTCGTGTTGCCGGAGGCCAGACGCTGTTTACTGAATGTATGGGAGCCAAACGACTATAATGTGGCGCAGATGCAATATGCTACCCTTGGTAATATGGTAGCTAAAAGTGACATAGCCCAACTATGGGGATCCCAAAGAGCACCTCTGGTTTCAGCCTGGAAAGAAAACATGGATTGGTGCATGTTCAGGGAAAAAACTGTATATATCGCTCGTGGTAGACCTAAGAAGTGGGGGAGAATATGGAACCAATGGAACTTATACCGTGGGGAGATTTGCACTCCTCCTCTTGTGGACGTCCCTGAAATACCTCTGTCCCCGTGACTGCACATTCCTCGTATGGTACATACTACTGCCTATGTTGTGTTCGCCCGCTCCCTGCCCCCCCTCTCCCTAGATTTTATCTCCTTGCATCGCATACATCCTTTCTGATGTGACCCCCCCCAGAGACAGACACTCACCGTATAGTTTTTATTGCCTCGCTAGTTTTTCTGTTTGTGTTTTTTGTTTATTTATATAAAATCTAAAATGTGAAACCTTTAATTTATCCTGCTTACCACCACAGGACTTCTCAGAATGATGTGCGTAATCGCTGCTGGGCCCTCGGGTTGTCGGCTGAAGAGCTGTGTAACGACGCAATTTTGGGGTTTTATTTCGTTTTAACAACAGCCGGCCCCTGTGGTTGTAGGTCTGCAACAGTATTGCTTTTATTGAAATAAAGGTTTTTAAAAAAAAAAAAAAATTGGGGAAAAAGTCAAATCAGATTTGTAGAAAAAATAGAGTTCCCAAGTTAGGAGTTTTGTTTTGAAAAACGAAGGTCGAATTCACAGTTGATGGAACGCTGTGTGCTAATTTCAAAAGTTATTCTCGCTGTTAGGAGAAAACATTAAATCTTCTAAGTTAGCAAAGAAATCGTCTACCACAGGAGGTGAAAGTTGGACTACTTCATTAAGTAGATCAATCGCACACGGATGAGAAGCATCGCCGTCAGCGTCATCTGCATTAGCAATGTTCACTGTAGATGGTACCTGTGTGCCTCTTGGTCCAGGTATCCCACCCTCAGCTGGAATAGCCGGTGAGACCTCAATGAATGCCGTCATCAGGATTGGTAGCCGTTGGGGACAACATGATGCATGAGCCGTTACAGAACCAAGCAAAGCGTCAACATCCGTTGGCAGAGCTGATGGAAGAGTCAGAAAAATGCCCAACACTCATTCTTCTCTGCAAAGGAGGCATCGTAGAACAGGTAAGATGCAATCTTGCCAGATTGGTCTGAACGAAAAGAACCAAGTGGTATTCAGATCTCTCAAACGAGCCTAGCCAAGAATCTGTGTAATTCAGTCACGATACTGCATGGCCAGAAGAGTGTTCTCCATGGTCTGGGAATTGCTGGTGACAGGTTTAAGATACGACCTAACATTTCTGCGAAATGTATAAGGCAATTTGTGGATAAAATGGCATGTATCTCCGAAGAAGACCTTGCAACTTGTAGTTCATACGTCTCTTTGGACGAGGTCAGTGGCACCGTTTTTTGTGAAAGAATGGCTTTCATTTTGCTTAAAGTATCAATTTGTATAGAAGAGATGTTCAGTGAAGGCCATAGCGGCGACTCCTGTCTGTCTTGCTTTTAGGAAACAATATTTGCATACAATAAGTGACTCTGGCTGACACACTAACAAGATAGGCATTCCTGGCATCATTCCACAACAGCTGAGATCATTTAACATTATGTAGCTACCATTGGATAGCTGCCTAAAAACTGGATCTACCACTGCTACCGGGGAACCCTGCAGTTGGCAAGAAAGGTTGGTAGAAAAAGCATTGCAGGTTCCATGTAAATTAATACCCTGACACAAAAGTGTACCACTTAGTGCATTTTTGCAATTTTTACAACTAAGAAATTCCTCCTGTCCCCCACTCCAACATTTGTGTGTGTATGGTAAATCCCAGGTCGACTTTATGTACTCTTTACCCAACCTTTCATCCAGGTCTGCTGGTATATATGTTTCAAGCAATACTGAAACTGGAAAATCGTCACTGATATCGTGATTGTGCCATGTATTATCCATTCCACGACTGGTTTCTCAGAAACAGTTAATGGTAATCTTTTAAGTTTTTCTATGCTCAGCACCGTATAGTCTGCTCCCCTCTGTGCCAAAGAGATGTGTTTATCTGTAAGGTTTGTGGTAAATATTTGATTTACCGTCCTAATTTCTATGCAGGTTAGTACTTAATCAATAATAACTCAATCGGAAAGAAAGACGCAGAGTCCGTGGTGTTAGAGTTCTTAGGGGTTTTATTCCTTAAAAAGGAATGGTCATGACCGGATATCTTGTTCCTGCCACCACTGGGGTGCAGGAAGGGATAGAGCAATATTTTATTGACAATACATAGCTTATATACTTAAGTTACATTATAGAAACCAATACAGTAGGCGTAACAGCTGAGAGAAACAAGATAAAACACACACGTGGTAATGATACGTAATTAGAAGGCGTGAACTAGGCGTGAACATAGAGGTGTGTGCTAGAAACGTCACATGTAAGTGTCATAAAGGGGTGATAACAAAAAGCAGAATCTTGCAATGTCAGCAGAAATCTGAGGCCTGGATGCGCGCGCAGCTGCATGACGTGTGATTGACGTGAATACTGGAGGGTGCAGGGGACTTGACTTTTACAATGGCGGAAAGAGACAGAAGTCTGGCATGTCAGATCAACTCGTACCTCTATCATATCTGATATCTGATGTTTGGGAACCATATTATCTGGGCGGAAAGGTCTCTGGGGCAGAAGCTATTCTATACTGACTGTGAGTGCGTGTATAAGCGCCTAAGTGTCTGCATGAGATATGAGGGGCATGGGCCTGCCATGGTAACAGAGGCTATGAATTACTTGCACGGAGACAGTAGCCCTTTGCTCTGCAGCTGGGGGGATGTTTACTTAAACTAGTAGGCAGGAATGCATTTTCGGAGAGCGGAACAGATAACTCGAAGGTTGAATTCAGTCTTGGCAGGCAGCAGGCTGAGCTAAACGCGGTGAACCGCGCACGGAGTAAGGCAGAGGTCATGGGTACAGAGACAGCCTGGGCTGAGGCTTTCAGTGTCAGAAAGCGGAAAAAGGCTCAATGGCAGAATTCAGGGCCTGCTTCGCCAGAGCTGAAAAACGTGTAAAGTACACCACAAAAAGACGTTGGCATGGCATACTTAGGAACGGACTATTCAACCCATTCTGGGTGAGTCTGAAAGAGGACATGTTAATGTTGGACGCAAATGTATTTGCGTCTTCATAGCTGGCACAGGAGGGAAGTTACATGCACTTTAAGCTCGTACATGGAGACGGTGGGGTACACGATAGGGAACATAACTTGACCAAAAATTTATATTTCCTCATTCCCTCCTTGTTCCCTACGGACCCTTCATGATATATCGATCCTCATGAATCGATCAGTCTGTTCTTGTAACATCATTTGCTCGTCTTTCTTCCTTTGTCGGTTTGAGAGAAAACTGGAATGTTCAATGCACGATGTGGCGCACAGTCCACAAATCGCTGGCCCACACTGTAGGCACAGGCAGCAACTGAATACTATAGCAAGGGCAATGCCTAGGAAGGATAGGATCTTCCATCCCCAAGCGGTTAACGTTGTCCAGAACCAACCGGACCAAGTCCAGGTGCCTGGATTCTGATGTATCGAACTTGCAATCTTATGAAGACGTGTAATAGATTTGTAGACAGTTGGCGCGTTTTCTGGAATGAAAACACAGCAACTTGACCCGATGACCTTACAGGCTCCACCTCTATCTGCCAAGATGACGTCAATAACAAGACGATTCTGAAGGACAACAATCCGCATAGCAGACTGTTCCTCTGTTAAGTTACCTAGAGCGGAGGCAGTCTCATTTACTACTGCTTCGAGTGTTCTGGTTAATCTACGTATTAATTTACTGTTTTGGACGGGGCCTGTGAAGAAAAAGAATCCCTTATTGAAATCTGTGTATTGCTCCCATGCCGTTTCAGTATAGTCGACAATCGGGAGATCTCTTCTGAGTCTACTCTTTACTAGATTTGTATTTCTGTGATAATCAGGAGGGGCTAGGAAAACAGGGAGCAGAAGGAAGGCAATGTAACAGGTACCATCCCAATCTGGAGGTAAGCGTATGTATGCGATAAGGCCACAAACAAAATAGGAATGACGAGTAGCTTTAAAGGAGGACTTGCCATGATCACTGCATTCGACTACGGTAGTACATTTACTATGACCTAAGTGTACTGAACCCTTCTTTCTGACATATAAGTCACCTGTGACTGGTAGTACTGACATAGCAGGGAGAGCTGGTGCGGCTTCGGATTCAACAGTGAGAATCATAAGGTTAATTGTATAATTACCTAATCCATATACTTCATTTTCTAGATCAGTTCCTGTTCTAGTGGGGAGTCCCTTCTTGTCAGGGTGGCAGACGTTGAGCAGAACTAGGTTCAGGTTTCCCCAAATCCAATTCCCCTCGAAAACAGCAATATCAGAATCTAAGGAATTTAATAATCTAAACCATGCACCACAGGAGCCATTGTGAGTGAACGGGTACGGGAAGAGAGGCAGAACTCCCTTGTATTTCTGATAGGGAGGGAGTCGGCCACATATCCAGCAATTTGTAGCATTGTTAGTCTGATGGGAATGGTGTAACATACTAATGAATGTGTTGTTGCGCAGCGCGAGTCTGTAAGAAAGCTCGTGGGGCGGTAATTCACTAAAAGAATGTTCAGCAGAAACATTGTAAGCAGATTGTTCACGCTTGAAGATAGGGTAGTATATGGGAAGCAATATACTCGTAACAATAATCAGAAGACTTAAAAAGAACATAATCAATAAAGTCACTATACAGTGAGTACGGAGTGATTTGCAATATGTACGTTTCTTGAGTTGTCTCTCTCTCTCTCTATCTCGATCTAGGGGATACATGTCAGTAACTATTTAACCGATTCACCTAGGGGAGGACTTAAACAATTAAACTGTCTGACTTGCTAGATCGAAGTTTCAGTCTGTACTCCTCTTGGGGAGTTTTCTCTCGTTCGGGAATCTTAAAGTCACTAGGTTTGATACAGTCTTTGGAGGGGGTGGACGAGTCTGGGTCTGGTTTCAGTTCGTTGCACTTTTTAATATGACTCGTATGGATCCACCCCTTTCTGCCTTCCACCTTGATCGCGGTCTTCGTAGTAAGAAGGACGGTCTTCGGCTCTTTCCAGCGGGGCTCCAGCGGACTTTTCCTGTCGAAGTTCCTAATCAGGACAACGTCCCCTGGTCGGACATCGTGTGGTTTTACATCAGTGTTGTCAGGGAAGGCTGCAGCAACCTGTGAACGACATGATTGGAGTGCAGACATCAAGGAGGCAAGGTAATCTGTCAGCATATTACAATCGACATCAGTAATTTTCTTAGGCATGGGCGTTCCCCACATATTCGGTGGTCTACCAAAGACCACTTCGTACGGGGATAGTCCTGATCTCGAATGGGCAACCATTCTCATGTAGAATAATGCAACTGGCAGGGCGACTATCCAGTCGACCCCTTTCTCTTTACAAACTTTGGCAAGGCGGGTCTTTAGTGTCTGGTTATGCCTTTCTACAAGGCCTGCGGCTTCGGGATGTCGGACACAATGGAATCTCCACTGATATCTTAGCAGAAGGGAAACATGCCTCATAAGCTCGGATGAGAACGGCTGTCCGTTATCTGAGTACACGACACGAGGCAAGCTGTACCGTGGGAAGAATTCTCGAACCAGCTGCCTGGCAGTGGTCGGGGCAGTGTAATCTGAGACTGGATATGCTTCGGTCCAACGGGAAAGTGCACAAACAACTACGAGGACATATTTGAATCCTCGACAACGGTCCATCTGGATATAATCCATCTGGAGGACTTCAAAAGGGTGATCGGGAGGGTGGAATCCACCTTGCTCTACAGGGATGCTTTTTCCTGGATTGAACTGACAACAGATCATGCAAGTACGCACTTTCTGTTTTGCTGCTGCTCGTAAGTGTTTGTTGTACCAGAGATTCTGTAAACTGTCTAACATAGCTTTCTCTCCTAGATGTGCCGGACTATGTGCTGTATTTATCATGATTTGAACCATTGAGTCGGGGAGAAACCATGTAGATTTTCCCTTCGTGACCCATCCTTGATCTGTCTGGATCCCTCCTAGTTCAGTCCATTTCTTTATTCCATCTGAAGTAGCATGTGTCTGTATATCGATTACGTCTCGGGTGGGATCCCTGACTGACATACACTGTGTTGGTACTATTGTCTTTGTCACATCGGTAGTCTGGGTGTGAGTCAATGCTGTATGTTTTGCTGTCTGGTCTGCCAGGTCATTACCCTGGGAAACAGAGTCTGTAACTTTTGTATGTGCCTTACACTTCATGACTGATATGCCCGAGGGCAGATGTATTGCTTCTAACAGTGCTTGAATGAGGGGACCGTATTGTATCTTGGCACCATGAGAGGTCAAGAAACCTCGTTCTTGCCATAACATTCCGAAGTCGTGTACAACTCCGAACGCATAACGGGAATCAGTGTATATGTTAACATTTCTGTTCTTGGCTAGTATACAAGCTCGGGTCAGAGCGATGAGCTCCGCCGCTTGAGCAGACAGTGTGTCAATACGATGTGTTTCTTTAACTTCAGTTTCAGTGGTCACTGCATACGCGGCCACTAATTCTCCTGTACTTGTTCTCATGCATGAACCATCCACGTAAAGTGTCAGGTCTGGATTTGTCAGTGGGACATCAGTTAAGTCTCGTCTAGGCTTTGTTACTGCATTAATGATCTCTATACAATCATGCGGGGCTGGATCTGTCATAATTGTAGGTAACAATGTTGCGGGATTCAGAATGCTGCAGCGTCTGATTTCTATGTGTGGCTGGAATAGTGTCAATTCATAACCTGTCAGTCGTGCTATAGTCAAGTGCTGAGTCTGGGTTCTGTTTAAAAGAACCTCTACAGAGTGTGGAACTTGTACTGTTAATGGATGTCCTAGAACAATTGAGTCGCTCTGTCTGATTGCTAGCGCTGTTGCTGCTACTGACTTCAAGCACGCAGGGAGTGCCTGGGCTACTGAATCCAATGTACTTGAAAAATAAGCGCAAGGCTTATGTGAACCTGCTTGGTCTTGAGTGAGGACAGACAATGCTGTACCATCACGTTCTGTAACAAAAAGTGTGAACGGTTTGCTGTAACATGGTGTCGCTAGAACTGGTGCTTGACATAAAGCTTTCTTTAATTCCTCAAAAGCCTGTGTATGTTCCTGAGTCCAAGGGAGGGCAGTCGATGTCGCTGCCTCCTGTGTTGTTAACTGAATGAGTGGTTTAGCTAGAAATGCATACTGGGGGATCCATTGTCTGCAGTACGATGTGAGGCCTATAAAGGCCCGCACTTCCTTTTGCGTCTGGGGTTGTGGCATATTTATAATTAACTGAATGCGATCGGGAGTGAGCTGTCTCCCCACTTTGGACAGCAAGTGACCCAAGTACACAACTTGCTGAACACAGAATTGTAGCTTCGAAGGAGACACCTTGTGTCCCTTGTCGGCCAGAAAATGTAAAACTGTCAGTGATGCTTGTTCACATTCGGGCTCACTTCGTGCGGTGATCAGCAGATCATCAACGTATTGCAGTAAGGCAGTGTTAACTGGCATTATGATACAATCAAGTTGTCTTTTCAGTGCTTGGCTATAGATGCTGGGGCTTTCTGTGAATCCTTGAGGTGCGCGTGAAAATTTGAAACTTCGTCCATTTAAACTGAATCCGAAGAGATATTGGCTCTCTGGATCAATGGGTACACTGAAGAAGGCGTTCTTGAGGTCAATTACAGTAAAGAACGTCGCTTCTGAATCAATAGCAGTCAATAGGGAAGAGATGTCGGGAACCACAGGGTACTGTGGAACAATACATTTATTCAGTTCTCTTAAATCAATCACCAGCCGATATACTGGCGGTGCATTGGGATCAGTACGTTTAAGAATCGGAATGATAGGGGAATTACAGATATTGGAGTCGGTCTCTACGACCACTCCTTGGGCAATGAGCTCTTCAATGATTTCCAGTAAAGCCACTACAGCATCTGGTGGTAACTTGTATTGTCTGATTCTGGGTAGAACAACACCTGGTTTGAGTGTAACACGGTATGGTGTAATGTGCACACAACCTACGTCAGTTGGGCCTTTTGCCCATAAGTGATCCGGTACATTTTTCAATCTGACATCAAAGTCTCGTAATACATAATGACCCTTAAAGTCTCTCAAGAAAAGCCTAACTCCTTCCGGAGAACAACAGATCACAGCTCCTAGAGCCTTCAATGTTTTTATTCCTAACAGGTTTTCTGGACAAGATTTCGTAAGTAACAAGTCTGTAACACGTGATAATGGACCCACAGCCAGGGGGACGGGTTTCGATACCTCATTTACAATAGGCTGTCCTGAAAAACCAAGGGAAACATTCTGTGAGCCTGAGAGGGGTGCCCCTGGGACTTCATCATGGCTGATTGTGGTGCGACTTGCCCCTGTGTCAATTAAAAACTTTCTGTCTTTTCCCAATACTTGACTGTGTACATAAGGACCCTCTTGATCTACAGGAATTTCAATAAGAGGCAAGCCACCCTCCCTCTCTAGGCTGTTTCATGTGTATCGTGGATAATCGGGGTAATCAGATTGGGCATACTGGTACATCTGCTGCGAGACTTGTTGAGTTGCGGCAATGGGCTGTGGCTGCGACTGTGACTGTCTCTGTGGTACCGCTACTGTCTGTGCTGCATGTGGTGAAACATGCATAGGCTGTGTAGTCTGCATGGGCTGTATATTCTGTGAAGTCTGTTGCTGACCCTGATTTTGTCTAGGTGGATGCGGTCTTTCTTTAGTTTTACCTGTTGATATGTTATGTTTCAGGACTGGGCATTCATGTACGTAGTGACCTGGCTGCTTGCAATAGTTGCATGTCCCTTTAACGGGAGCTGCGGAGTGACCTGTCTGGGTCGTACCCTTTCTCTGGCCGTCGGCTGGAACCGACTGGGCCACTAACATTTTCATTTTCGTGTCTTTCATGCGTTTCTGTTCCTGATCCTGTTCTTCTCTGATTCTGTTCTGATGGTATTGTAACATTTGTAACATTTGAGATGGCGTATTTGCTTGCCAAGTACTTTCAACTTTGTACACACGGTTCTTAACTAATGGCAGGGAATTCTCGACTAATTTTGATACAAAAAGGTGCGGGTACGACTCGCTGCTTGGTTTAAGGCCACTGTTAATAATGAAACATTTCTCGAATCTTGAATAGAAGTCACTAGTATCTTCATCGTGTTTCTGTTTACAGGCCGAAATTGCGTCCCAGTCTTCCTTTCTAGTTGTCAGTAATCTTGGCAGAACCTGTACTATTAAACCTGGTAATGCTTTAGTTTTCTCCCCAAGGCCTAGCCCAGGGGTACGAAGTTTCTCCTCGTCCTCTATTTCTGTCCACACAATCTTTTTATCTCCCACCTCCCATTCCCTTTCCTTCAACTTCTCGTAGATGCCCGTGGGCAGCAGTACCGTTAACATTTTCATAATATCTTCATATGTGTAATCTCCCATCAGTAACATGTCTTTAAGTTCTCTGTGAAAACCTGCAGGGTCTTTATCGTGACACGGTACTAGTTTCTTCATTTCCAATAGTTCTAACTTGGTCAGAGGTGTGTGTACATACACACGTTTCAGGGCGTTATCAGTACCCATGACTGGGTGCACTTCTCGTAAGGGGTTCTGACTTTCAATGCCATGCAGACGCTCCATATGATACATTTTCCTTTCTGGGGGCGGAGCGGGGACGTATTCGGAGCTTAAAAAGGTGTTATATCTATGCCGTTGTTCTAGAATTATTTGAATTAACTTGGTACTTAGGCCTCTCCATCTATCCATGAGTAGTGCTTCTAATGTATCGTGTAAGGGACCTGGGTCAGAATGTTGATGTCTGAATAACGTGAGGAGGTGCTGAATCATGTATACACCTGCTAATTTCTGCTCGTCTGGGGAAAGGTTCAGGAATGTCTGCGCTACTGTGTCATCGTTGTATATGTTCGGATTGTCAGCCCACAGTACTGCTGACCGGGCTAGCTCTTGTGAATCCATAGAATTGAGTACATGGTACCCCATTCGTTCTCGAAGCATTTTATCAGTCTCTTGAAACTGATATTCAGGAGAATTCGGTTTTGTTATGCCAGAGAGGAAGACTCTCTTGCTTTCTGGACGAATGCCTTTCCTAAGATAAGTTCCTTTACCTACATACGCTATCATGTCTGTAGTCTTTTCTGCTGGTTCTCCAGATCCTTCCTCCTCCTCAGAGGAAGCTCCTTCTTTCTCATTTTCGTGTACTTCTATTACTGCTCCTCTTATTTTCCTGTACATACTGGCTATGCAATTCTGTTTATCATGCTTTCCTTCGGCTATGTTTTGACCCCACTTTGTTAGGGCATCCATTTCATCCTGTTCTGTCTCAGGCCTGTCTCGTTCTCTTATTAAGCAATTTATGAAAAAACGTAGTATATATGCTTGAGTGTCGACTTTCTGATGTGCCATAGCCTCCTTAATACTTTCAGGGTTTTCCCCAGTCCGGACAAAATGATATATCCTATCTAGGTGCTCTTTCATTCCTGCGAATAACACTAGGTAATCTGTAGCTTGTCGTAAACGTAGCGATGCCATCAACATCCTATCGTCTTTACCGGGTACTGGATCGTATCTGCAAACTTGAAGCGGTTCCTTGAGTATGTCGAGACGGGGTGATTGAAATGTAAAGGGCTTCTGCATGTCCCTAAGGTTTAATCTGTGTGTTGCTGGCGGGGTCTGGTAACCCCCGGTCGCACCTCCTGAGGCGGAGGCTTGAGCATTATCTCTCTGTGGAGTCTGTATCTGTACTTGAACTTGTCTTTTAGTAGGATCAGGCGCAAACGGATTCGGTATCTTAACCTTAGGTGAGGGAAGTGGTGGAGGTGGAGGAACAGTCGGTCGGACGGGGGAACCTTGTTGCGGTAGTGGCGGAATACGATCTTGGGGCGGGTTGCCACCTCCGTCACCGTCAGTAGGCGGGACGCGGGCAGGTGGATTGGTGTAAGCGGGTGCTACATCATTCAGATAGGAATTCAGAAATATGTCTTTAGTAGTCCTGTGGCTTACTTTTGTTGGAACCAATGGTGGTGGATTTTTCGGCATTTCTGAAGTGGCCTCAGGCGTACCTTCGGCTACTAAGTACATACCATTCACAAGATTGTTTCGTGCGCGGTCTACTTGTTCTGATTTTACCCGAATCCCTTCAGTAACTAATTCGTTTTCTCGGGCTTTATCTGACCCTTCTCTATGTCTGTCTTCTCTACGGAGTGCTTTTTCAGCACGTTTATGTGATTCTTTACGCCAAAATTCTATGGCGTCTTTCTGAGATTGTCTGGCTTTCTTTTTCCACAATGCTTCTTCTACCTTCATGATGCACTCGGCATCCCATGTTCCGGTAACAGGCCATCTGTGTCTTTCGTCTAGATGCTTAGTATAATCGGCCCATAAATCTAGATACAATATGGCGTCTATGCCATGTTTCTGATACATGAAATTTCCAGGAGTGTCCCTAGGGGGGATAGGAATTTCTTCCTCTAGTATCCCTTTCCTAGTTCCTATCTGTTTTAGCTTATTGAAAAACGGCATCTTGTTTACTTAGTACTGAATGCTCAATCCTTGCTACTTAATTCTAGACACAACTAGTTACACAAGAACACAATAATGCACATTAGAAACAGTCACTCATACCACGACATTAATCACATGAAAGATATTTGAAACATATATGACTACCCCCTATACTGGATGTACTGTTAAACAGCACAGATACACTGCTGAGAACAGTGCAAGAATTTGAACATCAGATATACTGCTAAACAGTACAGATACACTGTCTAAAACAGTGCAGACCAAATTTGTGTACCCAAACCTGTCTGGATACGTCCCAGCAATGGTACTCACCGGGAAGCACAGAAAACAGAAGGCCTCGGAAAACTCGACTGGACTGGACCGGACTCGACTCGACACGTGGATACTTCGGAAAACTGGTTGGCCTCTTGACACCTCGGACCTTGCTTCTTTCGGCTAGGCTCTGGTCGGGATCCTCCGCGCTCCTCACCGCCTCGTCTGGGTGCTGATTGCAGTCTTCGTCACCTCCGTGGGCCAGAGGGAGATACAGGAAATCCTGCCAGTACGCGTAGTTTCCGTCTAACTGATGGCAGGGGACAGAGCTTGCAACGCACCAACCGGCGCGTGAGGTGGGCGAGGGGTCCCTATTCGGGCGCCAAAATAATGTGGTAAATATTTGATTTACCATCCTAATTTCTATGCAGGTAAGTACTTAATCAATAATAACTCAATCGGAAAGAAAGACGCAGAGTCCGTGGTGTTAGAGTTCTTAGGGGTTTTATTCCTTAAAAAGGAATGGTCATGACCGGATATCTTGTTCCTGCCACCACTGGGGTGCAGGAAGGGATAGAGCAATATTTTATTGACAATACATAGCTTATATACTTAAGTTACATTATAGAAACCAATACAGTAGGCGTAACAGCTGAGAGAAACAAGATAAAACACACACGTGGTAATGATACGTAATTAGAAGGCGTGAACTAGGCGTGAACATAGAGGTGTGTGCTAGAAACGTCACATGTAAGTGTCATAAAGGGGTGATAACAAAAAGCAGAATCTTGCAATGTCAGCAGAAATCTGAGGCCTGGATGCGCGCGCAGCTGCATGACGTGTGATTGACGTGAATACTGGAGGGTGCAGGGGACTTGACTTTTACAATGGCGGAAAGAGACAGAAGTCTGGCATGTCAGATCAACTCGTACCTCTATCATATCTGATATCTGATGTTTGGGAACCATATTATCTGGGCGGAAAGGTCTCTGGGGCAGAAGCTATTCTATACTGACTGTGAGTGCGTGTATAAGCGCTTAAGTGTCTGCATGAGATGCGAGGGGCATGGGCCTGCCATGGTAACAGAGGCTATGAATTACTTGCACGGAGACAGTAGCCCTTTGCTCTGCAGCTGGGGGGATGTTTACTTAAACTAGTAGGCAGGAATGCATTTTCGGAGAGCGGAACAGATAACTCGAAGGTTGAATTCAGTCTTGGCAGGCAGCAGGCTGAGCTAAACGCGGTGAGCCGCGCACGGAGTAAGGCAGAGGTCATGGGTACAGAGACAGCCTGGGCTGAGGCTTTCAGAGTCAGAAAGCGGAAAAAGGCTCGATGGCAGAATTCAGGGCCTGCTTCTCCAGAGCTGAAAAACGTGTAAAGTACACCACAAAAAGACGTTGGCATGGCATACTTAGGAACGGACTATTCAACCCATTCTGGGTGAGTCTGAAAGAGGACATGTTAACGTTGGATGCAAATGTATTTGCGTCTTCATAGCTGGCACAGGAGGGAAGTTACATGCACTTTAAGCTCGTACATGGAGACGGTGGGGTACACGATAGGGAACATAACTTGACCAAAAATTTATATTTCCTCAGGTTAAACCCAGTAAACAATGACGTGGTGTTGATTAGACACAATGGCATGTAGCCTCAACTGAGATTTTGTAACGTCCAGCCTAACAGCATTATAGAACGCAATTGAGACTGTCCATGTTGTAACATGAGCAAGTCCAGTTCTATTATATATATGGCAGACAATACAATGCTGTCCAAAGAATAAATTCTGGAGGACAGAGTCGTTAACCCATTGTCCACTACAGAGACAACTTTCTCTAAATTAATACAATCAATTTCACGTATTCTTTCTGCAGTTTCCATTTGCGTGACTTTTCATGCTTCATTATAAGCAGCGTATATACCTGCGTATATGAAACGTTTATGACGTGGCTTACGAGGTCCTAGTAAGAAGTCTCTCAAATCATCGCCATCTTTAAGTAAAGTTAAGTGTTGTTTTATTTCTGGAAGTGTGGATCTCTGTAGCCACTCAAGGCATAGTTTTCCTACACTGTAAGTTGTTGTTATCGCTGGATGTTGTCTATGGCCATATCTTGGATCTGGCCTATTCACTGTGAACCCTTTTGTTTTCTTCAGGAATCTATCTTGACAGTTATTCGTGTCTGTGGGCCAGATTAATCATTTTTTCGAATCAGGATTAGTTCTGTTGTAAAATATGTTTTACGTTTACCTCCTCATCTGTAGTGCCATTACTATCAGGTGTGGGTTTAAGTATGGACAGTTTGTTTAAATCTTTTATCTTAGCTATGCCAAGACAAGAAGTTTGTTGAACAGTGTTATTTAAAAACATTATTTGTTCTGGGATGATGCAGCCTCTAAATAAGGGTTCACGGCCCAGATGTAGGTAAAATAGATTTACCGATTTTTAATTACCGAATTCTACCGATTCGGTAATTAAAAATCGGTAAATCTAAGGGGTGGATATGTAGGAACATCCAGATGTTCCTTTTACCGAATCGGTAAATATCTGTATTTACCGATTCGGTAAATACCGACCGGTAATGCCCCCTTTATTCCTATGGGCTTTGAAGCCCATACGAATTAATGGGGCATTACCGGTCGGTATTTACCGAATCGGTAAATACCGATTTTGACAAGGGTGCAGGGGGTGTCACTTTGACACCCTCTAGCACCCCCAAAAAAGATTCGGGGGCCATGTGGCAGGCATACCTGCCCTAAGGGCAGGTCTGCCTGTCATATGGCACAGTGTGCATGCACACATTTGCATGCACACCGGAATCGGTATTTTACCATGAAGTTGGATTTCATGGTAAAATACCGATTCTGTAAGGCTTGTGGGACTCAGAAGAGTCCCACCTACATCTCATTGTTACCGAATCGGTAAAAACACCGATTCAGTATTTTACAGATTCGGTAAATTTACCGATCGGTAAATTTACTGAATCTGTAAAATATGTGGCCCTACATACCATTTTGTGAATCTCGGTCGGTAACGGCCGAAAATACCGACCGAGCTACATCCGGCCCCACATCCCTGCACCTGCCAGTCTTTTGTGCCCCAGACAGTTTTTGTCTCAATCTTGTCTCTCCAAAACTCAAAACCTAATGTGGACAGCTGAGCATAAAAGGCCGCAGAATAAATTTGCTTGGTATTAGTCAAAATACTTTTCATTCCTGTCTTATTCACATTTTTAAAGTAAAAAGTTTCTGTATTTGTGACATTAAAACCTGAGAAGGATCGAAACTATCCACAGAATATTTTTGAGCTACCCTTCGGTGGCGTTGGACAATGTTCCCCTGGATTATAGGAAAAAACTTTTCTAGGGTTTGCAGATATGTGCAAATAATGATTACCATAAGGATTAAAACAATACATTTGTTCATAATCTGATGAACCTTCTAAGTATTCATGTTTTGTGAATTTTGCAGACATTTCTAAGTCTGACATCATATTATTGACAGTCTCAAAGTCCCAAACATCAGAAAATGTGCTGGGTAAAATGAAGTCACTCAAGGAAACCTTGAATTGGTGTGAAATCTTCAACAGCTGAACCGGACCATAGATGTCATAATCAGTTCTGTCCCATGCTATGCCACCTGGTATAGGAACGGCTGTGATGTTTATTGATGACAGGTCGCTTTGTTCACGATGAGAGGATTTGTGTGGCTTCAGGAGCATGTTGATGTTCTTACTTGCTGTGTCCTTTTTACTATATTTTCCATCTATCAGTTTTCCCACACTTAAAACAAGAATGAGCCAAAGTAGGAGAAAAAGTACACCAAACACAATCCAAAATTCAACCCATGGTGAAACCAGGTATGTTTTTTCAAGTTGATGAAAGAGTTTTGTTATTTTTTCTTTGAAAGTTTTATTTGCAGGCTTAGTTTCAGGCTCACTGGGATCCTCAGAAAACGTATCAAAGTTGATGAAATAGCCGGAGGCAGTTCTGTCAATTGTTGCAATTGCATCCGGATTTTTTGAAATCGCTGGAGCTGCTTCATCCTTTGTCATATTAGTATAGTCAGTTGCTATCTCATTGTAGACAGGTGATTCTTGACAAACTGTTACTTGGGTCTCAAGAGGCATAAGTTCCATGGCATTATTGCATAGTCCTTCTTTTCTTACTGCAAGTTTATCAAAGGTGATGAGTCTCTCAGTTTGAACCTCTTGGATTGTAGTAAGATTTGGTCTTCTGCTACATCTTTGGAGCCCACTGGGCCTACTACTTATTATCGGCCACAAGATGTGGTTTTACCAGGTCGATGGATACGGACCGGTTCTCCTTTCTTCCAGCAATGGGCGGCAATAACACTGTTTTGATCCGTGGATTTCTAGTACTGGTACTGGTTTTCTGTAAGAAAGCCCAAATTCCTTCTTGTCCATGATCTTTTCTCTGACTAAATCCCCAACCTTTGGAATCCAGACAGGCCTTGCTGTGACAGGTGGTTGTTCTTCAGTGGTCGTTAGCTTCTGTAGTGTGTTGCTCAGACTTTTTCTTTATTTCATTTAAGTCCTGCAAAACAGCCAAACGGTCTTTGATATCAAAAGGTTTTTGTTCCACCACTGAAGTGTGACGATCAAGATCCTGGACAAGCATTCTAGTACCAAAAAGGATTTCACATGGAGTGATTCCACCGAGGGAATTTATTGGCAGATTGTTAAGACTACGTTGAACACTTATTATATGTTTGACCCACCCGTCACGCTAGCCTAACACCCTAGCTGTTATAGATTGCTTTATGTCCCGTTTTTTTCGTTCTACTACCGCATTTCCCTCAGGATGGAATGGACTTGTGATCCGCAATGCAATGCTCAAGCTGGCCATGGCATCTTTGTAAGCTCAAGAGATAAACTCAGGACCCTGGTCAGAATGTAGCATGCCGATTTGCGTATGTGCCGATAAAGACTTGCAAATCTTTTATAACAGTTCGGGCATTAGCCGAGCACTGGGGCCACATCCAAATGAATCTTGAGCAGGAATCCACTGCGACCATGATGTATTTATAGTTGCCATCCCTTTTTAGGGGACCACAGTGGTCCAGGTAAACAAACGCTAATGGTTCATCTGAAATTAGAAGGGGAGTCTGCGCCGGACGTTTCGCTGTGGAAACCTTCATTTTTTGGCAGATTTTACATTCTAGTACATAGTTTCTAGTTTGTTTCCTCATGCGTGGCCACCAGTATCTCTGTTTTAATCACGATACTGTGGCGGAAACATCTGCGTGTGCAGAGGCAAGCCCTTCATGTGCTGCTAAAATTAGTCATAATCTATGTTCCATTTTTGAAAATTACTCTATCCCCCACTCCAGGGATTCGAGCAAAAGGAACATTATTTGCATCAGTTATATATGAGTACTTGAGTGGAAAGCCTTTTGGGAGTGTTTTACCACTGTCTTTTACTGAAGCAGTGACAGCTTGAATTATTTTGCGATCTATTTTTATTTTTCAATGAGTGAAAGCACAGCTGCCTTCGCGGCTTCATCAGCCAATGAATTCCCTGCAATGTGAACGCCATCACGTTGATGACTCAGTGTATGAATCATGTGAGTCTTTTGTTGTTCTTTCTGTAATACAACTACTTGTTCCCAAAGCAACTTATGCTTGATTGTGCCACCTTTTGCGTCTTTGAAACTGTTTTGAACCCAGTTCTGCAAATATTCATTGTAAGATTAAATGCAGTAATACGAATCGCACACTATGAGTGTGAAAAATCTTGAAAGCCTGTAGTTCGCTGAGCTGTACAGTCTCTGAGAGATTGAGTTTTTGTGACCATGGGTCGAAATTTTCCATCGCCAGCGACCTTTAACAACCGCTGTTAGATTTGGGGGTTTCTGGTTGGCACAGGTAAGAACTTGTGACAAGTAGGGACCCTCTCCACTAGTCAGGGCAAGGGACTTACTCAATAAAATAACCCCTGCTCACCCTCTAGGTTGCGTGGCGTGAGCAGACAAGGCTAATCTCAGAGTGTTATTGGTTAAGCATTTGTAATCACACACAGTAACTCAGTGACAACACCACACCAGGGTTTGTGTCAAAATAAGTATTCTTTATATGTTAAAAGACTTAGCACAAGATCCATATAGCGTTTTAAATTAGGCCACAATACTATTTAGGCAAAGAAGTTCTTGAAAATGCGTTATTCAATAGTCTGTGTGCGGTGTACTCTTCAGCTCGGCCCGGCGGTGAAACCAACAGAGTCTGGTGCGCACGGAGGACGCTTCAGTCCGGTGTGCGTTGAACACAGCGTACGATGCGGGCACAGTACCTTTTACTGGGGGATTCGTCACGGACGGTGCGGTGCAGTGCCAGGCGTCTCACGCGGTGGTGTACTCCTTGTTGTGTTGCGAGCCATGGCTCGTAGGGCTCAAGGTCGCGTTACTGAAAGGAGACGATGTTTTATTGATCCGGGGGCACTTCTTTGCGGCGTCCGCGCCATACCTGAAGAGGGGGTGCATGAATGCGGTGTGAGGAGGCAGTACGCTTCAGAGGTACGAGACGTACGCAGCTGCTCTACGCATCGCAGCCTGTTGATGACAGCGGCAGGGGGCGCATCGATCAGGACGATGCGAAGGAGAGAAGCAAAGCCCAAAAGCGGAGTCAGGGCCCAGCGTTGCGAGCTACGGCTCGAGGATGGCAGAAGTCGTGTTGCTCGGGCCAGGCAGGTCCATTTGTTGCGAGCTGTGGCTCGAAGGTGGCAGAAGTCGCATTGCTTGGGCCCGGCAGGTCCGTTCATTGCGAGCTACGGCTCGAAGGTGGCAGAAGTCGCGTTGCTCGGGCCAAGCAGCTGGGCTCCGGGTTCTCAGAGTGCACGGTGAGTTTTCAGGAGGCGCACACAGATTTCTCCTTCAGCGCTTCAGGGAAGGTGGCGCTCTCAGTAGCTTTTCTCCACGTAGTTGGAGTCCAATGGTCCTGGGACTTCATTCAGGGTGCAAGCTCACACACAAGCCCTTGGAGATCTTTCAAAAATGCACAAGTTGAATAAAGGCACTTCAGTCTTTTCCTCTCCTTTCACAGCAAGCAACCACTGCTGGTCAATCCCCCAGGTCAGGGACAGTACTCCTCCTGGCAGCTTTCCCAGTTCATTCTTGTCGGGCAGAGGTTCTTCTTGTTTAAGCAGGATCTGATTTCTTAGGAGCAGGGCTCCTATATTTATTCTGCATTTCTTTTGTTCTTTCAGGCCAGGGGGCCTTTGCCTTGTTCAGTCCAGTTCTTGAGCACTTTGTTGTGGTGACTCTGATATGTCTTTTCAGTGTGCAGGGCAGAAACATCAGACGCTCCACAGTAGGTGGAGCCAGCATTGTGGTGGCAGAGCACAGCCCTATTCAGAGTCAAGGGGCACTCCTCCCACCCATCCTGGTGCAATATTCCTATTCACCACCTGGCAGCCCCAGCCTGTCTCCTGGAATTCCCCAGCCCTGTCACTCACAGCAACCAGACAGCAGATACACATCAGAGCAGAGGCGGGCTGAAATGGTTAGGCAAGCAAATACCAACTTTCTAAAAGTGGTATTTGTAAACACAGAAAATTAAAATAAACTTTACTAAATGATGTGTTTTATTATTCTGAGTTCAGGCATACCAAATTCGAATTTCCACCATTTTCCCTGAGTCTGTTAGGAATGTAGAATGTAACAACAGCCCATTCTGGACTATGAGAACAGTTAGCTTTACAATAGTGAAAAAGAAAAATGGCTGTAATTCAGTATTAAGACATGCCACACACATCAGGGCTTGTCCTACCTTATGCCTCCAATGCACCCTGCCCTTGGGCCTACCATAGGGGTGACTAATATGAAGTTAAGGGAAGGTTTAGAGACTGGCAAATGGGTGCACTGGCCCAGTCAGCATGCTAGTACCAGACTGCACGCAGGTTCTGCAATGGCAGACCTTAGACACGTTTTACAAGGCTGCTTCTGTGGGTGGCACAATCAGTGCTGCAGGCCCACTAGCAGCATTTGGATTTACAAGCCCTAGGCACTCCTGGTGCACTTTACTGGGTTTGACAGTGAACCAAATAAGCCAATCATGTAAATCAATCAACATATAAATTTTTATATAGGGAGCACTTGCACTGTGGCACTGATTGGCAGTGGCACAGTGTTCTGAGCAGCTAACACCAGCAAAAACACATGAGGCACAGTAACAAAAATGGAAGGGAGACCCACGCCAATGGTGCCAGGTCTAACAATCGCGCACGCAGCACTATAAGCTTGTTTACCCCAAATCGCGGGCTGTGCTGATCCGTCTGTATAAATTATACATTCCTACTGTTCTAGAGGAAGAATCTCAATAGGCAGAGGACATTCCTGTTCGTATCGTAGAAATTCTTGTGTTTTTAAGTAAGGGTCAAAAACGTATTCAAAGTCTGTTGCAGCAAGAGAATTAACCCATTGTATCCATCTTGGATGTAATGCTTTTGCATTTGGAAAGCTCGCTTTTGTCACTGCCTCTAAGGCAGGTACAGGCGTAATGACCATTACGCATTTTCCCTGTGCGAGGGCTCTCTCATTTGCTACTGCAGTTTGAACTGCGGTCAGAATTTTTTCTGTTGAGGTGAATTTATAAGCTATTGGTACCTCTTCAACTTCATTAAAGGTCAGGTATGTGAATCCGCATCTCCCTGGGATGATTCGGATTACAAGGTTGCGTATGTTTATACGTGTCTGTAAATGTGTTGTTGCTAACATGTCTGTTTGCACTGAACTCAAAATGTCGGGGGGTTTTCGAGTCCAATTAGTTGGTTTGAAATCAGGTTTGATTAGTTCGTAGAGAGGTTTCACCCTTTCTGCGTAATTTAGAATGTAAGGGGCATATTATCAAGGGTGGCGATAGAGAATTATCGCCGCTTTAGCGGACGTTTTCAGCCGTTAAGCGGCAATAATTCTATCGCCCTTTACCAAGTTGTCGCTAACTGCTGTTAGTAACAGCTTGTTGGCGATAGCGAGCGGTTTAGGGCCCGCTTTGCATGTCAGCGATATTTATCGCTATTGACATGCAAAGTGGGCATTCCCAACCTGTTAGCGACTGAAAGCAGTCACTAACCTCGCTATCGCCTATTACCAACACAGGTGTAGCTTTGGAAATATTCGCGCTAAGCGCGAATATCTCCAAAAACTAACATCTGCTTAGACCAGTTCTTAACTATAAACCAAAAACAGTACCAATATTGCCACACTACTTCCACTTGGACCAAGGATGATCACTCGAATCACTGACTGAAACAGTAACTCTCGGGAAATGTTTTATCCGGAATAAATCCAATGAGTTTTATTACTTTTACATCACGAGCATCATATCAATGAGTATGATGCTCGTGATGTAAAAGTAATGAAACGCATGTCTGATTTTTACACTTGCTACCTTCTTCTTGGTGAGTTGCTGTTTTTTTTTTTTGGAAGATGTTGATCGTATTTGGACTTCACGCGTTCTTCCTTGTGTTCTGATCGTCGTCTTCTTTCGGATTTCTGTGAGGAAGTCTGAAAGGTACGAGAGGAACGGGAAGCATCCTTTACGACACAACTTTTACCACGCAGTGCCTGTACAACGCAGGTTTTTCAACGCAAGTCATTACAACGAATTGCACTGGGGGGCGCTCTAGGATAGGTAATAGTTTAATTTACTATCCAACTCCTTCCCTACTATCCACGGGGACTGGAGTTGGAATAGTAAATTAAACTATTCACTATCCAGCGCCCCCCAACACAAGTCATTGTAACGACTTGCGTTGAAAAACCTGCGTTGTAAAAGCATGCGTGGTAAAAGCATGCGTTGTAACAACGTACATCCAGAGGAATATGTATCAGTATCTCAATATCTATCAGGTTTTCTCAAATTATCCCTGTTCCTGAGGTTATACCTCTTTTTAGAGGGCTCCTGTTGAGGAGACCTTCCTCTGGACTGAGAACGTTTATCTGTAAGAAATGTTTGTTTAGTGCTTTCCCACTTCTTTTTAGGAGTAGTGAGATTATTTTTAATAAACAGCTTTTCAGGATTTTCTGTTAGTTGGAGTTTTACTGGTTTTCCACCCAAACTTTCTCTACCTAGTTCTTCATAGGATTTTTCAATGATTCTTGCAAGTTCATATGGTTGCTCAGTAATAATCTTTTCATTTTTGGCGGATTGCCACGGATGCTGCTTCACCTTTAATGTTAGCTAATAATATAGCCGAGAGTAGACATGTTTGAAATCTTTTAGTAATTTCATACCAAGATTCAAGGCAGGTTCTGGTCTGTATTCATTTTGAATCTGTTTCAGGACGTCTGGTATAACCGCCATAGATGGAACACCATGAGTTTTTGTGTGGATTGCAGCAAAGACTGTACCCCAAGTGTCACAGTCCTCCAAGTGTGGTGCGATCCCCATTGGTAAACAGATTGTTAGAATCCTGCATTTCTCATGAGGTGTACTATCGGGAAATACTGCCTCAATTTGAGTAATTTTTTGAGCTAACCAGAACGGAATTTGTTCCTGTTTTGCAGGTAATTTACAAATGACTGATTGTATAGTCTGTGGTGTAATTTTGTTTGTGTTCCCCCGATGAGGGATGTGCTTTGGAATCCTTATAGCAGGTTGGACTGTTAGAGTCCGCATGAAATACTGAACCAATTGTCTATGGATTTTGATTAACTGTTTTAGCTGAGCTAACAGTTCTGGACCTGTCATTCTTTCAATGTCAGGATGTGGTGTATAGCTGGATAGTACCGGCCATGTTGCTCCTGGTCTACCTAGTGGACCGAGCCTGTGATTGTGATGTTGTAGGGCGCCTTTAAACCAGAGCTAATGCGCTTGGTAAGTTCGTGGAATTTCAATATCCTCGAAAGGAATGTATTCCACTGGAGGTTCCTCTACTTTGTAGTGGTGTAACTCATGTGGTGCTGGATTTGCTGTAGGAAACAGAATCCATGAATAGAATACCTCTGCCGATATTCATGTGCCTCTATCCCAAATATTACCTTACCACCTCTCGATGATACGCCATTTGTTATAAGCTTTATAGTGATTGATTTCCTTACGTTTACCGAGATGATTATAGCATCCGGGTCATCTTGTTGGAGACCTGTAACGTCTAAAAATGGTTGGGCTGCTGCTGCAGCTCTATCCCTTTCGTCGTCACTCATTTTGTTGACTGAAAGTTTGCAGAGCAAGTTTCAAGGAAGCAAAGATAAGGTGCACAATATTTTGGAACACGGTATCCTTCAACGTTGAACAAACCAAAAAACTAATATATAGGATTTTTCATCCTACTCAGTTATGGCGGATATTTTATCCTTTCACCCACTCCAGACGTCTATTGGAGTATTTTACGGGAAAAAGGTGACTCTGTGAAAAGCACGACTGAGTTACTCTAGTGCCTTATCAAACGTTTGGCGTCATGTAGTGTAGTTCCTATATTCCCAATAGGCTCTGCGCATTGGAATAATATATAATATAGATTTGACGTTGGACTTAGGTCGACTGAGTCTCTATCGAATATATTAGACTTAATTGTGAGTGCCAGCTAGCTCAGAGGTCACTAGAAACTTTCTTGAATAAACAAGAAGGGATTAAATTCTAACAACCGCATAAACATGACAAATTTGTTTCCCCATGATAAAATGTATCTTCAGAATCGTGGAAACAATAGATGGATATTTCACTCAATCAATTGTGCATGCTTTGTTTCACCAGAGATGCAGAGAAATAGAGACGGGCATTTTCAAAAAAAGGTATTTATTGAACAGTCGTCTTTCTCATGCAGAAGAAATTAACCGCTGCAATTGTAATACTGGCTGTAAAGTATAATGCGCACAGCAAAAAGAGTATTATAAAATAATACTGTAAAAGCATGGTATGGTTTCTAAGACATAAAATACATGCATAAATACCACTGACTAAAACAATACTCAACTGGTGCTTCTAAAATACGCCTACCCCGATGTACCTAACCTAGGTCTAGTAGGAGGGAAGAAGTAAGTGAGGTGTAGCATAGGTTTAGTATTCTTTGCCAAGAATCTATCTAAGATTTCTTTTAGGGTCTAATCAGCTGCGTACCTTGGTTTAGAATGAAGGAGTTCTGGTATCTCTCTGTCTCATGACTCGATTTCCCAAAACCCGCAAGGGGAGCTTGGAAACACTGGAGCTGCATTTCTTGGCAAGAGAAAAGACAGCGTCTCTCTCAGTGCGTCTGCTGGAGGGTCGGCTTCCTTCAGCACTTGTTGCTGTAAGCTGTGTCGGGTAGGTCGAACTGCTCCAAACCACCGTGTGTTTGCTTGGGCAAGTGTGGGCATATTTATACCTTGAAGGTGCCGAGTTTGGCGTAAGGTTGGACATAATAACGTCACCAAAGACTCACAGTTCTTTGAAAACTCCATGAGTTCTTGGACAAATTAATCTTGAAGCAAGGGGGAAGTCCCTGACTGCTGAAGGCGAGTTTTCCAAGAAATCGTTGTGGATTGTCGGTACTAGTGGAAGTAGCCATGCGATATTTGGACTGCATGGGCTAAGTCTAAATATGGTTATGATTTCTATGCCTATATTAGGACGAGGTGATTTATACCTGTATATGGGCATGAATCGGAATAATTACTCTTGAGTCCTAAAATGCTATACAAAAATACCTTTACATACACTCAAACCATTATACCACAGGATAACTACATGAGATACCTTAACATACACTCAAACAATTCTATCATAGGATAACTACATGCGATACCTTTACATACACTCAAACCATTATACCATAGGATAACTACATGAGATACCTTTACATACACTCAAACCATTATACCATAGGATAACTTCATGAGATACATTTACATACACTCAAATCATTATATCATGGGATAACTACATGAGATACCTTTACATACACTCAAACCATTATACCATTGGATAACTACATGAGATACATTTACATACACTCAAACCATTATACCACAGGATAACTACATGAGATACCTTAACATACACTCAAACATTTCTATCTTAGGATAACTACATGAGATACCTTTACATACACTCAAACCATTATACCATAGGATAACTACATGAGATACCTTTACATACACTCAAACCATTATACCATAGGATAACTTCATGAGATACATTTACATACACTCAAATCATTATATCATGGGATAACTACATGAGATACCTTTACATACACTCAAACCATTATACCATTGGATAACTACATGAGATACATTTACATACACTCAAACCATTATACCACAGGATAACTACATGAGATACCTTAACATACACTCAAACATTTCTATCTTAGGATAACTACATGAGATACCTTTACATACACTCACACCATTATACCATTGGATAACTACATGAGATACCTTTACATACACTCAAACCATTATACCATAGGATAACTAAATTGTAGCAGGGTTTCCGTTCTCCCACAGAACTGTGCATAGAGATCTAGAACCTTAGTGAATTAGGGTGACCCAAAACTCACCTTAGTATCAGAAATCCCCTTACCGAGCTAGCTACAGTGTTTCATTAGTCACAACAAAATGACCAATGACTTAGACAAACCAGAACATGATCTTAGGATACCTCAGGAATCGTGGAACACATGAACACTCTTTCGCTCAGTAATCATTTCAAACCACAACTGGGAGTAAAAGAACACACGTGCAAGTTTGCAATATTTATTTTTCAATGCAAGGTTCTCAAACGCAGTATCTTATATAATATCAAAATACATATTATAAAAATCAGAGTTATCAGCATAGTCACTAATTCATAGTAAGCAAAAGGTGATAACATATTATAATGCAAAATCTATAGAAATCTGCATCACCTATATTTCGCGCACCCTATTTAGCATATTTTATTATATCTAAGAAGGTCTCGTTTGGGTTCTAGCAGGGCGGGCCCATACCTCTAAATGTCAGTAGGAGTAGATCACATCAACAGCTACCAGCTCTCTGCACGCGAAGCATCAAGTGTGTTGATTCATTCCCTGTAACTCTATCTTAAACCCGCGTGGAGCCCAATATTGGCAGCAACATTATTTATGTTATGTCTAATGTGGTGCGAGGATCATGCCTCCCAGCGACCTTGTGTTAGGTTATTCTTAGAGGGTGCAGTTCTCAGTGTGCAGAAAGTTGTACCAAGTGTACCAGGCACGACAGATATCAGAGCAATGACATATTATTCTCAAATAAATCACATCTTTCGCCTAGGTTGAAAGCTACAATAACAATTGCGTGTCGTGTGCAAACTAAAGCCAAAGAAAAATATGTTGTTTAAACATTTAATACACTCATGCTAACTTAACACATTATATAGAAAAGCAGCATCTATATGACAACATGAGATACATTTACATACACTCAAACAATTATACCACAGGATAACTACATGAGATACCTTAACATACACTCAAAAATGTCTATCTTAGGATAACTACATGCAATACCTTTACATACACTAAAACCATTATACCATAGGATAATTACATGAGATACCTTTACATACACTCAAACTATTATACCATAGGATAACTTCATGAGATACATTTACATACACTCAAATCATTATACCACAGGATAACTACATGAGATACCTTAATCTACACTCAAACAATTCCATCAAAGGATAACTACATGAGATACCTTTACATACACTCAAATAATTCTATCATAGCATAACTACATGAGATACCTTAACATACACTCAAACAATTCTATCCTAGGATAACTACATGAGATACCTTTACATACAGTCAAGCCATTGTACCATAGGATAACTACATGAGATACCTTTACATACACTCAAACCCTTATACCATAGGATAACTACATGAGATACCTTTACATACACTCAAACCCTTATACCATAGGATAACTACATGAGATACCTTTACATGCAGCCTAACAATTATACCATAGGATAACTACGTGAGATACCTTAACATACACTCAAACCATTATACCATAGGATAACTACATGAGATACCTTTACATACACTCAAACCATTATACCATGGGATAAATACATAAGATACCATTACATACACTCAAACAATTCTATCATAAGATAATAACATGAGATACCTTTACATACACTCAAACCATTATACCACAGGATAACTACATGAGATACCTTAACATACACTCAAACCATTATACCACAGGATAACTACATGAGATACCTTAACATACACTCAAACATTTCTATCTTAGGATAACTACATGAGATACCTGGACATACACTCACACCATTATACCATTGGATAACTACATGAGATACCTTTACATACACTCAAACCATTATACCATAGGATAACTACATGATATACATTTACATACACTCAAACAATTATACCACAGGATAACTGCATGAGATACCTTAACATACACTCAAAAATGTCTATCTTAGGATAACTACATGCAATACCTTTACATACACTCAAACCATTATACCATAGGATAATTACATGAGATACCTTTACATACACTCAAACTATTATACCATAGGATAACTTCATGAGATACATTTACATACACTCAAATCATTATACCACAGGATAACTACATGAGATACCTTAATCTACACTCAAACCATTCCATCAAAGGATAACTACATGAGATACCTTTACATACACTCAAATAATTCTATCATAGCATAACTACATGAGATACCTTAACATACACTCAAACAAATCTATCCTAGGATAACTACATGAGATACCTTTACATACAGTCAAGCCATTGTACCACAGGATAACTACATGAGATACCTTTACATACACTCAAATAATTCTATCATAGCATAACTACATGAGATACCTTAACATACACTCAAACTATTCTATCATAGGATAACTACATGAAATACCTTCACATACACTCAAGCCATTGTGCCACAGGATAACTACATGATATACCTTTACATACACTCAAACCATTATACCACAGAATAACTACATGGGAGACAAATACATGCATTCAAACCATTATGCCATAGGATAACTAAATGAGATACCTTAACATACACTCAAACCAGTATACCATAGGATAAATACATAAGATACCATTACATACACTCAAACAATTCTATCATAAGATAACAACATGAGATACCTTTACATACACTCAAACCATTATACCATAGGATAACTACAAGAGATACCATTACATACACTCAAACAATTATATCATAAGATAACAACATGAGATACCTTTACATGCACTCAAACCATTATACCACAAGATAACTACATGAGATACCTTAATCTACACTCAAACAATTCCATCAAAGGATAACTACATGAGATACCTTTACATACACTCAAATAATTCTATCATAGCATAACTACATGAGATACCTTAACATACACTCAAACAATTCTATCCTAGGATAACTACATGAGATACCTTTACATACAGTCAAGCCATTGTACCACAGGATAACTACATGAGATACCTTTACATACACTCAAATAATTCTATCATAGCATAACTACATGAGATACCTTAACATACACTCAAACAATTCTATCATAAGATAACAACATGAGATACCTTTACATACACTCAAACCGTTACACCATAGGATATCTACAAGAGATACCTTTACATGCACTCAAACCATTATACCATAGGATAAATACATGAGATACCTTTACATACACTCAAACTATTATACCATAGGATAACTACATGAGATACCTTAACATACACACAAACAATTCTATCATAGAATAACTACATGAGATACCTTTACATACACTCAAACCATTATACCATAGGATAACTACATGAGATACCTTAACATACACTCAATCAATTCTATCATAGGATAACTACATGAGATCCCTTTACATACACTCAAACCATTATAACTTAGAATACCTACATGAGATACCTTTATATACACTCAAATCATTATACCATAGGATACCTACATGAGAAACCTTTACATACACTGAAACCATTGCACCATAGTATAACTACATGAGATACATTTACATACATTCAAACCATTGTACCTTAGATAACTACATGAGATACCTTAACATACACTCAAATCATTATACCATAGGATAACTACCATCGATACCTTTACATACACTCAAATCATTATACCATAGGATAACTACCATCAATACCTTCACATACACTCAAACAATTCTTTTATAGGATAACTACATGAGATACCTTTACATACACTCAAAGCATTATACCATAGGATAACTACATGGGATACCTTCACATACACGCAAACTATTATACCATAGGATAACTACATGAGATACCTTTACATACACTCAAACCATTATACCATAGTATAACTACATGAGGAACAATTACATACACTCAAACCATTATACCACAGGATAACTACATGAGATACTTTAACATACACTCAAACAATTCTATCATAGGATAACTGCATGAGATAACTTTACATACACTCAAACCATTATACCATAGGATAACTACATGAGATACCTTTACATACACTCAAACCATTATACCATAGGATAACTACATGAGATATCTTTACATACACTCAAACCATTATACCATAGGATAATTACTTGAGATACCTTTACATACACCCATACAAAGATACCATAGGATAACTACTTGAGATACTATAGTGAAGTTCCTATATTCCCAATAGGCTCTGTGCGTTGGAATAATATATACTATTGAATTGATGTAGGACTTAGGTCGACTAGGTCTCTATTGAATATATTAGACTTTATTGTGAGTGCCAGCTAGCTCAGAGGTCACTAGAAACTTTCTCGAATAAACAAGAAGGGATTAGTTTCTAACAACCGCATAAATATGACAACTTTGTTTCCCCAAGATAAAACATATCTTCAGAGACGTGGAAACAATAGATTGATATTTTACTTAGTCAATCGTGCATGCTTCGTTCACCAGAGGTGCAGAGAAATAGAGAAAAGGGCGTTTTCAATAAAAGGTATTTATTGAACAGTCTTCTTTCTCATGCAGAAGAAATTAACCGCTACAATCGTAATATTGGCTGTAAAGTATAATGCGTACAGCTAGAAGAGTACTATAAAATAATACTGTAAGAGCATGGTATGGTTTCTAAGCTATAAAACACATACATAAATAACAATGACTAAAAAAGCACTCAACTGGTGCTTCTAAATTACGCCTACCCCGATGTACCTAACCTAGGTCTAGTAGGAGGGAAGAAGTGAGGTGTAGCATAGGTTTAGTATTCTTTGCTGAGAATCTATCCAAGATTTCTCTTAGGGTCTAATCAGCTCTGTACCTTGGTTTAGAATGAAGGAGGTCTGGTATCTCTATGCCTCAGGACTCGATTTCCCAACACCCCGCAAGGGGAGCTTGTAAACACTGGAGCTGGATTTCTTGGCAAGAGAAAAGACAGCGTCTCTCTCAGTGCTTCTGCTGGAGGGTCGGCTTCCTTCGGCACTTGCTGCGGCGAGCTATATCTGGTAGGTAGATAGTCGAACTGCTCCAAACCACCTTGTGTTGGCTTGGGCAAGTGTGTGCATATGTATACCTTGAAGGTGCTGAGTTTGACGTAAGGTTGGACATAATAACGTTATCAAAGACTTGCAGTTCTATGAAAACTCCATGAGTTCTTGAACAAATTAATATACAAGCAAGGGGGAAGTCCCTGACTGCTGAAGGCAAGTTTTCCAAGAAATCGTTGTGGATTTTCAGAACTAGTGGAAGTAGCCATGCCGTATTTAGACTGCATGGGCTAAGTCTAAATATGGTTATGATTTCTATGCCTATATAAGGACAAGGGGCCCGATTCACAGAATGAACTTAAGATTCAATCCTAAACTTACTACTATTTTGGTATTCACAGAATGAACATACTACTTTTGGTATTCACAGAATTAACTTACTACTTTTGGCATTCACAGAATGAACTTACGACTTTTGGTACTCACAGAAGTTAGGATGTTGTCATTAGTCTGTCTTAAGTCTGTCTTAAGTTTGTCTTAAGTTTGTCTTAAGTTTGTCTTAAGTCTGTCTTAAGTCTGTCTTAAGTCTGTCTTAAGTTAGTCTTACGACAAACTTAAGACAAAATCCTAACTTCTGTGAATACCAAAAGTCGTAAGTTCATTCTGTGAATGCCAAAAGTAGTAAGTGCATTCTGTGAATACCAAAATATAAGTAAGTTTAGGATTGAGTCTTAAGTTCATTCTGTGAATCGGGCCCACGGTGATTTATACCTATATATGGGCATGAATCGGGAAAATTACACTAGGGTCCTAAAATGCTATACAACTCCCATTCCACTTTATTATGTTTGACATTACTAAATTCTAAGCATTTAAAACATATCTAAAGCATGTGTTTACAATCCCACCCAAAAATACTTAAAATGCATTTTAAATGGTTTGCACATGAAAAATGAGCATTTGAACTGAACGCATTTGAAAGCAATGATTTAATCTGAAGCATATATTATGATATAGTAAATGCTAACTAAATGAATCATGAAAATTAATTTCATGAAATGGCTCTTAATTACAGAATAAAAGGTCGAGACCATCCCATAGCAGAATATATAAACTGTTTTGTTTTGAGAACAAGGTCAAATATTGTCTCTAAGAAGTATTCAAAGAATTTTTGTTCTCTAAGAATAGTTCTACTTTAAGCAGATTACTTTGTGCCCTAAAAAAAATTCAATTTTGGGAAAAAGTCAAATCAGATTTGCAGAAAAAATAGAGTCCACAAGTTAGAAGTTTGTTTTGAAAAACGAAGGTTGAATTCACAGTTAATAGAACGCTGTGTGCTAATTTCAAAAGTTATTCTCGCTGTTAGGAGAAAACATTAACAGCCTGATTCATGTAGGCAATAGCGCTCGCAAAAGGGCCAGATTCTGAGAATCTGGCCCTTTGCGAGTGCGATTTTTGCATTTGGTATTCATGATACCAAATGCAAAAATCGCTATTTAAGAAGTCGCAAATATGCGAGGAATAGCATTTAAGGAATCTCTATTAGAGATTCCTCAAATGCTATTCATGACACATCCTGAAATTGCGATTTAGCACTTTTGGGGCCGCTATTTACCGAGAGGTCAGACCTGTCGGTAAATAGCAGAAACTCAGAAAAATGCTTTTAAAAGCATTTTTCTAAGTTGCATGTTGCACACACACATGTCCTTTGGACATGTGTGTGCGCAACTGGCCCATAGGAATGAATGGGGAGTATTTGCGAGTAGCAAATTGCTACTCGCAAATAAAGAACATGTAGGAATCGCTATTTTATTAGCAATTCCTACATGAATGCCGTTTTGCATGTCCTCAATAGCGAGTCGCTATGATTCGCTATTAGGGACACGCAAAACGGATTGTACATGAATGAGGCTGTTTATCTTCTAAGTTGGCAAAGAAATCGTCTACCACAGGAGGTGAAAGTTGGACTACTTCATTAAGTAGATCAATCGTACACGGATGAGAAGCATCGCCGTCAGCGTCATCTGCATTAGCAATGTTCACTGTAGATGGTACCTGTGTGTCTGTTGGTCCAGGTATCTTACCCTCAGCTGGAATTGCCGGTGAGACCTCAATGAATGCCGTCATCAGGATTGGTAGCCATTGGGGACAACATGATGCATGAGCCGTTACAGAACCAAGCAAAGCGTCAACATCCGTTGGCAGCGCTGATGGAAGTGTCAGACAAACGCCCAAAACGCATTCTTCTCTGCAAAGCAGGCATTGTAGAACAGGTAAGATGCAATCTTGCCAGATTGGTCAGAACGAAAGGAACCAAGTGGTATTCAGATCTCTCAAACGAGCCTAGCCAAGAATCTGTGTAATTCGGTCACAATACTGCATGGCCAGAAGAGTGTTCTCCATGGTAGTTTGGGTATCGCTCGTGACATGTTTAAGATACGACCTAACATTACTGTGAAATGTATAGGGCAATTTGTGGATAAAAGGGCCTGTATCTCCGCAGAAGACCTTGCAACTTGTAGTTCATACGTCTCTTTGGACGAGGTCAGTGGCACCGTTTTTTGTAAAAGAATGGCTTTCATTTTGCTTAAAGTATCAATTCGTATAGAAGAGATGTTCAGTGAAGGCCATAGCCGTGACTCCCCGTCTGTCTTGCTTTTAGGAAACAATACTTGCATACAAAAAGTGACCCTGGCTGAAACACTAACAAGATAGGCTATTCCTGGCATCATTCCACAACAGCTGTGATCATTCAACATTATGTAGCTACCATTGGATAGCTGCCTAAAAACTGGATCTATCACTGCTGCCGGGGAACCGTGAAGGTGGCAAGAAAGGTTGGTCGAAGAACCATTGCAGGTTCCAGGTAAATTAATACCCTGACACAAAAGTGTACCACTTAGTGCATTTGTGCAATTTTTACCACTAAGAAATCCTCCTTTCCCCCACTCCAACATTTGTGTGTGTATGGTAAATCCCAGGTTGACTTTATGTACTCTTTACCCAACCTTTCATCCAGGTCTGCTGGTATATGTGTTTCAAGCAATACTGAAACTGGAAAATCGTCACTGATATCGTGATGGTGCCATGTATTATCCATTCCACGACTGGTTTCTCAGAAACAGTTAATGGTAATCTTTTAAGTTTTTCTATTCTCAGCACAGCATCGTATAGTCTACTCTCCTCTGTGCCAAAGAGATTTGTTTATCTGTAAGGTTAAACCCATTAAACAATGACGTGGTGTTGATTAGACACAATGGCATGTAGCCTGAACTGAGATTTTGTAACGTCCAGCCTAGCAGCATTATAGAACACAATTGAGACTGTCCATGTTGTAACATGAGCAAGTCCAGTTCTATTATATCTATGGCAGACGATACAATGCTGTCAAATAATAAATTCTGGAGGACAGAGTTGTTAACCCATTGTCCACTACAGAGACAACTTTCTCTAAATGAATACGATCAATTTCACGTATTCTTTCTGCAGTTTCCATTTGCGTGACTTTTCATGCTTCATTATAAGCAGCGTATATACCGGCGTATATGAAACGTTTATGACGTGGCTTACGAGGTCCTAGTAAGAAGTCTCTCAAATCATCGCCATCTTTAAGTAAAGTTAAGTGTTGTTTTATTTCTGGAAGTCTGGATCTCTGTAGCCACTCAAGGCATAGTTTTACTACACTGTAAGTTGTTATTATCGCTGGATGTTGTCTCTGGCCATATCTTGGATCTGGCCTATTCACTGTGAACTCTTTTGTTTTGTTCAGGAATCTATCTTGACAGTTATTCGTGTCTGTGGACCAGATTAACCATTTTTTCCAATCAGGATTAGTTCTGTTGTAAAATATGTTTTACGTCTACCTCCTCATCTGTAGTGCCATTTCTATCAGGTGTGGGTTTAGGTATGGACAGTTTTTTAAAAACTTTTATCTTAGCTATGCCAAGACATGAAGTTTGTTGACCAGTGTCATTTAAAAACATTATTTGTTCTGGGATGATGCAGCCTCTAAATAAGGGTTCTAATCCCTGCACCTGCCAGTCTTTTCTGCCCCAGACAGTTTTTGTATCAATCTTGTCTCTCCAAAACTCAAAAACTAATGTGGACAGCTGAGCATAAAAGGCTGCAGAATAAATTTGCTTGGTATTAGTCAACATACTTTTCATTCCTGTCTTATTCACATTTTTAAAGTAAAAAGTTTCTGTATTTGTGACATTAAAACCTGAGAAGGATGGAAACTTTTCATAGAATGTGTTTGAGCTGCCCTTCGGTGGCATTCGACAATGTTCCCATGGATTGTAAGAAAACACATTTCTAGGGTTTGCAGATATGTGCAAGTAATGATTATCATAATGATTAAAACAATACATTTGTTCATAATCTGATGAACCTTCTAAGTATTCATGTTTTGTGAATTTTGCAGACATTTCTAAGTCTGACATCATATATTATTGACAGTCTCAAAGTCCCAATCATCAGAAAATGTGCTGGGTAAAATGAAGTCACTCAAGGAAACCTTGAATTGGTGTGGAATCTTCAACAGCTGAACCGGACCATAGATGTCAAAATCAGTTCTGTCCCATGCTATACCACCTGGTATAGGAACGGCTGTGATGTGTACTGATGACATGTCTCTTTGTTCACGATGAGAGGAGCAAGTTGATGTTCTTACTTGCTGTGTCCTTTTTACTATATTTTCCATCTATCAGTTTTCCCACACTTAAAACAAGAATGAGCCAAAGTAGGAGAAAAAGTACACCTAACACAATCCAAAATTCAACCCATGGTGAAACCAGGTATGTTTTTTCAAGTTGATGAAAGAGTTCTGTTATTTTTTCTTTGAAAGTTTTATTCACTTGCTTAGCTTCAGGCTCACTGGGATCCTCAGAAAACATATCAAAGTTGATGAAATAGCCAGTGGCAGGTCTGTCAATTGTTGCAATTGCATCCTGGGTTTTTAAAATCGCTGGAGCTGCTTTATCCTTTGTCATATTAGTATAGTCAGTTGCTATCTCATTGTAGACAGGTGATTCTTGACACACTGTTATTTGGGTCTCAAGAGGCATAAGTTCAATGGCATTATTGCATAGTCCTTCTAGTCCTTCTTTTCTTACTGCAAGTTTATCAAAGGTGATGAGTCTCTCAGTTTGAACCTCTTGGATTGTAGTAAGATTTGGTGGTCTGCTACATCTTTGGAGCCCACTGGGCCTACTACTTATTATCGGCCACAAGATGTGGTTTTAGTAGGTCGATGGATACGGACCGTTCTCCTTTCTTCCAGCAAGGGGCGGCAGTAACACTGTCCTTGATCCGTGGATTTCTAGTACAGGTACTGGTTTTCTGTAAGAAGGACAAATTCCTTCTTGTCCATGATCTTTTCTCTGACTAGATCCCCAACCTTTGGAATCCAGACAGGCCTTGCTGTGACAGGTGGTTGTTCTTCAGTGGTCGTTAGCTTCTGTAGTGTGTTGCTCAGACTTTTTCTTGTTCCATTTAAGTCCTGCAAAACAGCCAAACGGTCTTTGATATCAAAAGGTTTTTGTTCCACCACTGAAGTGTGACGATCAAGATCCTGAACAAGCATTCTAGTACCAAAAAGGATTTCATATGGAGTGATTCCACTGAGAGAATTTATTGGCAGATTGTTAAGACTAGGTTTAACACTTATTAGATGTTTGACCCACCCGTCACCCTAGCCTAATACCCTAGCTGTTATAGATTGCTTTATGTCCTGTTTTTTTCGTTCCACTACCACATTTCCCTCAGGATGGAATGGACTTGAGAACCGCAATGCAATGCTCAAACTGGCCATGGCCTCTTTGTAAGCTTGAGAAATAAACTCAGGACCCTGGTCCGAATGTTGCGTGCCGATTTGTGTATGTGCCGATAAAGACTCGCAAATCTTTTATAACAGTTCGGGCATCAGCCGAGCACTGGGGCCACATCCAAATGAATCTTGAGCAGGAATCCACTACGACCATGATATATTTATAGTTTCCATCCCTTTTTAGGGGACCACAGTGGTCCAGGTAAACAAACGCTAATGGTTTATCTGAAATTAGAAGGGGCGTCTGCGCCGGACGTTTCACTGTGGAAACCTTCAATTGTTGGCAGATTTCACATTCTAGTACATAGTTTCTAGTTTGCTTCCTCATGCGTGGCCACCAGTATCTCTGTTTTAATAACGATACTGTGGCGGAAACATCTGCGTGTGCAGAGGCGAGCCCTTCATGTGCTGCTAAAATTAGTCTTAGTCTATGTTCCATTTTTGGAATTACTCTATCCCCCACTCCAGGGATTCAAGCAAAAGGAACATTATTTGCATCAGTTATATATATGTACTTCAGTGTAAAGCCTTTTGGGAGTGTTTTACCACTGTCTTTTACTGAAGCAGTGACAGCTTGCATTATTTCGCAATCTATTTTTATTTTTGAACGAGTGATATCACAGCTGCCTTCATCAGCCAATGAATTCCCTGCAATGTGAACGCCATCATGTTGATTACTCAGGGTATGAATCACGTGAGTCTTTTGTAGTTCTTTCTGTAATAGAACTACTTGTTCCCAAATCAACTTATGCTTGATTGTGCCACCTTTTGCGTCTTTGAAACCGTTTTGAACCCAGTTCTGCAAATATTCATTGTAAGATTGAACACAGTAATACAAATCGCACACTATGAGTGTGAAAAATCTTGAAAGCCTGTAGTTCGCTGAGCTGTACAGTCTCTGAGAGATTGAGTTTTTGTGACCATGGGTCGAAATTTTCCATCGCGTCAGAGACCTTTAACAATCGTTGTTAGATTTGGGGGTTTCTGGTTGGCACAGGTAAGAACTTGTGACAAGCAGAGACCCTCTCCTCTAGTCAGGGCAAGGGACTTACTCTTTAAAATAACCCCTGCTCACCCTCTAGGTTGCGTAACGTGAGCAGACAAGGCTAATCTCAGAGTGTTATTGGTTAAGCATTTGTAATCACACACAGTAACTCAGTGACAACACCACACCAGGGTTTGTATCAAAATAAGTATTCTTTATATGTTAAAAGACCTAGCACAAGATCCATATAACGTTTTAAATTAGGCCACTATACTATTTAGGCAAGGGAGTTCTTAAAAATGTGTTATTCAATAGTCTGTGCGTGGCGTACTCTTCAGCTCGGCCTGGCGGTGAAACCAACAGAGTCTGGTGCGCACGGAGGGCGCTTCAGTCCGGTGCGCGTTGAACACAGTGTACGATGAGGGCACAGTACCTTTTACTTGGGGGATTCTTCACGGACGGTGCGGTGCAGCGCCAGGCGTCTCAGGCGGTGGTGTCCTCCTTGTTGTGTTGCGAGCCATGGCTCGTAGGGCTCAAGGTCGCCTTACTGCAAGAGGGCGATGCTTTGTTGATCCAGGGGCACTTCTTTGCGGCGTCCGCGCCGTACCTGGAGAGGGGGCGTCTGAGTGCGGTGTGAGGCAGCAGTACGCTTCAGAGGTACGAGACGTACCCAGCTGCTCTACGCGCCGCAGCCTGTTGATGACAGCGGCAGGGGGCGCATCGATCAGGACGATGTGAAGGAGAGAAGCGAAGCCCAAAAGCAGAGTCAGGGCCCTACTTTGCGAGCTACGGCTTGAGGATGGCAGAAGTCGCGTTGCTCGGGCCAGGCAGATCCGTTCGTTGCGAGCTACGGCTCAAGGATGGCAGAAGTCACTTTGCTCGGACCAGGCAGGTCCGTTCATTGCGAGCTACGGCTCGAAGGTGGCAGAAGTTGCGTTGCTTGGGCCAGGCAGGTCCGTTCATTGCGAGCTACGGCTCGAAGGTGGCAGAAGTCGCATTGTTAGGGCCAAGCAGCTGGGCTCAGGGTTTTCAGAGTGCACGGTGAGTTTTCACGAGGCGCACACAGCTTTCTCCTTCAGCGCTGCAGGGAAGGCGCGGCTCTCAGCAGCTTTTCTCCAGGTAGATGGAGTCTATTGGTCCCGGAACTCCGTTCAGGGGGCAACTCACACACAGCCCTTGGAGATCTTTCAAAAATGAACAAGTTGAAAAAAGTCACTTCAGTCTTTTCCTCTCCTTTCACAGCAAGGCAACCACTGCAGGCCAATCCCCCAGGTCAGGGACAGTACTCCTCCTTGCAGCTTTCCCAGTTCATTCTTGTCGGGCAGAGGTTCTTCTTGTTTAAGCAGGATCTGATTTCTTAGGAGCAGGGCTCCTATATTTATACTGCATTTCTTTTGTTCTTTCAGGCCAGGGGACCTTTGCCTTGTTCAGTCCAGTTCTTGAGCACTTTGTTGCGGTGACTCTGGCTTGTCTTTTCAGTGTGCAGGACAGAGACATCAGACGCTCCACAGGAGGTGGAGCCAGCATTGTGGTGGCAGAGCACAGCCCTATTCAGAGTCAAGGGGCACTCCTCCTACCCATCCTGGTGTCATCTTCATATACACCACCTGGCACCCTCAGCCTGTCTCCTGGAATTCCCCAGCCCTGTCACTCATAGAAACCAGACAACAGATACACATCAGAGCAGAGGTGGGCTGAAATGGTTAGGCAAGCAAATACCAACTTTCTAAAAGTGGTATTTGCAAACACAGAACATTAAAATAAACTTTACTAAAAGATGTGTTTTATTATTCTGAGTTCAGGCATACCAAACTCAAATTTCTACCATGTTCCCCGAGTCTGTTAGGAATGTAGCATGTACTTATTCCAACTGCCCATTCTGGCCTATGAGAACAGGTAGCTTTACAATAGTGAAAAATAAAAATGGCTGAAATTCACTATTAGGACATGCCACACACATCAGGGCTTGTCCTACCAAATGTTTCCAATGCACCCTGCCCTTGGGACTACCATAGGGGTGACTAATATGAAGTTAAGAGAAGGTTTAGGGACTGTCAAGTGGGTGCACTTGCCCAGTCAGCATGCCAGTACCAGACTGCATGCAGGTTCTGCAATTGCAGACCTTAGACACCTTTTACAGGGCTGCTTCTGTGCATGGCACAATCAGTGCTGCAGGCCCACTAGCAGTATTTGGATTTACAAGCCCTAGGCACTCCTGGTGCACTTTACTGGGGTCTGACAGTAAACCAAATAAGCCAATCATTTAAATCAATCAACATATACATTTTTATATAGGGAGCACTTGCACTGTGGCACTGATTGGCAGTGGCACAGTGCTCTGAGCAGCTCCAGCAAAAACACTTGAGGCACAGTAACAAAAATGGAAGGGAGACCCACGCCAATGGTGCCAGGTCTAAAAATCACGCACGCAGCACTATAAGCTTGTTTACCCCAAATTGCGGGCTGTGCTGATCCGTCTGTATAAATTATACATTCCTACTGTTCTAGAGGCAGAATCTCAATAGGCAGAGGACATTCCTGTTCATATTGTAGAAATTCTTGTGTTTTCAAGTAAGGGTCAAAAACGTATTCAACGTCTGATGCAGCAAGAGAATTAACCCATTGTATCCATCTTGGATGTGAAGCTTTTGCATTTGGAAAGCTCGCTTTTGTCACTGCCTCTAAGGCAGGTACAGGCATAATGACCATTATGCATTTTCCCTGTGCGAGGGCTCTCTCGTTTGCTACTGCAGTTTGAACCGCTGTCAGAATTTTTTCTGTTGAGGTGAATTTATAAGCTATTGGTACCTTTTCAACTTCATTAAAGGTCAGGTATGTGAATCCGCATCTCCCTGGGATGATTCGGATTACAAGGTTCCATATGTTTACACATGTCTGTAAATGTGTTGTTGCTAACATGTCTGTTTGCACTGAACGCAAAATTTTGGGGTGTTTTTGAGTCCAACTAGTTGGTTTGAAATCAGGTTTGATTAGTTTGTTGAGAGGTTTCACCCTTTCTGCGTAATTTAGAGTGTAAGGGGCATATTATCAAGGGTGACGATAGGGAATTATCGCCGCTTTAGCGGCCGTTTTTGGCCGCTAAGCGGCAATAATTCTATCGCCCTATTACCAAGTTGTTGCTAACTGCTGTTAGCGACAGCTTGTAGGCGATAGCGAGTGGTTTGGGGCCTGCTTTGCATGTCAGCGATATTTATCACTAATGACATGCAAAGTGGGCATTCCCAACCTGTTAGCGACTGAAAGCAGTCACTAACCTCGCTATCCCCTTTTACCAACACAGGTGTAGCTTTGGAAATATTTGCGCTAAGCGCGAATATCTCCAAAAACTAACATCTGCTTAGACCAGTTCTTAGCCATTATATCCAATGGGAGGTAGATATAATGGCTAAGACCCTGTTAGCAATAATGCTTGAATATCGCTGTATTCTCAGCAATATACATGGATTTTTGCCGCTATCGCCTGGAATTTTATCGCTTTTGAGATAAACGTTGCTAATAGCACGTTATCACAGCGATAAAATCAGTGATGCGCAGCAATAAAAAAATTGCTGCTAAGCCTAGATAGCGATAAATATCGCAATTTGTTAATAATATGCCCCTTAGTTCTTCCGAAATTCAGGAAACTTAGAATTGACTGTAAGTTTTTCAGCGTTTTTGGAGGTTGGAGCAGCGCACACTTTTCTAAAAAGTTGGCTGCCGGGCTTTTGCCTTCACTTGAAAGTTCATATCCTAAGAATAGGACGTTGAGGTTGGCAATTCATGATATCTTAAACTTGAATTTTACCCTTCAGAGGCGAACCAAAGTATAATGGTGTTCACTCTGGTCAAGTGCCTGTCTGTAAGATAGATGTTATCAACATAAGATAATGCCTCATCATCATACGTTTGTAGTAACTCTGTTACTCTTGCTGAAAATAACCATGGACTATTTTTGAATCCCTGAAGGAAAAGGCAAAATTGACTCTGTGTCCGCATTATTGAGAGAGCGGTCAAGTACCTGCTTTCTGGTGCAATATTTTGACATAAGAAACCGTTAGAAATATCTAATGTGGTTTTATATTTTTTACGCACAATGTTATTCATCAGTGCTGCACTGTGTGCATTTTGTACTGCAAACGTTTTGCAACAAGAGTTTAAGTGTCTGTAGTCCAAAACTAGACGATATGTATTGTGTGGTTTGGAGACAGTAAACAAAGGATTGTTCATGGATGAGGTGCATGTTTCAATCACCCCTTGGTATTCAAGTTGATTTAAGATCTCCCTGACCTGTTTTTTAGCTTCCTGCTTAACAGGATATTGCTATTGCATTGTTGGTTGAGTTTTTAATTGGATTTTATGGAGAGGAGAGTCCTCATCCCATCCCACATGATTTTGATATAATGCTGGTGCCTCGGCTACTACCCATTTTCTGGAATATGTGTATTTTTTATGAATTAGAACATGATTTAAGAAGGCTGGCATAATGATCTCTTCGCCATATGGGCACTCCCTGACAAATTCCGGTGGCCAGTCTTCTTCAGCTAGAAGAATGTCATAACCCTTAGATAGCTTCTCCCAAAAGAGTGTTTTTATTTTCCTAGTTATGTCCCCCTCCATTCGGAGTGTTATTTCATATAACTTATGAAGTACACTAACCCTGGTATCGGCAGTTTCAACTTGAATGCAATCATTCAAGTCCACTGTCTCCAGATGATCCTACAGGATCTTGTGAGCTATGGTAACCTCTGCTGCGCTGTCCAGCATTGTCTGCCCACTCACCGTTTTTGAGTTGTGTCCTCAAGATCCTCGGCATGTCTGATTTTTACACTTGCTACCTTCTTCTTGGTGAAATGCTGTTTTGTTTTTTTGGAACATGTTGATTGTCTTTGGACTTCATGCGTTCTTCCTTGTGTTCTGATCGTCGTCTTCTTTCGGATTTCTGTGAGGAAGTCTGAGAGGTACGAGAGGAACGGGAAACATCCTTTACGACACAACTTTTACCACGCAGTGCCTTTACAACGCAGGTTTTTCAACGCAAGTCATTACAACGAATTGCGCTGGGGGGCGCTCTAGGATAGGTAATAGTTTAATTTACTATTCCACTCCTTCCCTACTATCCACGGGTACTGGAGTTGGAACAGTAAATTAAACTATTCACTATCCAGTGCCCCCCAACGCAAGTCATTGTAACGACTTGCGTTGAAAAACCTGCGTTGTAAAAGCATGCGTTGTAACAACGTACATCCAGAGGAATATGTATCAGTATCTCAATATCTATCAGGTTTTCTCAAATTATCCCTGTTCCTGAGGTTATACCTCTTTTCATTGGGCTCCTGTTGAGGAGACCTTCCTCTAGACTGAGAATGTTTATCTTTAGGAAGTGTTTGTTTAGTGCTTTCCCACTTCTTTTTAGGAGTAGTGAGATTATTTTTAATAAACAACTTTTCAGGATTTTCTATTAGTTGGAGTTTTACTGGTTTTCCACCCAAACTTTCTCTACCTAGTACTTCATAGGATTTTTCAATGATTCTTGCAAGTTCATATGGTTGCTCAGTAATAACTTTTCATTTTTGTCGGATTGCCACGGATGCTGCTTCACCTTTAATGTTAGCTAATAATATAGCCGAGTTCTGTTTGAAATCTTTTAGTAATTTCATACCAAGATTCAAGGCAGGTTCTGGTCCGTATTCATTTTGAATCTGTTTCAGGACGTCTGGTATTACCGCCATAGATGGAACGCCATGAGTTTTTGTGTAGATTGCAGCAAAGACTGTACCCCAAGTGTTACAGTCCTCCAAGTGTGGTGCGATCCCCATTGGTAAACAGATTGTTAGAATCCTGCGTTTCTCATGAGGTGTACTATCTGGAAATACTGCCTCAATTTGAGTAATTTTTGAGCTAACCAGAACGGAATTTGTTCCCGTTTTGCGGGTAATTTACGAATGACTGATTGTATAGTCTGTGGTTTAATTTTGTTTGTGTTCCCCTGATGAGGGATGTGCTTTGGAATCCTTATAGCAGGTTGGACTGCTAGAATCCGCATGAAATAGTGAACCAATTGTCTATGGATTTTGATTAACTGTTTTAGCTGAGCTAACAGTTCTGGACCTGTCATTCTTTCAATGTCAGGATGTGGTGTATAGCTGGATAGTACCGGCCATGTTGCTCCTGGTCTACCTAGTGGACCGAGCCTGGTAATGAGATTTTGATGTTGTAGGGCGCCTTTAAACCAGAGCTGATGCGCTTGGTAAGTTAGTGGAATTTCAATATCCTCGAAAGGAATGTATTCCACTGGAGGTTCCTCTAATTTGTAGTGGTGGAACTCATGTGGTGCTGGATTTGCTGTAGGAAACAGAATACATGAATAGAATACCTCTGCCGATATTCATGTGCCTCTATGCCAAATATTACCTTACCACCTCTCGATGATACGCCATTTGTTATAAGCTTTATAGTGATTGTTTTCCTTACGTTTACCGAGATGATTATAGCATCCGGGTCATCTTGTTGGAGACCTGTAATGTCTAAAAGTGGTTGGGCTGCTGCTGCAGCTCTATCCCTTTCATCGTCACTCATTTTGTTGACTGAAAGTTTGCAGAGCAAGTTTCAAGGAAGCAAAGATAAGGTGCACAATATTTCGGAACACTGAATCCTTCAACGTTGAACAAACCAAAAAACTAATATATAGGATTTTTCGTCCTACTCAGTTATGGCGGCTATTTTATCCTTTCACCCACTTCAGACGTCTATTGGAGTATTTTACGGGAAAAAGGTGACTCTGTGAAAAGCACGACTGAGTTACTCTAGTATCTAGCATTAAATGAGTGCCTTATCAAACGTTTATATTTACAACAAGGGGTGGTGAGGGACAGAGTCTCTGAATTAAACAGAATACTCTCACCCAGTCAAGAGATCAGGGCTAGATCCAACACCGTTTTTTAGCTCACTGCACCATCCCAGTTTCAGAACCTGGCTGTATGCAAATTAGTCTGTTCCTGTCCCAGTGCATGATGGGAACAGGGCAAACCAAACTACAAAAGCCAATTCTTACACTGGGATCAAACGTTTGGCGTCATGTAGTGTAGTTCCTATATTCCCAATAGGCTCTGCGCATTGGAATAATATATAATATAGAATTGACGTTGGACTTAGGTTGACTGGGTCTCTATCGAATATATTAGACTTAATTGTGAGTGCCAGCTAGCTCAGAGGTCACTAGAAACTTTCTTGAATAAACAAGAAGGGATTAGTTTCTGACAACCGCATAAACATGACAACTTTGTTTCCCCATGATAAAGTGTATCTTCAGAGTCGTGGAAACAATAGATGGATATTTCCCTCAATCAATTGTGCATGCTTTGTTTCACCAGAGGTGCAGAGTAATAGAGAGACGGGCGTTTTCAAAAAAAGGTATTTATTGAACAGTCTTCTTTCTCATGCAGAAGAAATGAACTGCTGCAATCGTAATACTGCCTGTAAAGTATAATGCGTACAGCAACAAGAGTATTATAAAATAATACTGTAAAAGCATGGTATGGTTTCTAAGACATAAAATAAATACATAAATACCACTGACTAAAACAATACTCAACTGGTGCTTCTAAAATACGCCTACCCCGATGTACCTAACCTAGGTCTAATATGAGGGAAGAAGTAAGTGAGGTGTAGCATAGGTTTAGTAGTCTTTGCCAATAATATATCCAAGATTTCCTTTAGGGTCTAATCAGCTCAGTACCTTGGTTTAGAATGAAGGAGTTCTGGTATCTCACTGTCTCATGACTCGATTTCCCAACACCGGGGGGGAGGGGGCTTGGAAACACTGGAGCTGCATTTTTTGGCAAGAGAAAGACAGCGTCTCTCTCAGTGCGTCTGCTGGAGGGTCAGCTTCCTTCAGCACTTGCTGCTGTGAGCTGTGTCGGGTAGTTAGATAGTCGAACTGCTCCACACCACTGTGTGTTTGCTTGGGCAAGTGTGGGCATATTAATACCTTGAAGGTGCCGAGTTTGACGTAAGGTTGGACATAATAACGTCACCAAAGACTCACAGTTCTTTGAAAACTCCATGAGTTCTTGGACAAATTAATCTTAAAGCAAGGGGGAAGTCCCTGACTGCTGAAGGCGAGTTTTCCAAGAAATCGTTGTGGATTGTCGGAACTAGTGGAAGTAGCCATGCGATATTTGGACTGCATGGGCTAAGTCTAAATATGGTTATGATTTCTATGCCTATATTAGGACGAGCTGATTTATACCTGTATATGGGCATGAATCGGGATAATTACTCTGGGTCCTAAAATGCTATACAACAATACCTTTACATACACTCAAACAATTCTATCATAGGATAACTACATGCGATACCTTTACATACACTCAAACCATTATACCATAGGATAACTACATTAGATACCTTTACATACACTCAAACCATTATACCATAGGATAACTTCATGAGATACATTTACATACACTCATATCATTATATCATGGGATAACTACATGAGATACCTTTACATACACTCAAACCATTATACCATTGGATAACTACATGAGATACATTTACATACACTCAAACCATTATACCACATGATAACTACATGAGATACCTTAACATACACTCAAACAATTCTATCATAGGATAACTACATGCGATACCTTTACATACACTCAAACCATTATACCATAGGATAACTACATGAGATACCTTTACATACACTCAAACCATTATACCATAGGATAACTACATGAGATACATTTACATACACTCAAACCATTATACCACAGGATAACTACATGAGATACCTTAACATACACTCAAACATTTCTATCTTAGGATAACTACATGCGATACCATTACATACACTCAAACCATTATACCATAGGATAATTACATGGAATACCTTTACATACACTCAAACCATTATACCATAGGATAACTTCATGAGATACATTTACATACACTCAAATCATTATACCACAGGATAACTACATGAGATACCTTAACATACACTCAAACAATTCCATCAAAGGATAACTACATGAGATACCTTAACATACATTCAAGCCATTGTACCACAGGATAACTACATGAGATACCTTTACATACACTCAAATAATTATATCATAGCATAACTACATGAGATACCTTAACATACACTCAAACAATTCTATCATAGGATAACTGCATGAGATACCTTTACATACAGTCAAGCCATTATACCACAGGATAACTACATGAGATACCTTTACATACACTCAAATAATTCTATCATAGGATAACTACATGAGATACCTTCACATACACTCAAGCCATTGTGCCACGGGATAACTACATGAGATACCTTTACATACACTCAAACCATTATACCATAGGATAACTAAATGAGATACCTGTACATGCACTCAAACCATTATACCATAGGATAACTACATGAGATACCTTTACATACACTCAACCCATTATACCATAGGATAACTAAATGAGATACCTGTACATGCACTCAAACCATTATACCATAGGATAACTACATGAGATACCTTTACATACACTCAAACCATTGTACCATGGGATAACTACATGAGATACTTCTACATACACTCAAACCATTATTCCATGCGATAACTACATGAGATACCTTTACATACACTCACACCATTATATCATGGGATAACTACATGTGATACCTTTACATACACTAAATCCATTATATCATGGGATAACTACATGAGATACCTGTACATACACTCAAACTATTATTCCATAGAAAAACTACATGAGAAACCTTTACATACAGTCACACCATTATATCATGGGATAGCTACATGAGATACCTTGACACACACTCAAACCATTATACCATAGGATAACTACATGAGATACCATTACATACACGCAAGCCATTATATCATATGATAACTACATGGGATATCTTTACATACACTAAAACCAGTATACTATACGATAACTACATGAGATACCTTGACATACACTCAATCCATTATATCATGGGATAACTACATGAGATACTTCTACATACACTCAAACCATTATTCCATGGGATAACTAAATGAGATACCTTTACATACACTCACACCATTATATCATGGGATAACTACATGAGATACCTTTAAATACACACAAGCCATTATATCATATGATAACTTCATGAGATACCTTTACATACACTCAAACCATTTTTCCAAAGGATAACTACATGAGATACCTTTAAAAACACTCACACCATTATATCATGGGATAACTACATGAGATACCTTTACATACACTCAAACATTCCTATAATAGGATAAGTACATGCGATACCTTTACATACACTCAAGCCATTATATCATACGATAACTATATGAAATGCATTTACATTAGGGGTGGGCGAAATATTATTTTCAACCCGTGGAATTGGCAGAATTGTGGCCACTTCGGGTTACTCTTCAACACAGAGTTCTGTCCAAATTCCGCCAATGGCCATCAGGCTGTCTTTTTCTCCTTTGAGGCTCCAGAATATGCGAGCTGGTAAGAGTGAGTGAGATTTGGTGTCGCCTAGTACAATTTTCAAACGTAGGTGATTGCCGGCGCTTGTGAGCAGTTGTGGCCAGAGGGCTACCATTGGAGTAGATTTGCTGCCACTCAAGTAGATTTTCTACTTAGCACCAGCAACATCACCATGAATAACCGAGCGCTCTTGCGCAACACACGATATGTTTGTGCTGATTTTTAGCGCTACTCACGTTATCGGTGGTAAATTATAGTGCCAGCTGCATATTTTACACCTATTGGCAGAATTCTGCGGAATGTCATGGAGTTTTCTGTAACTCTGCTAGTTGTGCCTCCCCTGGGGAGGTGTGGTGCAGGCGTGGTGCAGCGATCAGGGCAGCTAACTTCAGAGCAAAGAGCTCACGGTTCGATCCCTGGCTCCGGCGGCAGATCTGTCCAGCACCTTGTGATTTCCACGACGGACCCCAGCGCCTTGGGACCCATAAGGGTGAGTAGTTTGCTCTTTACAAATACTGGTTTCATGATTTTATTATATGCCTAATTTGCAAAAACTGAAACAAAGACCTAGTGGGGATCCAGCTGGGATTCAAGGTATTGGGTTTTACATTTTTGCAATAAACATTTTTACAGTACACACATTTCCAATTGGTGTAACAGGGCTATAAATTGATTTGTTCGGAATCACATTGTGTTTTTGCTAAAACTGGAATAGGATCATATGTTTCCAGGCTTCTATGTCAGAAAGCTAGCCACAAGGTCACATCCCCTCTTCTTAGACACTTTAGGATTACCGTACCTTACACTGGGAGCCTTTCATAACTACTGAAACTAGGGCACCTGTCAAGCTATGACGAGGTGCCCTTGCAGATGTCAGCAGAGACCTGTGAAAAATGGGATAAAACATACAATGACTGGGAAACCCAGCATTTATGGTTACAGGGTGTATTGAATTCTAGGTTTAAAGAAAACAATGCTTAAATTCTGTAGCGTTTTATATCACGTAGGATTAAACATTTATATTTGGGATTAATCACACCTTTTACCCAGCCTAGTAATCTAGATTTCATTTAATCCTGGCTTCTGTATATTTTTCGAACATTTCTTTAAACTTCACTAAAGATGCTTTTACTTCACTATGACTGTATCATTATATTTTGTTCCTAGTTCTGGTTTAGCTGATGACATTGAGAACTAGAAGTTTGAAGAATTTCTAACATTGGTGTCAGATAACAGCAAAGGACAATGTAAGCATCAAATTATCTTGAAGACTGTAACTAATCAAGCTCTACACATTACTGAACTTGATGCCAACCAATAGGAATCTGCTTAATAAAATGTGGGAGATGACTGTGCCTTGTTCAACAAAGGTAGCATTTCCTGTTTGTTAACTAGGGGATTCGAATCCACCCAGATATCACTATTCAAGCCCCTCAAATCCACACGCATCCTGTTGGAGCCATCAGTTTGCACTATACTATGGAAGAAAGCTACTCCAATTCTTCTTTCAATTCAATCGGTCCGATTTTGCCTCACTGATCAATTTTAACCTTCAGTGATTTGATATAAAAGGTCCTTCTAGACTACAACTGTTTCCTCAACACAATCCAGAGAAATCTTTCAGGATTCCTAATTAAATTATGATACGCAGGGATTATGTTAATCTAAATCTCCTAACTCTGAACCCGTCAGACTGGAATGATCCGCCTTTGGGCTGAAGTCAATTCCAGAACCTACGTAAAATTAGCAAACATATATATCTTCACTGAGTGTTCCCTGTTTTGATCTATATCCTATTAATTAATCAGTAAGTTTTGGAACTCTAGAGAGTTTTCGAAATGGGGTTTCTAGTTGGCAGAGGTAGGTACCTTTGACCAAATAGGGACCCTTGCTTCTAGTCAAGGACAGTGAGGTACACTCCTGTATAACCCCTGCTCACCCGCTTGGTAGCTTGGCACGAGCAGACAGGTTTATCTCAGAGACAGTGTGTAAAGCATTTGTGAACACATACAGTAATACAGCGAAAACAGCACAAATGGACACCACACCAGTTTAGAAAAATAAGTAATCTTTACCAGACTTAACACAAGACCAAACAACAAAAATCCACAATACTGTAATCTGTAGGGGTGGGCAGAAAACTATGTTCCGCTCCGTGGCCAGCAACCCTGGCTCCTCGGCCCGGTACCTGCTTCTGAAAGCAGCCAGGCCAGGGAGAACTTCCCCAGGCCCCGGTGGACCACCATCCCCAGTGCCTGGACCCTCGGCTGGATTGCAGGACGGGGGGCTCCTGCACCCTGGGGCCCGCCAGACGGATCTCCAGCCCAGGGCCCAGTCCCAGCTTCTGAACCCTAGCCAGGCCAGGGAAAGCCTCCCCGGGCCCCGGTGGACCCCCTTCCCTAGTGCCTGGACCCTCGGCTGGCTTGCCGGACATGGGGCTCCCGCACCCTGGGACATTGGGATGGAGCACAAGCCCTGGGCCCAGTCCCAGCTTCTGAACCCTAGCCAGGGTGGGAAGAGCCTCCACGGGCCCCAGTAGACCCCCTTCCCCAGCGCCTGGACCCATGGCTGGCTTGCAGGACAGGGGGCTCCCGCACCCTGGGACCCTGGGATGGAGCACAAGCCCAGGGACCGCCAGACAGAGCTTGAGCCCAGGGACCAGTCAGTCAGTCAAACAAGCTTTATTCGACATAGTCATAAAAGCATTACATATAAAAATGTTAAAAATGGAATTAAAATGTATACAAGGATTAAAACAAATAATTCATTATAATAAAATGACCAAATTAAAATACATCAAGTATTCATATATAAAGTGCCTTTTCAAATACCAACCCCTTAACATTTTTTGCTTCTAATAATCCAGGCCCATCCTAAATATTTCGCCACAGCTATATATATTACAGGGCTTGGGTTTGTACAGAAAATTCTAGTAGCCAGAGTTCCACTCTGTGTGCCTAATAGTTTGGCCATAGGTCGCAGCCATACTGGGGGCGGAGTATGCCGGGCACACAATAAGTAAGTGGCTAACTGTTTCTTTAAGATCTGGGCAAAATGGACAAGAGCTGCTTCCACCATTTGACCATCTGGATGTGAAGGATCTGATTGGTATACTACCAATTCTCAGTTGAAAATAGAGTTTCCTATCCAATGGCTTCATTATGTCGTCCCAGAATGTCTCGAAACGAGTTTCATCCTTGAACTCCATAAATACCCCTGATAGGGAAAGTGGTGGAATAGACCTAAAAAGTTTCGAAAATGTCATTTCCCAGTACAAGCTCTTAATGACCTTTTTTGATGGCAATACAGCGTTGATTGGGTCTTCCCATGTTTCCACCAGACCCAACTCTCTGAGAACCGCTCTAATTCCAGAGAGCCATTTTATCTGGTGGAAGACATCACATTTAATAATGTCCAGGAGTCCCATGGCAAATATTTTCAACTCCGGCGTTACCCATATTCGTCGCCAGTACAATACAGGGCGGAGATTTGCAATGATTTCAATTGGTTTTATTCCTAAATCGTCGCCAGTACAATACAGGGCGGAGATTTGCAATGATTTCAATTGGTTTTATTCCTAAATCCTGTAAAACCGGGCCCATGGGAGTACTGTGTGGGAGCATAACAAGATTTCGTAGGAACCTATTTTCAGAGGCCGTTAATTTACTTAGGTTCCCATGTCCCCACATTTCAACCCCATAAAGTGCTGCACTCACGGCCTTTGCATTATAAACCTTAATTGCAGGTGCCATCGGTTTTGTCAGGGATTTTGCGTGTTTGCGGGTCAATGCCCCTGCGATTTGCCTGTGCTTGAGGGTGGCCAGGTCAATCTGCTCGTTCCATCGTAGGTCATGTTGGATGGTAACACCTAGATACGAAAATGACTTTACTTGCTCTAGGGGTAGGTTATTCATTAGGACTTTTCCTTTGAATGACTTGTGCTGGTTAAAAGACATAAATTTGGATTTTGAGACATTAATTTCCAGGCCGTGGTCAGTACAGTATGTTTCAAAGATCCCAAGTGCTTTTTGCAGCCCACTTGGGGTCTTGGAGATGATGAGACAGTCGTCGGCAAACATTAAGATTGGTATCTTAGCGCCTGCTACGATTGGTGCGTCAACATTTGCCTCCAACAGGGTTTTTGCGACATTATTAATGTAGAGAGAGAAGAGGGTAGGCGCTAACACGCAGCCTTGGCGCACTCCTCTCTCTCCCGGGAACTGGTTAGTAACATGTCCTGGAGAACCCCATCTTATCTGGGCGTAATTATGCTCATGTAATTTAATAATCATAGAAAGAAGGGTGGGGGGCATGCCCATATCGTTCAAAACAAACCAAAGGTTGGACCGTGGTACAAGGTCAAAAGCTGCCCACAGGTCTATGAAGGCAGCATACAGGCTTCCTCCCCCAATTTGGACAACCTTCCAATAGAGCATTGCAAAATGTAAGACTTGATCTACTGTACTTATGGAGGTTCTAAATCCTGCTTGGAGGTGGGTCAAAATGTCCATCTCCCGCTCCCACTCTTGGACCTTATTTAATACCAGTCTGCCATAGATCTTCTGAATGGTATCAATTAAACTGATCGGGCGATAATTGCCTGGAAGCGATTTATCGCCCTTTTTAAAGACGGGGATTATTTCCGCCCCGTTCCAGGATTCGGGTATTGGGGATCCACTGGCTACCATGTTAGCCAGTAATAGTACGTACTTCCCCCAGGGTTCTCTGTTGTTGAGGAAGATGTCAGCTGGGACACCATCTATACCTGGTGCCCTTCCAGGAGTAATAGAATCTAGTGCACGTTGGATGTCCACGATAGTAAATGTATCTTCCATACAGGGGGTACATACGATCCCTTCTCTTTGTTCTACCAGTAGTTCTGGCCCTTTGGCATATTGGGGTCTAAAATGAGTTACCCAATCATCCTGGGCTACCCAATTTTGGGGTTTTTCGGGGCTTCCTTCACAGCCCCATTTCAAAAGGTCCCAGAATTGTTTGCAATTTTTGTGGGAACTTGCCTCCTTAAGCTCCTCCCATCTTTTTTCATCCCAGGCGCGCTTGGATTTGTGAATAATAGTTTTATACGCACTTCTGGCAATGCGAACACTAGCACTGGAACCTTTTTTAATGGCTTTACCTAATTCCAACCGCGCGTTTCTGCATTCTTTGTTATACCATCTTGGAGATTTATCGGTCCTCTTTTTGTTCGGATTATTTGGTTTGACAAATAAACCTTTTATTTGCAGAAAGAGGGTTTCATGGACCTTACTTGCGCTTTCTCTCTCAGGGGTAAAAGGTTCGGCGTTGGAACAGTCACTCAATTCCACGATAGCTTTCTCTACATTTTTTAAAACAAAGTCCATGTTTGACTGATTTTGGGCAACTTTGGCCCACTTCAGGTGGCGCATATCATTTGCCAATACAACAGGTGGAGAGCTTCCGTTGTTTGGCTCCTCTGGTGTCGCTGGAACTTCCCAGTAAGAGAAGATCATGCAAAGGGGGTTGTGGTCACTCTCTAGGCGGTCAACAACCATCATGTCTACCAAGTGGTGCCATACCTCGAGGTGGACTAGTATGTAATCAATTCTACTTTCTCTGCTGCCCCTCTTAAAGGTGACAGCACCCTTCCGATCTTTTGGGGTCCTTCCATTTACTGCCCTTAGTCCTTGATTCATGCACATTGAATTAATTTGGATCACCAGATCGGTCCATCTTTTCACTGGATCCAATTCAAGTTTAGGAACCCCCCACTGGCTATCTTGGTCATCTACAAAGTGAGAATCGCCACCCGATAATGGTTCAAAGTTTACATTAAAATCTCCAGCAATAATCCGCCGTGAGTTTTGGGAAAATTTTTCAATGAGGCCTTCGAGGGCAACAAGAGTGTCTGACTTCCGCCCCCCTGTACTCCTAGCATACACGTTATAAATGCACAAAGGTTTAGTTCGATTAAGCGTAAGGGAGAGAATATGTATATCTTTGTGATTAGAGGTGAGTTCCTTTACAGTGATCCCAGAATCTTGTTTGACCCAAATAGTTAGTCCCCCCGAGGGTCGTCCCTTGTCTCCTTTTACAGCGGCAATACTAAAATTCAAGAACCCTGGAAGATATAATGGGTCCAAGAGTCACGTTTCTTGGAATATACAGATGGTGAACTGGCTGACAAATAATGCCCATTCAGGGCTTTGCACCTTGGAACTCAACCCAGCAATATTCCATGACAAAATTGATCCAAATATGTCAAAATCTATAAATCGACTTGCATCAGGGTTCAGGTTTGGTATACTAACTCCCCCTTTGTCAAGCCCTGTATCTAATGAGTAACAAGAATTTCCCGTGGGGATGTCCTGGAGTACAGGTACATCGGAATTCTCGTTTGTTGAAATGTCTTCCCTATTATACTCTACTACTTCTTGAAAAGCACAAAATGCTCCTATATGGGACCTCTGTGGTGCAGTTACGGTCGATAGGGATAGGTTGTCATGATGTTTAACATTAATGTCATCAGGGGTTAGTCAATCATTTAAATCTAAGGATGACCCACCCACTCCTGCCCCCTGTGATTGAGTTCCCATTTCATTCAGCCACTGTTGGGGGGGGTGAAGATATAATTTGGATGGTTGAATGATCGGGGGAGCAAGACCTGAACTCCAGCGTTATTAGGTTTTGTGCAATATTTGCATTTTTAAATGTGAGTTCTATACAATCAGTCCTATGTCCTGGATGCGAGAGCCTGGAAGCCCTGGTGATATCTTCCCTTATCACTGATCGGCATCCTCTGGTATGCCTGATCCAGTGGATAGCCTTATTTGTCAGTGAATCTTTGGTTTCCAGATTCTTGCCTACACTTAATTTTGGGACGTTCGCCATATATACTTTAGATAGATCAGGAGATATGGGTTGGACCAAGGAAGGACATCTCCCAGGAGTGATTTTTGGGATATTTCTGTTAGTGATGGGGGTATTAGAAGGCCTATCAGTAAGCTTAGTGTGCCCATTATTTTTAGCTCTTTCAGGGGATTTGGGTTTGGTTGCTTTCACTGGTAGGGGATTTGTTAACATCTCTGTAACTTTACCTTGTTTAGTGGGCAAGATATGTGCTTTAGTCTGGGTACTACCCCTGTGCTGCGTTAATACTGGACATTGGGATGTTACCTTTTGCTTCTCAGTAATACCAGTGCTCAACTGTTTTGTAACAGGATTACAAGTGGGGCAAATATTGGCATTCGTGATTACCTTGTGAACTTTAGATGTTAAAATGTCAACAGTATCTTGCATGCAATGTATAAAGCTACATAAACGGTTCACTAGGCTACAGAGTTCAGAAATATCATTCCCAGTTTCTGGGGTGGATATATGCTGGTTGTGCTGGTTAATTTCCAGTCTCTGGCCATGGTCGATATCTGGTGGTGTTTGTTGGATCAGAGGAACGCCATTCTCTTTATCAGAACAGTCAATGTCTGTAAGAGGTAAATACCTGTTTGAGCACAATACGGGCGGGTTAAGCTCAGTGTCTGTTATGGTTGGGCCATCCCTTGGGGTGTCCCCTGTGAGCTCATCAGTGGTAGGATTAAGCTTTTTCTTCAAGAACATCCCAGGGACAACAGTCACACCCCGTTTGCCTTTCTTCTGCGTTAAGTCAGTTACATCATCCCCTTCCATATCTACTAAGGTGTTCTCAGGTGGTGGCTTGGATGTGAGAGAGACTACAATCTTCAATCAACTCTTCAATGCGTATCATTACACAGTTCTCTCCCGCATGTTTGGGTGTTTTTGAGACTTTAGTAGCTTTCTTAGACTTTCTCCTTTTAACCCGGGAGCTTGGCACATCTACGACGCCCTCCATTGACTTCCTCTTCTCCATTATGAAGGATTTTGAAAGCACAGTACCTTAGATAATGGAGGGACGATGGTGATGATGTTGGTGGCGTGGCCCTGCCCTGCCTCCTCCTGCCCCGGACGGCCACAGACGGCTTAGCCCGGCGCGTCCCGCTTGCGTCCCGCACAGTGGAAACTGATGTAGATTTATAGGGCGTTAGCTCGAGGCTGAGTGGGCGGGCCGCTGCTCAGCTGGTGTGGCACACGGACTCCTGGGCTCTGGAGTCCCTGTGCGGCGTGCAGCGTTGTTGGGTTTCTCACTCCGATGGTTTTCTGCCCAGCTCAGCACCTGTGGACACTACCTCTCCTAGGGCAGCAGCAGTTCCAGCATCAAATGCCCGTAGACGCGATGCGGGACAGGCGCCAGCGGGTTTCGTGAGCCGTAATGAAAAGCTCGAGGCTGAGTGGGCGGGCCACTGCTCAGCTGGTGTGGCGCACGGACTCCTGGGCGCTGGAGTCCCTGTGCGGCGTGCAGCGTTGTTGGGTTTCTCACTCCGATGGTTTTCTGCCCAGCCCAGCACCTGTGGACACTACCTCTCCTAGGGCAGCAGCAGTTCCAGCGTCAAATGCCCGGAGACGCGATGCGGGACCCACGCCAGCGGGTTCCGCAAGCCGTAATGAAGAGCTCGAGGCTGAGTGGGCGGGTCGCTGCTCAGCTGATGTGGCGCACGGACTCCTGGGCGCTGGAGTCCCTGTGCGGCGTTTTCTGCCCAGCCCAGCACCTGTGGACACTACCTCTCCTAGGGCAGCAGCAGTTCCAGCGTCAAATACCCGGAGACGCGATGCAGGAGCCCAGGGACCAGTCCCAGCTTCCGAACCCTAGCCAGGCCAAGGAGAGCCTCCCCGGGCCCCGAACGCCCGGACCAATGGCTGGCTTGCAGGACAGGGGGCTCCCAAACCCCAGGGCTCACCGGATGGAGTTCAAGCCCTAGGCCCGGGTCCAGCTTCTGAACCCTAGCCAGGCCGGGGAGAGCCACCCTGGGCCACAGTGGACACTCATCCTCAGTGCCCGGACCCTCGGCTGGTGTGCAGGATGGGGGCTCCCGCACCCTGGGACGGAGCACAAGCCCCGGGCCCGGTCCCAGCTTCCGAACCCTAGCCAGGCCGGAGAGAGCCTCCTTGGGACCCGGTGGACCCCGTCCCAAGCACCCCCACCCTCGGCTGGCTTGCAGGACAGGGGGCTCCCGCTCCATTGGACCCTGGGACGGAGCACAAGCCTCAGGCCTGGGCCCAGCTTCAGAACCCTAGCCAGTCCGGGGAGAGCCTCACCGTGATCCGGTGGATCCCCTTCCCCAGTGCCTGGACCCTTGGGGGCTTGCAGGGCAGGGGGCTCCCGCACCCTGGGATGGAGCATGAGCCCCGGGCCCGGTCCCATGTTCCGAACCCTAGCCAGGCCCGGGTCCCAATGAACGCCTGGACCCTCGGCTGGCTTGCAGGACAGGGGGCTCTCTCACCCCAGGGCCCGCCCGCCGGACGGAGCTCAAGCCCCTAGCCCGGGCCCAGCTTCCAAACCCTAGCCAGGCCAGGGAGAGCCTACCTGGGATCCGGTGGACCCCCGTCCGCAGCGCCCAGACAATTGGCTGGCTTGCAGGACAGGGGGCTTTCGCACCCTGGGACACTGGGATGGAGCACAAGCCCCGGGCCCGGGCCCAGCTTTCGAACTCTAGCCAGGATGGAGATAGCCTCCCTGAGACCCGGTGGACCCCCGTCCCCATCGCCCGGACCCTCAGCGGGGAACTAAGGAGGGTTAAACCTAGGCCACGTCCTCTCCCCGACGGCCTGCCCGGGGAGACCATTTTTCTTGACTATTAAGCCCCCACATAGTGGGGGCTTACAGAACTTTTGGGGACGGACCAAAGTTGAAGTTAGACTGGCCAGCCGCCAGGCCGGCCATCTGGTCACCTAGCCCGCAGGGCCATCTGGTCACCCGGCCCGCAGGGGTAAATGTAAATGTAAATGTCATGGTACTTATAGAGCGCACTGTCACCAGACGGTCACCTAGCGGTGTCGCCTATTTGGCTTCCTGATGCTGATACTCATACCGCCGTGGAACCCCTCCTGGCTTTCCCTGTGAAGTATCCAATCCTGGGCACCCCCAGGGTGAAGCCAGCATCCTTAGCGCTGTCGGGGCCAGTGTGGAGGCTAAGCAAGCTATTGCCCAGAGTTGCAGCGTGGGGCCCGTGATTAGAATAAGCACCGAGGTGAGAATTAACAGGTCCGAGGAAATTGAGCCCAAGACCCCGCCGAGGCGGGAATCAAACCCTGGTACTGGCCAGAACTCTGCATCAGGTTCTGCCGCTCTAACCATTGAGCCACACTCCTCCCACAGGGGTATATGGTCACACGGCCCTCAGGGCCATCTGGGCACCCGGCCCACTGGGCCATCTGATCACCCAGTCTGCAGGGCCATCTGGTCACCTGGCCCGCAGGGCCTTCGGGTCGCTCAGCCAGGTGACCAGATGGC
>NC_141686.1:327845188-327862688 GCF_964263255.1 Lissotriton vulgaris
TACATGGTTTTAGCACATGCGCCTGAAATATGTGGAATTGTTTCGCAAACATCATTACAATACCCACATGTAGCAAATGTACGATTTCTTCCACTAGTATAATAAACATTTGCTCTTAACATCAGCACAGCTATGTACTGATTTTCTTTCATTTTGTTATGCTTGCTGATCCAGAAGTTTGAGGTTGGATTACTTTCTAAGCATTTTATACCATCACCTTGGACAGGGAGATTTGCCCATTTCTCAAATTCTTCTTTTCTCCAATCATATGTTGCTAACAAATTCAAAGCATAACTCAGAAACCTACGGTCTAAAATGTTGAGTTTTGTGCGTTATGATGATGTTATCAGTTTTTTCATTTATTACTTCTACTGTATACATGAATGAATGAGCTATGTACAGATATGGAGCTGCCCTGAGATACAATAAACTGTTGACTTTATTTAGACCAATTGTTGTACATAGTTTTGGTATACTGAAGCCCCCAAATGATCTTTTCGAATATAGGAGACCATCACATGTGTATGCAGGAAGGTGTAGAAAATGTATGACATACTTTTTTATTGTTTGATCCAGAACGTATAAAGTTTTAGCTTCTGTTCCAGTCGTTTCCAATTTAAATGACAGTTTAGGGACCAAGTACTGACACAAAATTGCTATTTTGTGCGTGGGCTTAAGTGGTAGATTATCAAGTTTTTGAGCCCAATTTGTAGTGTAGTTCCTATATTCCCAATAGGCTCTGCACATTGGAATAACATAACCAGCAGTGTAGACGTAGGACTGAGGTCATCTAGGTCTCTACTGACTATGTTAGACTTAATTAGTTTTGCCAGCTAGCTCAGAGGTCACTAGAAACTTTCTCGAATGTTCAGGAAAGGGTTAACCGTCCTGATTTAGACAAGAAGGGACAACTTTGCTCCCTCAGAATAAAGAGTGTATCTCTAGAGTCGTGTGAAAACAATAGACCACTATTTCACTCAGTCAATCGTGCATGCTTAGTTCCACCAGAGATCAGAGAAATAGAGAGACGGGCGTTTTCAATAAAAGGTGTTATTTTATTGATCAGTCTTCTTTCTCATGCAAGAGAAATGAATTCCACAATTGCAATACTTATTATAAAGTAAAGTGCGTACAGTAAAATTAGTATTATGAAATAATACTGTAATAGCATTGATATGGTTTCTTAGCCTTATAATACTTTAAAATGGATAAAATATATACATACATAAAAACATTGACTAACAAACTCAACTGGTGCTTCTAAAGTATGCCTACCCCAGTGTACCTGACCTAAGCCTAATACGGGGGAAGGAGTAAGTAAGTTGCAGTTTTAAGTTAAGTTAAGTTTTTGCCAAGTATCGGATTCAAGAATTCTCTCTAAGGTTTTAATCAGCTCCGTACCTTGGTTATAGAATGAAGAAGGTCTTGTATCTCGCTTCTCAGGACTCGATCTCCCAGCAACCTGCGAGGGTGACTTGGGAACACCGGAGCTGGATATCTTGGCTGGAGAAAAAGACAGCGTCTCTTTCAGTGCGTCAAGCTGGACTCCTGGGCAAGTAGAAAGACGCTCTGCTCCCAACCACCGTGTGTTTGCTTAAGGCAACATTGGTATATTTATACCTGAAAGCTGCCGGGTTTGACGTAAGGTTGGACATAAGACGTCACTGATGACTAACAGTTCTTTCTGGACTCTAGGAGTTCTTGTGGAAATCAAAACAAAAGCAGGGGGTTTTCCCGTGCTGCTGGAGGCTTGGTTTGTTTAAAGAACGTGTTGTGCTTTCTAGGAGTTTATGGGAGTAGCCTTGCTGTGTTTTGGACTGCATGGGCTAATACTAAATATGGATATGATTCTTATGCCTTTATAAGGATATTATTTGTTATAAACACATGAGGGCATGAATCGGGAATATCGAATTAGGGTCCTAGATAGAAATACAACACCCACTCCACGTATTAATGTCCATCATTACTAAATAATAAGCAATATGAACATATAACGATGCATGTGGGTTTTCCAACCCACCCCAAAATACATAACTTGCATTTGAAATGGTTTATGGATTATACACGAAAATGAATATTGGTACTGTACGCTTTTCAAGCAGGGTTATCATTCAGTTAAATGCATATATACATATCAGCTGAATGAATTGCGAAAATTACACATGAAATGGCTCTGTATACAGAAAAGAAGGTAGAGACCATTTCATCACATATTAATAAGATATTGTACATGTGCTAGAGGCTGAGGTAAATATTGTCTCTAATGTCTCTAAAAATAGAAGCTCTGTTCTCTAAGAATAGTTCTACTTCAAGCAGAGTACCATGTGCCAAAAAAAGTAAATATTTTGGAAGTGAAAAAAAGTTATTTAGCTTTTGTGGACTAAATAGTTCCAAATGTCTTCAGTAGCGTTGTTTATCAAAACTGAAGGCCAAATTCAGAGTTCAGGGAACGCTGTGTGATCATTATTTTTAAAAGTTGTTCTCGTTGTTAGGGGAGAACATCATATCAGACAGACTCGCAAAAAATTGGTCTACAACATCAGGTGAAAGTTCGACCAAGTTTGAAAATACTGAAACTGTGCAGTTCTGTGCATGATTGCTATCATCGATGTTTGGATCAGCAATGCTCACAGAAGGTTGTACCTGTTTGGTGCTGCTTTCCTCTCGTACTTCACCGCCACCTACTCGTAATGGTGAAGTCTCAACGAATGCCGTCATCAGAATAGGTAGCCGCTGGGGACAACACATTGCATGAGTCATTACTGGACAAAGCAAAGTATCGATATCCATTGGTACTGCTGATGGTAGTGTAAGACAGACGTCCAACACGCATGCTTCTCCGCATAGCAGACATCGAAGCACAGGTAAGATGCAATCCTGCCAGAATGGTCTGAATGAAAGAAACCAGGTTGTACTCAGATCTCCTAGCCGGGCCAATCCAAGGACCTTAGTGATACGGTCTCGGTATCGTATTGCTAGGATCGTTTCTTCCATCATTGCTGGAGTCTTGTCTATGGATTGGCTTGCCATATCGGAGCAGAAGGAACAAAAACAAAATTCCTGCCACAAGTCCCAAAATAAAAGGTAGGCCGCCAAAGACAGAATGGACAAAATTCAAAGGGTGCTAACAGTCCCGAAAAAACTGTCTTAAATATATGTGCGATGCCACTGGTATCAGACATGTTTAAGATTTGGCTTAACATTTCTATGAAATGCACGGGGCAATTTGTCGATAAAAGGGTATGTATCTCTGCAGCTGTCCTTGCAACTTGCAGTTCATACGTTTCTTTGGACGAGGTCAGAGGCACAGTAGTCTGTAAAAGAATAGACTTCATTCTGCTCAAAGTATCAATTCGAATAGATATTCACTTAAGGCCATATTGCCGCCTCCATGTCTGGATTGCTGTTTGGATACAATACTTGCATACAGCAAATGACCCTGGAAGTTACAGTTACGAGATAGCATTCTCCTGGCATCATTCCACAACAGCTGTTGTCATTTATTAAAACATAGCTACCGTTAGAAAGTGGTCTGAAAAATGGCTCTATCTGTTTTGCAGGAGTGCCCTGCAGGTGACATGAAAGGTTATTTGAAGACCCTTCGCAGGCTCCATGCAAGTTAATACCTTGACACAGAAGTGTACAGCTTAGTGATTTTTTACAATTATTGCCACTAAGGAATACCTCCTTTTTCCCTTCACTATAACATTTGTGTGTGTAAGGTAAATCCCAGGTTGATTTGATGTATCCTTTATCCAACCTTTCATTTTGGCTTGCTGGTATATATTCTTGGCAATATTTAAACTGGAAAGTTGTTATCGGAATTGTAATTGTTCCGTGTATTAACCATTCAATGACAGGTCTCTCTGACATTGTCAATGGTAATCTCTCAAGTTTTTCAATGCTCAGAATCGTATAGTCTGCTCCTTTTTGTGCCAAACTTATTTGTTTATCTGTAAGGTTAAAGATAGAAAATAATGATGTTATGTTGATTAGACGCCATGGCACGTAGCCTGAACGTAGGTTTTGCAACGTCCAGCCAAGCTGTACAATAGAACGCAATTGGTACTGACCATGTTGTAACATTAGCAAGTCTTGCTCTATTATATCAAAGGCAGATGATACAATGCTGTCCAGTAAATATATTCTGGAGGACAGAGTCGTTAACCCATTGTCCACTACAGAAAGTGATTTTTCCAAATTTATACGATCAATTTCCCGTATTTTTTCCGCTGTTTCAATTTGCATTACTATCCAAGCTTCGTTGTATGCAGCGTATATACCGGCAGCTATGAAACGTTTCTGACGCTGTTTGCGAGGTCCCATTATGAAATCTCGCAAGTCAGCACCTTCTTTAAGTAAAGTCAAGTGTTGCTTAATTTCAGCCAGTGTGGATTTCTGTAGCCACTCAAGGCATAATTTCCCTACACTGTATGTGTAACTATCCCTGGATGTTGTCTCTGGGAATAACTTGAGTCTGGCCTGGTCATTTTTAACCCCTGTTTTTTGTTCAGGAATCTATCTTGACAGTTGCTTGTGTCTGTTGGCCAGATCAACCATTTTTTCCAATCAGGATTTGTTCTGTTTTGGTGAAAAATATGGGATACGTCTATTTCCACATCCGTAGTACTTTTTTTTTTTTTTTTTACTATCAGGTATGGGCTTTGGAATAGACAGTTTGTTTAAGTCTTTTATCTTAGCTAGGCCAAGACAAGTAGTTTGTTGAATGGTATCATTCAGGAAAATTATTTGTTCTGGGATCATACAGGCTCTAAATAATGATTCTAGACGTTGTACCTGCCAGTCTTTTGTTCCCCAGATGATTTTTGTTTCAATGTTATTTTTCCAGAACTCAAAACCAAATGTAGACATTTTGTCATAAAATTTTTCTGAATAAATCAATTTAGTATTTTTCAACATTGTTTTCATTCCTGTTTTGTTTAACATTTTAAAATAAAACGTTTCTGGATCACTATTGTTAAACCCTGGGAAGTATGGAAATTTCTCATAGAATATCTTCGAGATGCCTTTTGACGGAGTTGGACAATGTTCCCATTGATTGTAGATAAAAACATTTCTAAGTTGTGCAGATTTATGCAAATAGTGATGACCATAGTGATTGTAACAGTATAATTCTTCATAATTTGATGAACCCTGTAAATAATCATGTTCTGTGAATTTATCTGACATTACTAATTCTGACATCATATTATTAATATTTTCAAAGTCCCAATCATCAGAAAAAGAACTTGGTATCACAAAGTCACTTAAGGAAACCTTAAACTGGTGTGGATACTTCAAGAGCTCAATCGGGCCATAATTATCATAGTCAGTTCTGTCCCATGCTATACCACCAGGTATTGGATTGGCTGTGATGTTCACTGATGATAGTTCTCTTTTCTCGATGTGAGAGGATCTGTGAGACTTTAGGACCAAGTTGATGTTCTGACTTGCTGTGTCCATTGTACTATATTTTCCATCAATGAATCTACCCAAGCACAAAGCCATGATGAGCCAAAGTAGGAGGAAAAGTACACCTAACACAGTCTAAAATTCAATCCATGGTGAAATCAGATATGTTTCTTTTAGTTGGTGAAAAAGCTCGGTCATTTTTTCTTTGAAAGTTTTTGTTGCTGGCTTGTCTCCATGTTCACTTGGATCATCGGAAAAGTCATCAAAGTTGATAAAATAGCCAGATGCAGTTCTGTCAATTCGTGGGATTGCTTCCGAATTTTCATTGATCTTTGCATTTTCTTTTGTTACATTTGTACATACTGATGCTACATCGTTGTAGATTGGTGTATCATCACGAATTGTTGCAATTTGGGTTTCAAGAGGCACAAGTTCCATAGCTTTGTTGCATAGTCCCTTGTTATTCACTGCAGGTTTATCGAATGTGATTAGTCTCTCAGTTTGAACTTCTTGGATTGTAGCAAAGTTTGGTCTTCTGCTTTTTCTTGGTTGTCCACTGGGCCTGCTATTTATTATCGGCCACATGTTTGTGGTTTCACCAGATCGATGGAAACAATTCTGTTTTCCTTTTTACCAGCAAGTGGCGGTAGTACTATTGATCTTGTTCCGCTGACAGCCAAGACAGGAACTGCTTTTCTGTAAGAAGGCCCAAATTCCTTCTTCACCGCGATCTTTTCTCTGACCAGATCCCCAATCTTCTGAATCCAGACAGGTCTTGCTGGGACAGGTGGTTCTTAAGTGGTTGTTGGCTTAAACTTTATGTTACTTAGACTCTTTCTTGTTTCATTCAAGTCCTGTAAAACAGCCAAACGATCTTTGATATCAAAGGTTTTTTCTTCTATCACTGAAGTTTGACGATCCAGATACTGGATAATCATTCTAGTACCAAACAAAAGTTTGTACGGACTGATACCTCCTAGAGAATTTCTTGGCATGTTGATAAGACTACGTTGGACACTTATTAAATGTTTGACCCACCCATCACCCGAACCTAATACCCTTGCCGTTAAAGATTGCTTTATGTCACGGTTTTTTCTTTCTACTACCGCATTTCCCTCAGGATGGAAGGGAGAAGAGTACCGCAATGCAATGCCCATGCTGGTCATGGCCTCTTTGTAAGCTCGAGAGCTAAACGCAGGACCCTGGTCAGAATGTAGCATGCCAATTGTGTATGTGCCGATAAAGTCTCACAAATCTTTTATAACAGTTCTGACGTCAGCCGAGCGCTGGGGTCTACATTTACAAGTTAATTTTGTCTGAATAATTATCCGGACTCATTTCTCCGGCTGGATTTCTGCGTATAGATCGCCTGATGCTTTCTGATAAAGGTGTCCCGGCAATAGTCTGCTCCGGTTCACAACTGCGATCTCTGTTGCAGTCTGGACAATCCATTGCGAATTTGTAAATTTGCAAGCTCATCCCCGGCCACCAGTATTCTGATTGTAATTCTATTAGAGATTTCAAGATCTGTCGGTGCCTCGGACCCAGTCCCATGTGTGCGTCTTCAATCAAGAAAACTCTCCGGTTCGTGTTTGGAATTACTCTATCCCCCACTCCAGGGATTTGAGCAAAAGGAACAGAGTTTGCATCAATTATGTATGTATTACTGAGTGGATAGTTGAGAGGTAATGCTGCATAATCGCCTTTTAATGAGGCTTTTACTGCCAGCATGGTTTCTCCATCTATGTGTTTTTCTGAACGCTTTTTTGTGGCTACGGAAGCCGGTTGAACTGCTTCCGCTGTGGCTCTGTTAGCCAATGAATTCCCTGCAACGTGAACGCCATCACATTGATGACTCAGTGCATGTATCACGTGAGTCTTTTTTAGTTCTTTCTTCAAAAGAACTACTTGTTCCCAAAGCATTTTATGCTTTATTGCGGCACCTGTGTCATCTTTGTAACCGTTTTTGCTCCATGTCTGCATGTCACTGTTGTATGACTTGACGCAGAAATGCGAATCGCACACTATTAGTGTGGGGAATTCGCGATCGTCATTTTCAAGCGCCATCTTCAAAGATCTTATTTCAGCTCATTCAGCTGAACAGTTTCTGAGTGATTCAGTCTTGGTAATCATAGGTATGAATTTACCAGAGCGCCAGCGACCATTGACAATCGCACACGCTGCATTGTAGGATTTTTTATCTATATCGTAGTGTTGTGCGAATCTGTCCATATAGATTACGCAGGTATATTGTTCGAGAGGCAGAATTTCGATTGGAGAGGATATTCTTGTTCATATTCTAGATCATATAGCTTTTTCAATTTCGGGTCAAAATAGTATTTCACGTCTTCTGTAGCAAGAGAATTTTCCAATTGTATCCATTTTGGATCTAATGCCACTGTATTCAGATTGCGTGGACTTGTTAATGCCTCAAGGGCTGATTCTGCTGTATAAACAGTTATTCTCTTGCCTTGGGCTAGGGCCCTTTCTTTTGCTACAGCAGTTTGAACCGCAGTCAGAATGTTTTTCTGTAGAACTGAATTTCATTTCAGCTTGAGTGTACAAATGTTATTTGTAAGCTAAAGGTACCGTTTCTCCCTCTTTAGAGGTCAGGTATGTGAATCCGCATCTTCCTGGGATGACTCAGATTACAAGGTTGCGTATGTTTTCGCGAGTTTGCAATTTTGTTTTAGCTAACATGTCTGTTTGTAGTGATCTTAAAATTTCTGTGTGTTTCTGAGTCCAATTTATTGGTCTGAAATCAGGTTTTATTAATTCATAGAGAGGTTTAACCCTTTATGCGTAATTTAGAATGTATGTTCTACCAAAATTCAGGAAGCCTGGTATTGATTGTAAATTTTTCAGCGTCTTTGGTGCTTGGAGTACTGCACACTTCTCTAGGAAGTTGTCTGCCAGGCTTTTGCCTTCACTTGATAATTCATATCCTAAAAACAGGACTGTTAGATGGGCAATTCTTGACTTTTTAAAGTTGAATTTGTAACCCTCTGATGCAAACCCAAGTATTATGGTGTTCACTCTTTTTAAGTGAGTCTCCAGGTCATCGTCTGTAAGATAGATGTCATCGACATATGATAATGCATCATCATCATATATTTGTAGTAACTCTGTTTCCCTTGCTGAGAATAATCCTGGGCTATTCTTGAATCCCTGTGGGAGTCGGCAAAATTGTTTTTTGTGACCCCATTATTGAGAAAGCGGTCAAATACCTGCTTTCAGGTGCTATGTTTTGACGGAAGAATCCATTAGAGATATCTAATGTCATTTTATATTTTTTGCGCATGATGTTATTCATTAGTGCTGCACTGTGTGAGTTTTGTACTGCAAAAGTTTTGCAGCATGAGTTTAAATGTCTGTAGTCCAAAACTAGGAGATAGGAATCGTCTGGCTTGGAGACAGGAAACAAAGGATTGTTCATTTGTGAGGTGCATGTTTCGATCACCCCTTGATATTCAAGTTAATCTAAGATCTCCCTGACTTGCTTTTTAGCTTCTTCTTTAACTGGGTACTGCCTTTGTGCAGGGGGTTGACTTTTTAACTGGATTTTGTGGGGAGGAGAATCCTCATCCCATCCTACATGATTTTTGTACAATGCAGGGGCTTGGGCCACTGCCCATTTTTTTGCAAATGTGTATTTTTTATGAATCAGAATAGGATTTGAGAAGGCAGGCATAATCATTTCTTCGCCATGAGGGCACTCCCTGACAAACTCTGGTGGCCAATCTTTTTCAGCCAACAGGATGTCATAGCCTTTAGAAAGTTTCTCCCAAAAGAGACCTTTTATTTTCCTAGTTTTATCTCCCTCTATATGTAATGTTATTTCATATAGTTTATGGGGCACACTAACTCGTGTGTCCGCAGTTTCCACCTGAATGTATTCATTCGTGTCCACTGTCTCCAGAAGATTCATCAGGATCTTGCGAGCTATTGTCACTTCTGCTGTGCTGTCTAGCATTGTCTGGGCCCACTCTCCGTTTTTCAGTTGTGTCCTCAGAATCCTCTGCATGTTTAATTTTAATACTTGCTACCTTCTTTCTGGCAAATTCTTATGTTTTACTTTGATGAGCAGGTTCTTTGTCTTTGGACTTGACGTGCTCTTCCTTGTGTTCTGACCGTCCTCTTCTTTCAGATTTCTGTGAGGAAGTCTGAAAAGATCGAGAGGGACGTGTATCAATATCTTGATATCTATCAGGTTTTCTTAACTTATCCCTATCTCTAAGGCTGTATATTTTCTCAGAGGGTTCCCTTTGGGGAGACTTGCCTCCTCGGCCAGGAGATCTTTCTCTCCGTTGAGGAGACCTTCCTCTAGACTGGAAACGTTTTTCCTTGGGAGTAGATTGTTTATTACCCTCCCAACCCTTTTTTGGAGTATTTAAATTATTTTTAATAAATGTTTTTTCAGGATTTTCAGTTAGTTGGGGTTTTACCAGTTTCCCACCCAAACTATCTCTTCCTAGCTCTTCATAGGATTTTTCTATGATTCTGGCAAGTTCAAATGGTAGGTCTGTTATATCTGTCTCCTTCAATTTCTGGAGGTACTCTATATCGTTCCTTGCCAATTGAACTAATTCTCTCTATGCTTTTGTTAATTCTTTTAGTTTAACTAGGAGTTCTTCGCTTGACATTGTTTCAATGTCTGGGTGTTGCTGTCAACAGTGTAGCTGGCTAGAACCGGCCACGTGGCTCCTCGTCTACTTAGTGTACCGTGCCTGGTGATGTGATTTTGATGTTTTAGGGCGCCTTTAAACCAGAGCAGGTGCTCTTGGTAAGTTAGTGGGATTTCAACGTCCTCGAAAGGAGTGTATATATCCAGAGGTTCCTCTATTTTGTAATAGTGGAAATCTTTTGTCACAGCGTGTGCTGCTGGAAAATGTATCCATGTGTAGAATACCTCTGTCTGCCGATACTCATGTGCCTCTATCATGAATATGACCATACCACCTCTGGGTGATAGTCCATTTTCTGTAAGTTTAAGGGTTATAGTTCTTCTTATGTTGACTGGAATGAGTATAGCATTCGGATCAGTTTCTTGGATGGTTGTGTCATCCGCTGTTATTCTAGGCTGTTCCCTTTCGTCTTCACTTTCTCCCATCTTACTGACAGCAAATTTTGTTGCAGATCAAGTTTCAAGGAAACAAAGATTAGGTGCACAATATTTTGGAACACTGTATCCTTCAACGTTGACTAAACCAGATCGGAGGAGAACACTTGCCGTGAGGGGAACTGCCGAATAACCGACGCAGAAACCGCCCCAAGCTCTGAGGGGGTGAGCAGACTCGAGCGCCAGTACCGCGAGGGCAGGGACCACAATCCCCAGGTGCCCAGGCGGTTGGGGCGTGTCAGTGACGCCAGCGCTGCGCCAGGAGGCGCGAGAAAAAGCCCAGAGCGGCGAGGGTGAAGCGGGGGCTTGGCAGATCGGAGGAGAACACTTGCCGTGAGGGGAACGGCCGAATAACCGACGCAGAAACCGCCCCAAGCTCTGAGGGGGTGAGCAGACTCGAGCGCCAGTACCGCGAGGGCAGGGACCACAATCCCCAGGTGCCCCGGCGGTTGGGGCGCATCAGTGACGCCAGCGCTGCGCCAGGAGGCGCGAGAAAAAGCCCAGAGCGGCGAGGGTGAAGCGGGGGCTTGGCAGATCGGAGGAGAACACTTGCCGTGAGGGGAACGGCCGAATAACCGACGCAGAAACCGCCCCAAGCTCTGAGGGGGTGAGCAGACTCGAGCGCCAGTACCGCGAGGGCAGGGACCACAATCCCCAGGTGCCCCGGCGGTTGGGGCGCGTCAGTGACGCCAGCGCTGCGCCAGGAGGCGCGAGAAAAAGCCCAGAGCGGCGAGGGTGAAGCGGGGGCTTGGCAGATCGGAGGAGAACACTTGCCGTGAGGGGAACGGCCGAATAACCGACGCAGAAACCACCCCAAGCTCTGAGGGGGTGAGCAGACTCGAGCGCCAGTACCGCGAGGGCAGGGACCACAATCCCCAGGTGCCCCGGCGGTTGGGGCGCGTCAGTGACGCCAGCGCTGCGCCAGGAGGCGCGAGAAAAAGCCCAGAACGCCTCGCGCCCCGCGAGTCGCGCCCGTGGGAGTGCCCGGGAAAAGCCCGGGCAAAGGGCGGGCCCTCTTTGGCCCTCAGAGGCCGGAAGAGGACGGGACGGGCCACGGACCCTGGCTCCTTGAATATTGAACTACAAGTAAGACTCTGATTACCTCAATCTTACTAACTTCAGTGCTGTAGAGTAACTGTTGTTCGAGACTGTGTTAACATAGCCGCTCTGCTATTTGCTAACATGCCCACTATTACTATGGACCCATCTACATCGGGCCTACGTACCTTGGACAACTTTGTGGTTAAAAAAGTTACACAAATTAACAATGAACGTAGGGCCTCATTAGGCAGTAAAAGTCTTCCCCCTGTTATGGATATTGTGTCTAATGAGACCATAGAAGTGTCAGAAGGCACTTTAGTACAGGCTGCACACTGTATAGAGGCCCCCAGCGTAGTAGTACAGGTACAGGTGCACTCTGAGAACCCAGTGGACCTGTTTGTTACTTCGGAGGAAGACTCAGCAGTAGAAGAAACAGCGGAGGTCCCTTCTACACAAAGACCAGTGAGGAAGTGTAGAAAGACTCAGGGGAGGCGTGGGGGAAAGTCTGCAAAAACGAAATCTCACGTCAACCAACCCAATAACTCTAAAGACACTAATACTAATAGTGCAAGTAATCAGGCTGTGGAAGAATCTAATAAAGAGGGTAGTAATAACGAAGGAAGTTTGACCTTGTCTGACACCAAGTTAGAAGCACTAATAAATATAATAATAGGTAAATTGGAGGCTAAAATCGTAGATTTATTTACCCCAATAATGTCTAAATTGGACATAGTAGCCTCTGAGGTGGAAAGACTGGGTAGTCTAGTGGCGGGATATATGACCCCTGCACCAGCCCCAGTCGTGATAACCCCTACAACTATCTCTGGTGGGGGTGGGAAGGAGCACATGCCCAGGGGACAGAGTGTACAGCAGAAGAGGCAGTCAAATCCAGAAACTTTGGTTGACACTGTAGCTGCGGTTTCCACAGCTCCAGTAATCCAGCCGATCCATCAGGCCCCTGCCCCGGCCCCCCTGGGCAATTGTCTAGCGGTCCCACAGAGGGCCAGACTCAGGAACGTAAATCTCCCCGCTGAATGTGTCCCATCTGTGGTTGTGCTGACTAATGTCCCGCGTTATGAGGAAGTTTCAGCACAACCTTATGGAGAATCCCATGACTCATTAAAAACAAAACGGTAGCATGGCTAAACAAAAACTGTGGCTTTCCACCTCACTTTTACGACCAAATTAGATCTACTGTAAGAGTAAACTGGGTTGGACCTTCAAGGAAATCAACCACGGGGGACTGTGTGATTGTTAATTTCCAGCACCCCCAGCATGTCGCCACAGTCTTGTTACGCGCATCTTCACTGGTTTACAATATAAACAGTGTTTGTGTGCGACCCCTGGGATATTTCTATGCGCCTGACCAGAACTCACCTAAAAATCCCCCTAACACTTTTCTTGGGTACAGACCTATATCGCAAACTCAGACACCAAATCCGGTAGCAACATATATGTACAATAATGATACCAGTGGGCTGTCTGGTTGGCAAACGCCAGCAATAAACGCTAATGGCTGGCGGATACCACCAGTAAATTTCAATGCCGAGAATCTGAACAATAGAGTGTACAATATTCCTATACATAATCGGTTTGATATGCTTTCAGGGCTGGATGCCTGCCACTGACTGAGGGTCTTGGAGGGTCAGGAAAACGACCAGTCGCCTGTAGCACAACAGTTAGAGGTGATTCCATCAACTACACCAAAAAATAATGTTATATGTTGGAATGTGGCGGGCTTAGAAAATAAAATGCAGGATGATAGTTGGTTAGCCTACATTAGGGGCTTCCAAATCATTTGTTTACAAGAGACTTGGTCAGTGAAATGTGATATTTATATGGAAGGCTACAATGCATACTTTGCACCTGCTGTATCAGTAACGCGGGGTAGACCAAAGGGGGGTATGGTAATGTTTATATCGGTAGCATTGAAATGTATAATTGTTAGCAGGCCATCAAGTAACCTTGGTATACAAGGTCTAGTTTTATCTGCGGGCAACTGTAAGGTTGGTTTGATCAATTTTTATAATTCTACTAATAATGTCACAAGTTATGGCAATTTAGAATCCTTAAGTGAGTATATAGGCACCTCAATGAGGGATTGTTCACACAATTTGCTGATCATGGGCGGCTTTAATATTCATCTATGTAGTGATCCCCTAGACAAAAACCTTCTGGAACTGTACTGTCCCAGAATTAACGGTTTACACCTGGAACATACCGTGGAGGGGACATTCTTTAACAATCTACTTAACGAACACGGTCTCACGATTGCAATGACATTATGTGATCCCTCAAAGCGCTTTTGTACCCCAACTTTTAAAGGGCATGGGAAAGGGACATTTATTGACTACATGTTGTTAACCACCCCCATGCAGGTGTTTGTGCGTTCATTCTCTATAGATAGTAATCCACTCAGTGACCATAACCCTTTGACTATACATCTAGGGGGCCGTGGGTGGAAAGAGAAGGACGTAATTTAGGTAAGGGTAGGGTTACAGCAACGGATGGTAGACACCGTCTAAAATGGTCTATGTGCACCCCGGCCCTCAAATATCAGAATATCCAAACTAACTGTAATGATATTATTGCTAGATGTACTCAAGCTGATTCTGACCCATCCCAGGTTCTATCGGATTTTAAAAGCTTAACTGATAAAATAGCTATTTCAATGACAGAACCTCTAACATGTAGAGGGAGGGAGGGCCCAAGGTGGTTTAATAAGGAATGCTCTAAAGCAGCCCGTGATCTCAGAGCAGCCTTGTTGTTAAAACCTCGAAACAAGGAATTAGTTCAGAGATCACGCAAAGAGTATAAATCAGTCATTGTAACAAGAAAGGAGGCACTGAAGAATGAGGCCTAGGCTGAGATCCTGGAACCACAAACATTGAAAACAGTGCTAGATTCTGGGCGGTGTTAAAGAAACCCTTCCTGGTGAAAGATTCAGGGGAAGGGTTAGAATGTGTCATTACAAAAGAGGAATGGGTTGTTCATTTTAAACAACTGTATGGGGGGGGGTGAAACTAATGTGGTACCCTTTGAATGCTCTGCTGCGGGTCCTTGTATGAATGTTAGCATAGGAGAGGTCGTGTTGGGAATCGAGGGGCTTACAGCGGGCAAATCACCTGGCCCGGATGGGATACCCCCGGATCTTTTCAAATCTGATCCTAACTTTTGGGCACCGATTATTGCGGCAGTTATTAACGCAGCCGCAACGGTAGGGTGCCCGACGTCATGGGGTCTCTCCACCATTGTGCCCATATTTAAAAAGGGGGACAGGGACAGTCCCCTCTGTTACAGGCCTATCTCCCTGATCAATTCTGTGGCCAAACTGGTGGGGAGAATAGTATTGCGGCGACTCCATGAATGGACACGGGACAACGATATCATGTCCATCGCCCAATATGGCTTCTGTAATGGCCGCTCAACCACAACACAATGCCTGAATCGCTGCCTAATATTAAGTAAATATACCATTGTCAAAAAAGGCACAGTCTACTTGGCCTTCATGGACCTATCCTCAGCTTTCGACTGTGTCAACAGGGGGAAGCTGTGAGGGTCCATGAGGGACAAGGGAGTGGACAATGACATTATAAACTTTCTGGCTGACCTCCATAATAACACTAGCGCAAATGTAAGGTACTGCCAAGACTTATCTGTAACCGAGGATTTTAGAACTGGGAAGGGGGTTAGACAAGGATGTATACTGTCCCCTTTCCTTTTTAACTTTTATATAAATGAGTTGGATGGTGTTTTACGGGAGGTGAAATCAGACAGCCCAAGAGTGGGGAACAGAAGCATTCCGGTCTTGTTATACGCAGATGATGCGGTACTGTTAGCAAGAACCGAAAAAGGCCTTCAATTGCTACTTAATGCATTCAAAAAGTTTATGGAAGATAGGGATTTGTTAGTGAACAACTCCAAATCGTTCATCATGCAGGTGGGGAAACAGCCAAAGAGACAATATACTTTTAAACTAGATAAGGCAGTTATACCACTCCCAAGTACATTCTCCTATCTAGGAGTACTCTTTGACTCTAAATTATCTTGGGCCCCCCAACTCGCAAAGAAAAAATGTGATGTGTCAAAGGTCAATGCTTCCATTTTTAATTTTGCGTCAAAGCTTGGTAAAAAACCGACGGCTGCTATGATTAAATTATATGAAGCAAAATCTGTAGCAACCGCAGCATATGGGAGTGAGCTTTGGGGATATATGGTTGGGGAACAACTTCAAACCACAGAAAATTTGTTTTATAAACAGCTTTTGTGCGTTCCGGCCTCTACTTCCAACTTTATGGTACATGAGGAATTAGGAGTGGGGTACCTGAGTGATATCCTGTCCCTACGACCTCTGTTATGTTGGCTGAAAATGTGGTTATGTGAGGAAATCCCCCTAACACACTTAATTGTTAATGACTTCATGGCTCTTGAGAACGCATCACGCACCCCCTGGCTGAAGTATTTAAAAACATGTTTTACTGAGATGGGCCGCCCTGATCTGTTTGAACACCCAGTAGGAATTGATAAGGCGGATATTGACCTAGTTAAGCAGGTGTTCTTTCAGCGTAAGAAGGCTGAGAGGGAGGGTGTTGAGCTACAAAAAGTTAGTGTGAGGAAATTTATTATGGCGAAAACATGTTTGACAACAGAGCCTTATTTACTCGGCACTATAAGCACTCACGATAAGTTCCTGCTTACAAGATTCAGATTTAATCAGTTTCAACATCTGCTTATTAGACCCAAAAAAGAGAGCTTCTGTAAACATCCTCTGTCCTGTGGCTGCGACGGTAAGTCTCCACAGGACATGATGCATTTTATGTTCCTATGTAAATATTATGAATTCCCCCGTAAACGCTTTTTAATTGCTCTTTTAAAAGAAATGAATTTTAAACAGATATGACCAGCCTTTTTATACCTACAACTGCTACATAGCAACAGTGTCCTTCAAGTTCTTGAATTTTTAAAACTGGCTCTTAAACTGCGACTTTGTCTGGACCAATGATTGAATTACTGTGTGTAAAGATCACAGTTCTTTTATCCTCTGAATTTATATTGTAATTTGATGTATGTACTGTATGTTTTTATTGTACTTTTATGGTTGAAATATTACCGAATAAAGTCTGTTTTGATTTGACTGACTAAACCAAAAACTAATACATAGGATTCTCATCCTACTAAGTTTCGGCGGATATTAACCTTTCACCCACTCCAGACGTCTATTGGAGTTTTTACGGGAAAAAGGGGTCTGTGTGAAAAGCACGACTGAGTTACTCAAGTGTCTTGCGTTAGTTTTATCACCTTACCAAACTTTGGGCACCATGTAGTGTAGTTCCTATATTCCCAATAGGCTCTGCACATTGGAATAACATACCCAGCAGTGTAGACGTAGGACTGAGGTCATCTAGGTCTCTACAGACTATGTTAGACTTAATTAGTTTTGCCAGCTAGCTCAGAGGTCACTAGAAACTTTCTCGAATGTTCAGGAAAGGGTTAACCGTCCTGATTTAGACAAGAAGGGATTAGTTTCTGACAACCGCATAAACATGACAACTTTGCTCCCTCAGAATAAAGAGTGTATCTCTAGAGTCATGTCAAAACAATAGACCGCTATTTCACTCAGCCAATCGTGCATGCTTAGTTCCACCAGAGTGCAGAGAAATAGAGAGACGGGCGTTTTCAATAAAAGGTGTTATTTTATTGAGCAGTCTTCTTTCTCATGCAAGAGAAATGAATTGCCACAATTGCAATACTGATTATAAAGTAAAGTGCATACAGTAAAAGTAGTAATATGAAATAATACTGTAAAAGCATTGATTTGGTTTTACACGCCTACCCCAGTGTACCTGACCTAAGCCTAATACGGGGGAAGGAGTAAGTAAGTTGCAGTTTTAAGTTAAGTTAAGTTTTTGCAAAGTATCGGTTCAA